>NC_136416.1:114920743-115520743 GCF_051521515.1 Lactuca serriola
CTACTACTACTACTACTACTACTACTACTACTACTACTACTACTACTACTACTACTACTACTACTACTACTACTACTACTACTACTACTACTACTACTACTACTACTACTACTACTACTACTACTACTACTACTACTACTACTACTACTACTACTACTACTACTACTACTACTACTACTACTACTACTACTACTACTACTACTACTACTACTACTACTACTACTACTACTACTACTACTACTACTACTACTACTACTACTACTACTACTACTACTACTACTACTACTACTACTACTACTACTACTACTACTACTACTTTAGGTGCCGTTAGTTGATCATGATTTGATACTCGTAATACTCATCAAAAAGACCGTTACCCTCGCACCAAGACTTATATACCATGAGTGACATCCTCTAATCAAGTTTGAAACAATACGAAATGGGGTCGATCAACCGGACGGGAATCAGTTGTATGTAAGATTGGTCTTATTTATTGATTATATTCATGCAAACCCCTCTCTCGCCCTCGGGCTGTTAATTATACATGTATTTGTATGTATATATGTAATCTTAAAAATTATATTGTAACATCTCGAGTTCAGGTATACCTTGAGAACCTTGATCTTTTGAGTTATTGTTATTTTTGGCCTTACGTTATAAAAGAGTGAAAAGGAGTATGCAGGTATGCCTAGCGTACTCGTCAGCGTGCATGAAACGCGGAGACCACCTCGTACGCTGGGCGTACCCGTGGGTGCGCTGGGTGTACTAGGCCCAGAATGCAACCCTAATTTGGGGTGATTCCCCTATATAAAGAACATGATGGCCTCATTTCTGGCCACCATTTCCAGAGAGAAAACCCTAAGAGTGCCCTTATCTCCATTCTAGAGCTTGTGTGTGTGTTTGAGCTTTGAGAGGGTGTTTGTGTGGTTTTGAAGAGAAGAGAAGACCTTGAAGAAGGAGAGTTGGAGTCCAAGCTTCTAGATCTGAGCAAATCTGGGTGTGAAGCTTCTCTTTGAGGTATAAAGTTTCAGACTTTGCCTTTCCTTTCTTGAGTATGTTGTGATGAGCATTTTAGGGTTTTGTCCCAAAAAGGTGGAATCTTGATGAGATCTTGAATTCCAGAGTCTAGGACCAACCCCTTTTAAGTGTATGAGTAGTGTTATGTCATAAAAAATCCAATCTTGGTTGGTGAAATCACTCCATGCATGAGTTATGAGACCCTTGGTGAAATCACTCCATGCAAAGGCTTAAAGTCGATGACTTTATGGATTAAAAGGCATTAGAAGGTCCAGATCTGAGATATGAGCTTATGTCTTAACTGATTAAGACCATGAGTATAAGAAGAGCAAAACTGGGGCATACACTGGGCGTAACCCCCAGTACGCGTCGCGTAAGGGCCGAGCACCCTGATTCTGGATAGCAGCCGAGTACGCCCAACGTAGGGAGTTGGAACACTCAGCGTACTCCCTGCTGTTGACTTTTGTTGACTTCTAGGGTTTGGTCAAGATTGAGGACTATTAAGCTTTGGAGGGGTAAAATGGTATTTTACCCTTCTGTGAGTTGTAGAAGGGTTAGTCTAGCTTCTTGAGGGACAATATTAATTAGGGATAATTATTATGTGTTAGGCGGAGGCTCGACCGGTGGGTAGAGATCAAGATCCCGAGTGCGAGATTTCATTCATTAGCTTACGAGGTGAGTCTTCTCACTATACTTATCTTGAGTGGTAATTTCTATGTGTGACTAGAGGGTCTTATGTGCATGAGCTGTGTAATGAGATATCCTGCTATTTATTTGTGTTATGCTTTTGTGTATTATTTTGCAATGTCGAGTTAAGGGACCGGAGGGTCCATTTGAGTTGTGGGACCGGAGGGTCCCACTGAGACACATCAACCAGAGGCTCTTATTGAGTTATAGCCTCGAGTGGCTAATGTGTTGAGTATAGTATTTTGGGGAACTCACTAAGCTTTATGCTTACCGTGTTATGTGTTATGTGTTTCAGGTAGCTCCGAGGATCGCGGCAAGGCACCGACATGATTGTACACACCGGATGGGGATTATTATTTTATGATTATGGGATTGTGTTTTATTTGCTGACATTGAGACGAATGTGATTTGAGAATTATGAAACGAGTTTTCATTGTGTTTAAAAATGAAAAAATTTGTTTGAAAATTTTTGTCGTTCCAAGTTGGTATCAGAGCCTTGGTTTGAGGGATTTGGATGCACCCTCGGGTGTGTTTGGACTCAAACTGAGGATTTGAGAAGGATTTTCAAAAAGAGATAAATTTTTCTAAAAATAAGCAAGAGTTTATGAGAAGTCTAGTCGGAGGAATATGTACAATCAGCAAGAGCCGAGCGGTGATTTCCCAAAATACGCTCATTTTGTGTTATGAGATATTTTATGTGATATAATGCATGCTAGAGAGTAGGCTAGGTGATTCATATATTAGGACTAGGGTGGCCTGATTTGTGACGCCTTAGCCTAGGGATTTCTACTATTAGTGTTTAGCTTGAGTATGAGTACTTAGCAGGAGCGAGCCAATGAGAGAACTACTGTGAGAGTAGCTTGTGAGGCATAGAGTACTTGTAAATTGGGATCCGAGGAGGAGGACTTGGGGTGAACACTGATGCAGTGTGGAAGGTAGTATTGGGCCCGTACTACTGGAAGCACCAAATCAGTGAGCGGCCCAAGTAAGAATCCTACGGATGCTAAGGAACAAGTAGGGGCGGGTGATCGAGTGTGAGTTTGCTTGAGCGAGTCTCTAATGATATAGTGTTGTGTTTCAGAGACGTTATGGTGGGGACATGCCATAACCCTGGGAGCAGTGGGAGTAGCGATGAGGAGATACGGAGGATGATCCATGAGGAGGTGGCTGCAGCTATTCGAGCAGAGATTCCGGAGATGTTTGGGTCTATCAAGACCACCTTGATTCAGACGTTTGACGAGCGATACGCTGCTATCACTGAGGTTGTTGCCGCCGCAGCCACTGTAGCCGTTGCCGTTGCTAGGCCACAGAGCGGTGACTCGTTGCTGTTTCGAGAATTCAGCAACACGAAGCCACCAGAGTTTGATGGGACGCGGGATCCGATTGATGCGATGAGGTGGATCTCTAATACCGAGGGGTATTTTTACATGTGTTCTTGTCTCGACCATTTGAGAGTTCGGTTTTCGCTGAACTAGCTTCGCTTGGGAGCGAAGGACTAGTGGAAGTTTGCGATAGCTGGCTTTACCACTGCAGATCATGCTGCAGTGACATGGGAGAGGTTTCTTTAGATGTTTCGAGACGAGTATGTTCCCCCGGTGGAGAGGGAACGTTTGGCGCAGGAGTCTATGTCTCTCAGGCAGAAGACAGAGTCAATGACTGAGATCTCGAGGATGTTCCATGAAAGGGCGATGTTTTGCCCTGAACACGTGTCCACCGAGCAGGCATGTGTGAGCCGATATCTGAGCATACTGAGGAGGGATACGGGAGTTTGTGGTGAACTCGTCATACCGTACATTGGCCGAGCTTCAGGCCAATGTCAGTAGGAGGGAGATTGAGCTTGAGTTACAGACCACGGAGGATGACGAGGAGTCTCGGGGGAGGGACCGAAGACCAGTGCAGTCGCAGCCGGCGACGAAGCGGGCCAAGTTCGCTGATTCCAGAGTTGGGGGCCAGAAGGGCCGCACTTGTGGCAAGTGCGACAAGAGTCACGAGGGTACTTGTCGTACAGAGCTCTGTTACAAATGTTGCAAGGAGGGGGCGCATGGAGAAGGATTGTTCCAAGGGATTATCGGTTTGGTTTCATTGCAACAAGACCGACCACCGGAAGGCCGAGTGCCCCTAGCTAGTGCAGGGATCTGCACCTACTTCTATGCAATGTACTGAGAGCCAGCCAGTGAAGGCCGAGAGACCGAAGGTTCGTGGGAGAGCTTTTCAGCTGAAATCGGAGTAGGTCCACGCAGCACCTGACGTTGTGGCCGGTACATATTCTTATTTTATTCTTTTGACCTATTTGGTACTTATATTGTGATTATGTATAGGTACTTTTCTTGTGTGTTCTGTGCCTACCTTGGTGTTATTTGACTCGGGTGCGAGTCGGTCATTCGTATCTTTAGCTTTTAGTCGTCACCTCAGTATCCGTTGAGTGACATTGAGTCGACCTCTGAGAGTTTCCATAACTGATGAGCATTTGTTGTTTGCGTCTGACGTGATCCGAGGATGTGTGCTTGATATTTTCGGAGTTGAGTTTATGATAGATCTAGTGCCGATCACGATGAGGGATGTCTGTGTCATCATGTGCATGGATTGGTTGAGTCGATTTGGAGCTGTGATCGACTATGAGCGCCAGCTGGTGACTATACGAGACCCTAGTGGGGGAGTACTTACGGTATACAGCGAGGGCATTACATCTGGATCGGCGTTCTACTCTGCTGCCAGGGCGAGGCAGAGTTTGCAGTAGGGATGTATGGGGTTTCTACCATATGTGTTAGGGGCTCGGGCTTCTGCATGGAGATCGAGTTCTCTCTCCGAGGTTCCGATAGTGTGCGAGTTTCTAGATGTTTTTCTTGAGGAGTTGCCGGGTGTGCCTCCCAGTAGGCAGGTAGAGTTTCAGATTGATTTGGTGTCGGGTGCGGCCCCTATTGCCAAGGCACCCTATCGCCTTGCGCCGCCAGAGATGCATGAGTTATCCTCTCAGCTCCAAGAGCTGCTGGGGAAGGGGTTTATCAAGCCGAGTAGTTCGCCGTGGGGAGCCCTGATCCTTTTTGTCAAGAAAAAGGATTGTTCACACCGGATGCGCATTGATTACCAGGATTTGAAGAAGTTGACGGTCAAGAAGCGTTACCCACTTCCGAGGATCGAAGTTTGTTCAATCTGTTGCAGGGGGAGATCGATCTGAGGTTTGGGTATCAACAGATGAGAGTCCACGAGGAGGATGTCTAGAAGACGGCCTTCAGGACACGTTATGGGCACTATGAGTTTGTGGCGATGCCTTTGGGGCTCACCAACGCACCGACGGCATTCATGGACCTCATGAACCGGGTGTGCAGCCCCATGTTGGATCATTCGGTGATTGTGTTCATCAATGATATTTTGCTATATTTGAGGACCAGAGAGCAACATGAGGAGCATCTGAGAGAGATTTTGGGTATACTGAGGTCGGAGAGGCTCTATGTCAAGTTCATCAAATGTAATTTCTGGTTGCGAGAGGTCCAGTTCCTGGGACACCTCGTTAACCAGAATGGTACTTTGGTCGATCCGGCCAAGATTGAGGCAGTCATGAGGTGGGAGGTGCCGAGATCCCCCACCGAAATCAGGAGTTTTCTGGGACTGGCCGAGTACTATCGGAGATTTATCAGGGATTTCTCCAAGATTTCGTCCCACTCACCAGTTTGACCCGGAAGGGTGTCGTGTTTATTTGGGGTCCCGAACAGCAGACCGCATTCGAGACCCTTCACCAGAGATTGTGCGAGGCTCCCGTGTTGGCCCTCCTGGAGGGGGTGGAGGATTTTGTGGTTTTCTGCGACGCATATATTATGGGTATGGGTGTGGTTCTGATGCAAAGAGGGCACGTGATAGCATACGCATCGAGACAGTTGAAGCCTCATGAGATGAGATATCCCACCCATGATCTGGAGCTGGGGGCAGTAGTGTTTGCCCTCAAGATCTCGCGTCACTATCTGTACGGGGTTCGGTGTACCATATACACGAACCACAAGAGTTTGAAATATCTTATGGATCAGCCCAACCTTAACATGAAATAGAGGAGATGGTTGGATGTGGTGAAAGATTATGACTGCGAGATCATGTACCATCCGGGCAAGGCTAATGTGGTAGCCGATGCCCTGAGCCACAGAGCAGAGAGTGCTTCGATCCGAGACGTGTGTATGACGATGACAGTGATGACTCCAATCATAGATATCATTCGAGAGGCACAGGCCGAGGCCATGAGACCAGAGAACCGCAAAAGGGAGCGGGTGATTGGGCAGGTGTTCGAGTTTGTGACGGACAATCGCGGGCTCATGATATTTCAAGGAAGGATTTGGGTGCCTTTTACGGGCGGAGCACGACGTGTACTGATGGAGGAGGCACACAAATCGAGATTTTCAATCCACCCTGGGGCCACTAAGATGTATTTGGAGCTGAAAAGAGACTATTGGTGACCTTGTATGAAGAGGGATGTGGCTTGGGAAGTCGAGTGGTGCTTGACCTGTCGCCGTGTTAAGGCCAAGCACTAGTGTCCGCATGGCAAGTTGCAGCCACTAGAGGTTCCCCAGTGGAAATGGGAACAAATTTCCATGGATTTTATCACCAAGTTGCCGAGGACCGCGCGGGGTGTCGACGCGATTTGGGTGATTGTGGACTAGTTGACGAAGAGCGCTCACTTCCTTGCTATCAGTGAGAGCTATTCTGCTGAGAAGCTGGAAGAGATATATGTGAGAGAGGTGGTGGCTCGGCATGGAGTGCCGAAATCTATAGTGTCCGATCGAGATGTGCGTTTTGTTGGATTAGTGTCTAAGTCCATAACTATTTTGGTATGTACTTGACCCGATGGTGCACAGTCCTTTTGGGTTGCCTTCACCAAAGCAACTTGATAGGATGAATTATGGAGAGAGAGGATTAATTATGATTTATTAATATATTATGAGAATAATATATTAAAGGAGAAATTATATTGTTTAATTAATATTAGTCAATAATTAATTAAGTACTAATTTTGTGGCTAAAAGAGATTAATTAAACTTTGGGGACTAGAACTATCAATTATGTGATAGTTGAATATTGGGCTAATGGACTCCATATTAGAGGAGTGGACGAATTCTATGGGAAACCCATTAGAAATCATCCAAGTCCTCTAAGGAGGGAGTCCGTGGGCTGCTTAGGCCCTAAGCAGTCAAATTAGGGTTTCCTTGTTAGATAACCCTAATAGCCTCACTATTTAAGGACCCCTAGGGCACCAAAAACGTGGCTAAGAGTTTCCTTAGGGTTTCTAGAAGTTTTTGAGTGCCTCTCCTCTTCTATTTCTTCATCCTCTTTCTCTTGGTGTTTGTGAGCCATTAGAGGTGTGACACTTGTGACACTAAGCTTTCAAAAGCCAATTACAAGGAGGAATTGAGATTGCTATTCCTACACAACAATCAAGGTAAGATCTATACCCTAATTCATATGTTAATATCATTATTGTATGCTAGATCTAGGGTTTTAAAGTCTTGGATGAATGCATGTATAATAGAGAAACCTAGATCCAAACATTAGGGTTTGGATGCGCACATAGGATGTTCTTATGGCTAAAACCCATCAGTGGTATCAGAGCCTTGATTGGTTTCTATTGTATTGATGCTTTGTGTTTCATTCATGCTTAGAAAATCGATTTTATGCTCCTCTGACTGACAAAATCGTCGAGTCCCAATGTGAACTCGTCGAGTAGGATGAACTTGGCGAGTCCCTATGGGAACTCGGCGAGTCATGCTGCCAGAAAGAGGAATTCTCGGGATTTCATGCCTATTTTGCTGTGGGATAATTGCCAAATCGTTTTGTATTAATAAATTACGAATTTTATTGATATTGGATGATTATCCTTACCAAAATAAAAGATAATTTCAAATCAATCAAATGTTTACTTTCTTATATGATAAATGTTAATTTTTTGGATTATTTGATCATTATCTTGCATGAAATTGAATTAGGTCATAATTAGATAATTACCAATTAATTGTTTAATTGCCTTATTTGTATTTTGATCTAATAGTTTTGAGAGGTTTCAAAACTTGCCCTCAAGTTTTGGAATTAAAATTTTTTTGAATAAAAAGTTTAATTTTGAAATATTTAAATTCTAAACCATAATGATTTGAAATGTTTCAAACACTTGCCCTCAAGTTTTGGAATTTAAATTTTAATTAAAAGTTTAATTTTAAATTGTTAAATTCTAAAGCCCTAATTTTTTGAGAAAGTTCAAATTGCACCCTTATGGTTTTATTAAAATTAATTAAGTGTATAATTAAAAGAGAGTTAATAAATCCATGGTGATATAGTTTACATTTAATTAATTTAAAAGTGTAATTTATTAAATTAGACCACCTAGTATTTTAAAAGTGTAAAATACACCCTTATACTATATATAACATTAAAAGTCTAATATTATATATGTATAACTTAAACTGCTAGTCTTACCGTTAGTAGGCCTCATTTACGAAGCCGATCTATAAGGGGGGTATAAGGTTATGGCCTATAAAATGACCGTTTAATGGATGTCCACTCTCACCCACCGCTTCCTTGATTGGTGGAGGGTCGTTAGTTGAACGGGTAGGATAGATCAAAATCTTTCCTCATTAGGAGTATAATGAATCTATATATAGTAACTAAATGTTTTTACAAAATTCCCAATCTTAGTTACTTTAGGTAAAAGTGAATTGATGCAATTCCATGAAATTACACTTTGTACCCTTGCTAAGACGTTAGTGGAGTGTGTGTGGTTAACCGGCACACTAATTGGATGCTAAGAAAAGGTGGAAAAGGGTAACTCAATGTTTGTCATAGTTCGGTGGAGCGTGTGTGGTTAACCGACACATCGAATAGGTGACTGTAACATTGGGAGCACCATGTGACAACCCGAAATTTTCCATCCTGTTTAGTCTAACACTTTAATTAAAAGTCAATTACATTTTTAATAATTGTTAGCCAATTTAAAAGTCCGTTTGAGTGTTATAATTATTTGTTCTTCAAACGAACGAAGGAAAGGAAGTACCGTCTCGGGTCTTAAAGTAGCCAACCCACCCAATGCACCCTAATAAAGAGTTCCCGACCAAACTTTTAGAGTTTGGGCCGTAAACTGTTGTGTGGCCGTGAGCTCATGCCTTAGGCATTGGTTTACTCCCCAAACTCCTCATTTCTCACTTCCACCCTCAAGTTTACTCCCCGTTCTCTCTCAACTATCATCCCGTTCTTCACCCGATCTTCCGAAAATGTACGTGTTTCTCGACTTGATTTGTTGTTATATCCTATCACCCAGTGTTTATACATCATTTCATCCATTCATTATTGCTTTTCAACTAGATCTTCAAGTGTTCTTCAAAACACCAAGAACACACACTAGTGTTCTTGGACCTTAAACACCCAATCGAGCTTCTATCTTGTAAGTACACTTGCCCTAGCTTCTTGTGTGCTTAGTATGATCTTAATAACACTTGAAAAATCATCAAAAATCATAAGAACAAAGGAGTTTATGGCCAAGGATGTTCTTGGGCCGTAAACCCCTCTTAAGGTGGCTAAATGGACCCTAGTTCCTTCCTAAGCCTTGGATGCCAACCTTGATCCTTCCTAGAAGTGTTTAAGACCTTAAAAACAATCAAAACAAGTCCCCATGAGAGTTTACGGCCGTAAACACCTAAGGAAGTGGTCCTTAGGCCGTGAACTCTACAATGAAGGGTTAGTGTGCCCCTAATGCTTTCCTAAGACTTGGACATGATCATCAGATGCTCAATCATGACTTGTAAGACCTCAAAACACAATTTGGCACTTAGTACCATGAGTTTACGACCATAAACTCATGGGGCAATGGTCATGGGCCATAAATTCCGTAATGAGTGGTCGTTGGGCCATAAACTCCAATGCCATGCCATACAACCCTTAGATGCAACCCTTTGGTACCTATAGCACTTGATTCAAAGTGTTTCCATGTCCTAGTGTGACAACCCGAAATTTCCATTTTGTACGTACATTATCTATTCAATAGAAGCTAGTCCAGTTTCAGTGATTTTCAGACTTTTCCGAATACGTTTGTGTACATTAGGGCTTACGTTTAAGGAGATATCAAGAGAGTGGATGCTCCTGGGTTTGTGAAACTTGAGCATTTCAAAACTTCATAATGTTAGAGTCCAATTCCAGAATAAAATATTTTCTGCAAAAATATTTCAGGACTATAAATAGAATTCTGAACTAAATTATTCATTATTCACATTTCCAACTAGAGAAAAGCCATATTCTCTCTCACGGATCTTTGGGTTTTCATCCCAAATCGTGAGTACACTTCTCTAGTTGTGTTATAATGTTTGTTTTATGCTTATTAACATAGATTACATGTCTAATATATGAGATCCGGGAGTTTACCGCCCAAGAACGTTCTTGGGGAGTAAACTCCAAAATGGAGCTTTAAGAATATCTAGTCCCATTTCCTTGTTAGGTAACTAGTTAAGGACCTTATGTATGTACATTTGAGGCTAAAAAACAATCAAGAACACATAGATTTTGGAGTTTACGGCCCAAGAGTTTCTTGGACCGTAAACACCATTTTCAAGGGCTTAAAATGTGTCCTAATTACCCCTAAGGCTTTAGACTTTAACCCTCAAATACTTGTAGCTAAAATGGGGACTAAAACACATCAAAATCATCCCTAAAAGGGAGTTTACGGCCAAGAAATGCTCTTGGGCCTTAAACTCCAAGTAAAGGCACCAAAGTGTGCCTAAAGTCCCCCTTAGCCTAAATCAAAAGCCTAGAAATTATCCTACTTGTCCAAGAGGCTTAAAAGAATTAAAACATCCATCCCATGAGAGTTTACGGCCGTAGACTCTAAGGGATATGGTCTTTAGGCCGTAAACTCCTCATAGGAGTGTTATCTATGCCCTAAACTACCCAAATGATTAAACCACCAAGCTAGGCTTATTCTAGAAATCATTTAACACCTTAAAACACCCAAAACCACCAAGATTAGAGTTCACGGCCGTAAACTCAAGGTTTTACGACCGTAAACTCCTTGTGTGGGGTTTATTGGGTAGTAAACTCATATTCAAGGTCATTTGGTACATTAAACCCCTTTAGCCTTCTCCAGTAGCAACTTAGATGCAACCATTAGGACCTATAACACTTATACAAAGTCTTTACATGTTCCTGAGTGTCCCAACTTAGTTCATTAAGTTATTATTTGGCTAATTAGTTATATATATGCTCATTATATGATAACTAGGCTCGTGCGTGTAAACAAGTCTCCGTTTGCCACCTAGCACGGTATCCGACACTACAATCCAAACCGCTCACCACAAGTGAGTTCATACCCCTTTAATTAACCTTTGAAATGATTTTAAATGTTTTAAATACTTTATGGGGGGGGGGGAATACAAGTTAAATACTTATAGTTATTGCTTCAATCACATGTGATTGCATTAATCACATGTGATTAATAACTAGGAAACCAATGATTTTATCACTGTTCAAACTGTTTATCAAACTGTTTTACTTCAAAATGTTTTACAAACTCTTTTACTTATCAAATGCTATTATTTAAACTTTGTTTTACTTCTTATAAATTGCATGCCAATATATGTATAGATATATAAATAATGTTTAAAGGGCTTAGGAAGGCCACCCGCCCTATTTCCTTTTTCTCGATTTGGATGTGGTCTGGTGGGATTTCGGGTAACCATCCGAAGGTCGTTTCAATATTAATTATATATCAAATATACATATATAGACATAAAAGTACTTCCATATTCATGCGTACTAGACACATCATTAGTAAGTTACCATCGGGGTAACACAGGATCATACTACTACAAATTCTAGATCAATGAGTTAGTTCATTCATGAGTCTATACATTACATTACTACTAGAACATATACAACTATACTAGAAAGAGAACATATACAACTATACTAGGAAGAGAACATATACAACTATACTAGAAAGAAAACATATACAACTATACTAGGAAGAGAACATATATAACTATACTAGGAGGAGAACATATACAACTATACTAGAACGAGAAACATTACAGTACATATACGAGAATAAGTTAACAATTGTGATCCACTGTATCGGAGCATGCCTTAAATGTCATGGCCCGAGTTGTAGCCAGAATTCTCTTAGAGGGAGAGCATGAGTTTGCGTATAGATCTATACTGGATTGACTATCCTACACCTTTCTGCTAGCTATAGACGGACCTGCAGGTCTGCGGGTGCCAAACGTCATTCCGTTATTATGACCATTCGTATGTCGTTGTTACCAGTCGATAGTATGGTGCAATTATCACATTATACCTTAATATAAATCCGGTTTAAGGTAGTTAGTACAGCAGTAGTTCCTATAATACAAAACTACAGTACTACAATGATTTACCCATTACATATTTTTAGTGATTATTTCACTTAAACATTAATGTACAAACTATATTTTGTTAAATGATAGTTACACTTGGGAAATTACACACTTTTACAACAAACGAGCATACAAAACATTTAAGCCTTGGTAGAAAGCTACTTTAATAGAAAATATAGGTTTTTCTGAGGAATTCAAACTTTTACAAACACTTACAAACAATTGCTTACATTTTACAACTTATACTTGAGATACGTTCAAACGTTTTGATAACAAACATCGACACTAAAATACTTATGAACTCACCAGCTTAATGCTGATAAACTCTTTCAAAATAACTTGTATTCTCAGGTCATCAGTAGACAGGTACCGATGCCAACTTTTGAGAAGATGGAGCGCATTCAAGACTCATCATATTATTTTGATTTACATTATATTTTTGGTGTCTAAAACTGTACAGAACACGCTTGTATTAAAATTATATATTTAATGCAATGGATGATGTTGTTTGCTTATTTACATTTACTGTGTTGTGATACTTTACATGACGTCCTCCACCCCAGAACGTTTCCGCGATTCTTGGTTTTGGGGTGTGACAGATTGTTATCAGAGCATTGTTTATAGTGAATCAAGTATATCAACCCATAAAAGATATACTAAACTATAAACCCATTAGGGATTAAAGCACTCTGACCAAGAGTCTATACTTTTAATATTAAAATATTTAATTAAGTATACTTGTCTGCATTCATACTAAAATCAGTGTCACAATGACAAGAACAAAAGTATTACGATTGTTAAATATCACAAGTGAGCTCGGGGATGTATGGTCAGTCTTGGGAATGGCATTGCCTGATCAACTATGCTGGTCCTAGGAGTGATTAGCATATGCCCTAGAATGGTTGTGATGTGTTAACAAGTCTAAAAACTTACCAACAATACCACAAGAAGATTAGTAGAACTTAAACTTAAAATACTATAGGTGTATTTTGTACTACTAGTTACATGTATATTATATTCTTATACCTCTCTTCTCGCGTAGATTTAAATGGCTGGATTCCATCACGGCGACCCGTACTTTCCAAATGAAGGCAATGTCGAGTGGATCGAAGAAGAGCCCGAAGATGAGCATCCAATCCCATTGGATGATCACCTCGCAGAAGGCTTTTCTGATGGATCCGACTCCGAGCCTGAATTCAACAACCTACCGCTAGTAGGTCAAGCCCCGACCAACAACCCCCGACCAACTTTTCCAGGTCCTACTCCCTTGTGGGCAACCAAATTGAATCGCTGGAGTGACGAACAGGGTCAACCCTTACCATACTTTGGGGACCAAAGCTTTTACAACGTCAGTGAAGGTGGTTCTGCTGACTGAGCTCTGCCCGTCATTATCCGCAGAATAGCTCGTAATGTTGAGCAAGGTCGAGCAGCCATGGACCGGGTCATGGAGATTGATGCCAACTCAGGTGTCAACACAGTACGCATCCACCGTCTTGAAGAAGGCATGGAACGGACCAGGAGAACCAATGAAACCCTGCAACAACAGCTGGCTGCCTCCCGAGCTGAAGTCTTGGAACTTCGAGCCCACCAGAGGGCTTAGGAGCGACACCTTCAAGAGGTGTTTCGTCAAGTGTCAGACCTCAGGGCTCGCCCGAGGAATTCCCATCGCCGTTAGATGATGTCTAGTACATCTCTGTCTTTTGGTTAAGGAATAGCCTTAAACATCTGTGCTCTAAGTAGCACTTGTCTGTAAAATATTCCTAACTTTCAGTACTCTAATTTGGAATCTAAGAACTGTCAAACTTATCTGTATGGTATGATGTAAGACCTACTGTTAGGTCGATTTTCCCTGAACTTATTACATCAGTAATACCAGTATTATTGAAATCTATCTAATCTGTGGGAAAAATCTGTACACTTGTGTTTTTCCTACTAATATTCCTTATTGTGATTTCAAACACTCATTCAACTGTTGGGCTATGGTTAGTTAGTCCATGTGTCACTCTCACGTTGCTTACAAATTGATTCTTACCATTTTTCTTATCTTTATAAACTTATAGCTGAAAGATGCCTCCTCGCAAGTCTCCCCGGAATAACCCTACACCTCCACCACCTCCTCCGCCTCCGGTCATCGATACTGCAGCCCTGAATGCTGCCGTAGCTGCAGCAGTGGCAACTGCCATGGCTCAGTATCACTCATCTGATGCCAGCAGAGGTGGAACCCCTGTTGAATCAATCCCGGTTGAAACCCCTGTGCGCTCGAGAGAGTGCTCCTACAAGGATTTCACCAATTGCAAGCCGAAGCCTTTTTATAGCACCGGCGGAGTCATTGCTCTCTCGCAATGGTTCGAGAAGACTGAATCAGTCTTCGAAATCTGTTCATGCCCTGCTGCGAGCAAAGTCAAATATGCCGCATGCACCTTTGAGGGAAAGGCCCTGACGTGGTGGAACAGCCACGTTAAAGCTCTAACCCTCGTCATAGCTAACGGTATGGGCTGGGAAACAATGAAAGACCTCATGATGGAGGAATACTGCCCGAGGGGCGAAGTCCAGAAATTGGAACAAGAACTTTGGAACCTGACTATGAAGGGCACCAACGTGGTCGCTTATACTGCCCGATTCAGCGAACTGGTGGCCCTCTGCCCCAATATGGTTCCCACTGAAGGGAAACAAATCGAAAAGTACATATGGGGGCTAGTGCCTCCGTATCAGGGGAATGTCCTAGCATCAAATCCCGCTACCTTCGCCAGTGGCAAGCGATTGGCACAACGACTCATTGACCATGGAGTCAAAACCCCTGCAACCACAACAACCCAAGCCATCCCGTAACCCTCCAAACCCGCTGACACCAAGCGGAAGTTTTGGGACGAAAAGAAGAAGCAGCAAGCTGCCAAAAAGCAAAGAATTGTGGCAGTGCATGCCGCAGTAACCCCTATTGCTGCTACTGCTCCGGGGAAACAGTATGCTGGAAGTTTGCCTAAGTGCAACAAATGCAACTTCCACCACAACGGCCCCTGCCGTGAAATGCAGTGCTCTAACTACAACAGGAAAGGACACACCACCCGTTTCTGTAAGTTCCCGGCACAACCGATCACCCAAGTCCCTGGATCTGGCGCGAGCCCGACCTGCTATGGATGTGGCGAAATAGGCCACTTTAAGAGGGACTGCCCCAAAGCGAAGAATGCTGGAGGAGCAGGGAGGGTACTAGCTATAGGCCATGGGGAAGCAGTTGCTAACCCGACAGTGGTGACTGGTACGTTCCTCCTCGATAACTCCTATGCATGCATTCTGTTCGATAGTGGAGCGGAGCGAAGCTTCGTAAACCATAAATTTGCTCGCATGCTTAAACAACAACCACACACACTTAAGGAACAATTCACAGTAGAAATGGCTAATGGGAAAACTGAAAGTACGAATAGCATATGCTTAGGTTGTACCCTAACTCTAGATAACCATTCTTTCCCAATCGACCTCATGCCGGTCTCAATAAAAAGCTTCGACGTTATCATCAGCATGGATTGGTTAAGCCTTCATCACGCCGACATCATGTGCTACGAGAAAGCAGTCCGTCTAAACCTTCCGTCTAACGAAACTCTTATAGTCTACGGTGACAAACCTGGTGCAAGTCTTCTTATAATATCAAGTATTCAAGCACAAAAGTATCTGCGTAAAGAATACCATGCATTCCTTGCTCACGTCGTCGACACGATCCTCGAAACGAAAGAACTAAAGAACATCCCAGTAGTGAGCGACTTCTTTGACATTTTCCCAGAAGAACTACCCGGGTTACCTCCGCAACGACTGGTCGAGTTCAGAATCGACTTAGTCCCAGGAGCTACCCCAGTAGCCAAGTCGCCCTACCGTTTAGCACCACCTGAGATGCAGGAACTCTCTGGTCAACTTAACGAACTGCTCAGCAAGGGCTTTATAAGACCGAGTTTCTCACCTTGGGGAGCACCGGTCTTGTTCGTTAAGAAGAAAGACGGAACATTTCGTATGTGTATCGACTATAGAGAACTCAACAAACTGACGGTCAAGAATTGTTACCCTCTGCCTCGCATAGACGATCTATTTGACCAACTGCAAGGGGTGAACTATTTTTCCAAAATTGATCTGAGATCCAGATATCACCAGTTACGAGTGCTAGAGGAGGATGTGCCAAAGACAGCCTTCCGAACTCGTTACGGAAATTACGAGTTCGTGGTGATGCCATTCGGGTTGACCAATGCGCCCGCAGTCTTCATGGATCTGATGAATAGAGTATGCCGACCTTACTTAGATCAGTTTGTCATCGTTTTCATTGACGACATCCTGATCTACTCCCGAAGTAAGGAAGAGCATGGCGATCACCTGCGACAAGTTCTAGGGACATTACGAATGGAGAAACTTTATGCGAAGTTCTCGAAATGTGAATTTTGGATCCGAAGAGTCGAATTCTTAGGACACGTGGTAAGTGAAGAGGGAATCCACGTGGACCCATCCAAAATTAAAGCCATTGAGAACTGGTCAGCACCGAAGACGCCTACTGAAATTCGTCAATTTCTAGGTCTCGCTGGCTACTACCGCAGATTCATTCAGAACTTCTCCCGAATAGCGAAACCTCTTACAACCCTGACCCAGAAAGGCGTGGCCTTTGACTGGGAAGAGAAACAAGAGAGAGCATTCCAAATGCTCAAACGAGCCTTGTGCACCGCACCAATACTATCCCTCCCCGAAGGGATAGAAGACTTCGTAGTCTATTGCGATGCATCAAATCAAGGGCTCAGGTGTGTTCTGATGCAGCGAGGTAAGGTCATCGCCTACGCCTCGAGACAGTTGAAGACACACGAGGTTAACTACATGACTCACGATCTTGAACTGGGAGCAGTGGTGTTTGCTCTGAAGATCTGGAGACATTACTTGTACGGAACGAAAAGCACTATTTTTACCGACCACAAGAGTTTACAACACATTTTCGATCAGAAGGAGCTCAACATGAGACAACGACGGTGGGTCGAGCTACTCAGTGACTACGAATGCGATATTCGTTATCATCCGGGTAAAGCCAACGTAGTAGCAGACGCCCTAAGTCGGAAGGAATATTCTGGTCGCAAGGTCAAGTCATTGTCAATAACCATCCATTCACACTTGTGTAAGCAAATTCAGGCGGCTCAACTTGAAGCCATGAAACCTGAAAATGTGACGAGTGAATCCCTTAGAGGAATGGACAAGAATTTAGAAGCCAAGGGTGATGGAGCCTTATATTTCATGAACCGGATCTGGACACCGAAACACGGTGGTTTCCGAGACTTGGTCATGACCGAGGTGCACAACACTCGGTATTCCGTCCACCCAGGTTCAGATAAGATGTATCCGGATCTTAAAAAGCTATACTGGTGGCCTAATATGAAAGCAGAGATTGCTACCTTCGTAAGTAAATGCCTTACTTGTGCAAAGGTAAAGGTCGAGTACCAGAAGCCCTCTGGTTTACTGCAACAACCAGAGATCCCAGAATGGAAGTGGGAGCGGATCACTATGGATTTCATAACTAAGTTGCCCAAGACAACGGGTGGACTTGATACCATATGGGTCATCGTCGATAGATTGACCAAGTCTGCACATTTCCTGCCTATCAAAGAAACTGACAAGATGGAGAAACTTACGAGAACATACATTAGGGAAATCGTACGACTTCATGGTGTACCTATGTCCATTATCTCCGATAGAGATAGTAGGTTCACCTCAATATTCTGGCAATCACTACAACATTCCTTAGGAACAAGGCTGGACATGAGCACCGCTTATCATCCATAGACCGACGGACAGAGTGAGAGGACCATCCAAACACTGGAAGATATGTTGCGAGCCTGCGTGATTGACTTTGGGAAGGCATGGGATACTCATTTACCTCTTGTCGAGTTTTCCTATAATAACAGTTATCACACGAGCATCAAGGCTGCTCCATTTGAAGCCCTCTACGGCCGAAAGTGCAGATCCCCTCTGTGCTGGGCTGAGGTGGGTGATACCCAATTAGCCAGGGGGCAAGCTTCCGACTGTACTCTCACCGGTCCGGAGATCATTCGGGAAACGACAGAGAAAATCGTTCAGATTCGTGAACGATTGAAAGCCTCTAGAGACCGACAAAAGAGCTACGGTGATAAACGAAGAAAACCTTTGGAATTTCAGGTGGGAGACCGAGTCCTTCTCAAAGTCTCACCCTAGAAGGGCTTGATACGCTTCGGAAAGTGTGGGAAGCTTAATCCGAGGTACATAGGGCCTTTCGAGATTCTTGCAAGAGTCGGCCCCGTAGCTTACAAACTCGACCTACCCGACGCACTTCGTAACGTACATTCTACATTCCACATATCTAACTTGAAAAAGTGTTTGTCCGACGAGACTCTTGTAATCCCACTCGACGAGATCGAGATCAACGAGAGCCTCAACTTCGTGGAAGAACTGGTAGAGATCATGGAACGTGAGGTCAAGCAGACGAAGCAAAGCCGTATCCCTATTGTGAAGGTTCGCTGGAACGCCAAGCGAGGACCGGAATACACTTGGGAACGCGAGGATCAGATGAAACTGAAATACCCTCATCTTTTCACTTAATTGTTTGTAACTTCTTATTTGCTTAAATTCTAATTTCGGGACGAAATTCCTTCTAACGGGGGGATGATGTGACAGCCCGAAATTTCCATTTTGTACGAACATTATCTATTCAATAGAAGCTAGTCCAGTTTCAGTGATTTTCAGACTTTTCCGAATACGTTTGTGTACATTAGGGTTTACGTTTAAGGAGATATCAGGAGAGTGGATGCTCCTGGGTTTGTGAAACTTGAGCATTTCAAAACTTCATAATGTTAGAGTCCAATTCCAGAATAAAATATTTTCTGCCAAAATATTTCAGGACTATAAATAGAATTCTGAACTAAATTATTCATTATTCACATTTCCAACTAGAGAAAAGCCATATTCTCTCTCACGGATCTTCGGGTTTTCATCCCAAATCGTGAGTACACTTCTCTAGTTGTGTTATAATGTTTGTTTTATGCTTATTAACATAGATTACATGTCTAATATATGAGATCCGTGAGTTTACCGCCCAAGAACGTTCTTTGGGAGTAAACTCCAACATGGAGCTTTAAGGCTATCTAGTCCCATTTCCTTGTTAGGTAACTAGTTAAGGACCTTATGTATGTACATTTGAGGCTAGAAAACAATCAAGAACACATAGCTTTTGGAGTTTACGGCCCAAGAGTTTCTTGGACCGTAAACACCATTTTCAAGGGCTTAAAATGTGTCCTAATTACCCCTAAGGCTTTAGACTTTAACCCTCAAATACTTGTAGCTAAAATGGGGACTAAAACACATCAAAATCATCCCTAAAAGGGAGTTTACGGCCAAGAAATGCTCTTGGGCCTTAAACTCCAAGTAAAGGCACCAAAGTGTGCCTAAAGTCCCCCTTAGCCTAAATCAAAAGCCTAGAAATTATCCTACTTGTGCAAGAGGCTTAAAAGAATTAAAACATCCATCCCATGAGAGTTTACGGCCGTAGACTCTAAGGGATATGGTCTTTAGGCCGTAAACTCCTCATAGGAGTGTTATCTATGCCCTAAACTACCCAAATGATTAAACCACCAAGCTAGGCTTATTCTAGAAATCATTTAGCACCTTAAAACACCCAAAACCACCAAGATTAGAGTTCACGGCCATAAACTCAAGGTTTTACGACCGTAAACTCCTTGTGTGGGGTTTATTGGGTAGTAAACTCATATTCAAGGTCATTTGGTACATTAAACCCCTTTAGCCTTCTCCAGTAGCAACTTAGATGCAACCATTAGGACCTATAACACTTATACAAAGTCTTTACATGTTCCTGAGTGTCCCAACTTAGTTCATTAAGTTATTATTTGGCTAATTAGTTATATATATGCTCATTATATGATAACTAGGCTCGTGCATGTGAACAAGTCTCCGTTTGCCACCTAGCACGGTATCCGACACTACAATCCAAACCGCTCACCACAAGTGAGTTCATACCCCTTTAGTTAACCTTTGAAATGATTTTAAATGTTTTAAATACTTTATGGGGGGGGGGGAATACAAGTTAAATACTTATAGTTATTGCTTCAATCACATGTGGTTAATAACTAGGAAACCAATGATTTTATCACTGTTCAAACTGTTTATCAAACTGTTTTACTTCAAAATGTTTTACAAACTCTTTTACTTATCAAATGCTATTATTTAAACTTTGTTTTACTTCTTATAAATTGCATGCCCATATATGTATAGATATATAAATAATGTTTAAAGGGCTTAGGAAGGCCATCCGCGCTATTTCCTTTTTCTCAATTTGGATGTGGTCTAGTGGGATTTCAGGTAACCATCCGAAGGTCGTTTCAATATTTATTATATATCAAATATACATATATAGACATAAAAGTACTTCCATATTCATGCGTACTAGACACATCATTAGTAAGTTACCATCGGGGTAACACAGGATCATACTACTACAAATTCTAGATCAATGAGTCAGTTCATTCATGAGTCTATACATTACATTACTACTAGAACATATACAACTATACTAGAAAGAGAACATATACAACTATACTAGGAAGAGAACATATACAACTATACTAGAAAGAGAACATATACAACTATACAAGGAATAGAACATATACAACTATACTAGGAAGAGAACATATACAACTATACTAGGAGGATAACATATACAACTATACTAGAACGAGAAACATTACAGTAGATATACGAGAATACGTTACCAATTGTGATCCACTGTATCGGAGCATGCCTTAAATGTCATGGCCCGAGTTGTAGCTAGAATTCTCTTGGAGGGAGAGCGTAAGTTTGCGTATAGATCTATACTGGATTGACTATCCTACACCTTGCTGCTAGCTACAGCCGGACCTGCAGGTCTACGGGTGCCAAACGTCATTCCGTTATTACGACCATTCGTATGTCGTTGTTACCAGTCGATAGTATGGTGCAATTATCATATTATACCTTAATATAAATCCGGTTTAAGGTAGTTAGTACAGCAGTAGTTCCTATAATACAAAACTACAGTACTACAATGATTTACCCATTACATATTTTTAGTGATTATTTCACTTAAACATTAATGTACAAACTATATTTTGTTAAATGATAGTTACACTTGGGAAATTGCACACTTTTACAACAAACGAGCATACAAAACATTTAAGCCTTGATAGAAGGCTACTTTAATAGAAAATATAGGTTTTTCTGAGGAATTCAAACTTTTACAAACACTTACAAACAATTGCTTACATTTTACAACTTATACTTGAGATACGTTCAAACTTTTTGATTACAAACATCGACACTAAAATACTTATGAACTCACCAGCTTAATGCTGATAAACTCTTTCAAAATAACTTGTATTCTCAGGTCATCAGTAGACAGGTACCGATGCCAATTTTGAGAAGATGGAGCGCATTCAAGACTCATCATATTATTTTGATTTACATTATATTTTTGGTGTCTAAAACTGTACAGAACACGCTTGTATTAAAATTATATATTTAATGCAATGGATGATGTTGTTTGCTTATTTACATTTACTGTGTTGTGATACTTTACATGACGTCCTCCGCCCCAGAACGTTTCCGCCGTTCTTGGTTTTGGGGTGTGACACCTAGGCTGTCTTAACTTGATTAATTAGGTTTTAAGTGTCTAATTAGATACATATATGTTTATTATATGTTAACTAGGATCATTGTGTGTGTTCAAGTCTTCATTTGACACCTAGCACCTTTTCCAACACTTCCGAACAATCCACTCACTACAGGTGAGTTCATACCCCTTAAATAACCCTTTTAAATGTTTTTAAATGTTTATAAATGCTTTTATGGGGGGCGGGGGGGGGGAATACAAGTTGAATCATGCTAGTTAGTACATCAATCACATGTGATTAATAACTAGCATACAAATAGATTTATTACACTTTTAGCTGTTTACTCAGGATACTACTTCCAAATGACTTACTAAAATGTTTTTACATGTTAAAGCTTTTTATCAAACTATCTTACGAACTGTATGTTTCCTTTCAAACTCTATTACAATTGTGTTTCAAATAAAGGTTTACTTATACTTAAAATTGTTCTTATCAAACAAACTGCTTTCAAATCATTTTATAAAATGACATCAAGTCATCTTTCCTTAGTTATTAAACTTTTCAAAGGTTTTATAAAACTTCTTTTATACTTTTTAAATTGTCAAATGCATGCCCATATATGTATAGTTATATAAGTAATGTTTAAAGGACTTAGGATGGCTAGCTCGCTTTATTTCCTTTTCCTCGTTGGGATGTGGCCTTAGTGTTAGGGTGCAAAGTCATGATTGGATGTATTGTTTTAGGCTTTCCTCTTTTTATATGTAAATGAGTTGAGTCTTTCCTATAATTAGGAAGTGAGTGACTCCCATTATGTAAGAGTCCATTTTGGAGTGTTAGACTAGAGAGAGAAACTGTATACAAACCCATTTGTATAATCTTTCTAGATCTAATAAGAGCTTACAAAGATTTATTTACTCCTTGTGTTCTTGAATTTGTATGATGAATCACCGGATCTTTTCTAATTCCGCACATGCCATCATAATCAACACCACTACAATTGGTATCAGAGCGGGTGTTCTTGATTTCATCAAGAATTGATCCTTGATGGCAATTTTGATTTGGTGATTCATTTTTTGTTCATTGATCTTCGTGTTTTAGAGAGTTTTTGGATTCTAGAAATCGAATTCATCTTTGATTCTATTCATAATTCGATTTTCTTCACTAGAATTCAAGTGATTTTTACTTTCTCTCTCTAGAAAACCCATTCAAAATCATTTTCTCTCTCTAGAAATCTTCAAGTTTTTGTGATCATGGTGCGTTTGGAGTATGATTCTTGGATTTTAATCATTGAAGGTGTGAAATACGAAGTCAACGAATTTCAATTCTATGGATTATTGTTGAAAGGAAATTTGATTTCATGGGATTCTTTGGTTTCTTATGGAGGTTTGAAAGATGATCATGGAAGATTGATATTTCAACAACTTTCGAAGATTGAATGTTTGTATGATCTTTCCATGTTCATGATAGCTCGTAGCAAGAATCGAGAGGAAGGAGAAGAAAGAGACTTGTTTAATAAGAGTTACATTTCTCTTGTTGAAAACCCAAGTGATCTTCAAGCTCTTATGTTTGTTGAAGATGTTCTTGATGATCATCATGTTCTTGATGTTCTTGATGTTCAAGAAAAAGGAGTTCAAGTTGATTCTCAAGATGAAAAAGTTTTTTGCTCAATTGAAGTTCAAACCGATGATATTTTGTGTTCTTGTGATTCATTTGAAGGAATGATTCCTTATCGGAAGCCGGTGATCCAAGAAAATCACAAATATCAAACTCCAAAAGATTTGATTCAAACTCAAAGTGTTCATGTTGTTGAAAGTGGGTTTGTTCATGAAGTCAAGTCTTCAAGATGCAAAAAGATGAGAAAGGAAAAGAAGAAGAAGATGAATCGGAAGAATAAGAGGGTTTACTCACAAAAACCGTCATATATTGTGAAGTCGAAATCCGTGAAGCAAATTTGGGTTCCAAAGCGACAATCTCCAAAGGTTTCATTGAATTTGAAGTCAAAACCCTAATGTGTTGGTGGTTCTTTTGAAGATGTTCTTGGATCATTGAAGAACACGAAGAACACGAAGAACGAGTTGTACATCTCGCATGGTGGGTGGTACAATTTTCGATTTGGAGATTTTCTCATTCCAACAAAAGAACCAAGATCTTCCAAATTTGATTCGTTCGTTGAAAATGGATCTTGATTTGTGAAAAAGGTAACTCAAATTCTCAAATGGATTCCAAAACATCCATGATTTCGATTCGTATTTTACGTTTTTCATTTTTGATCTATTTGCCTCATTGGATCAAATCCGTTTCAACCTCATTGTTGATCCAATTAATTTTTGTTTAGATCAAGTTCAAACCTAAAATAATCAATTAGTATTCGTATTTCAAGTTTGAGCCCATAATCCATTTTAATCCAAATTCTCGATGTATTGTTATGGTTCATAGTCTCGATTTGAAGCCCAAAGTCAAATCTCTTACTGTTCATATCCACAAAGCCCAAAAGTATATTCGATCCACTTGATTGAAATTGTGAGCCCAGTGATTCAACAAATCCTTTTAGAAATATCTTGCTACTGTGCTTCATCGTAAGTTTCCTGACTAACGATGTTATTGAATCACGTTTTCTTCAACTTGTTCTAGTATCTTCGGTTTCTTCTCATAATTCCGATAATTGATTTGTTTTGATTGTTGAATCCAACTTGTGAATCGATTCTTTATATTGTGTTCAATCACATAAATCGATTATGATCAAGTCAACGTGATGAAATCGGAAACTGGTTATTTGATTTGGATAAAATTGGTCAAGAACTTTGAAATTATTGGGAAGAAGAGTTGAAGAACAGTTGTTTGAACACCTTTTGATCCGAAATCGGACCTCAAAACCATTGATTTCGTGTTTATGATTCGTTGACTTTAAAAAGTCAAACTGTGAAACTAGAATCGAGGTGTGACGAATCGATGGTTGAAGCTTTGGTTAACAGTAGAATGATTGTTGATGTGCAAAGGATCGGTTTAGAAAGTGATTTGGGAATCGAACTTGATTTGATATTTCGATTTTTATTGTCGATGGTTTGGATGGATTTGGATGAACAAACTGAATGATTGTTGATGTATGAAGGGTTCGTGAATGACGATAAAGAAAGATCTGAAAATTGAAAGTTTTTGTTTGGAATCGAATTCTGTGATGTCAAGGATCGATGTTCAAAGAATTGATATTGGAATCAATTATGTGAAGTCAAGAATTGAAGGCGAAATTGGGATCGTGGTTGAGAGTCTCCTTTACTGAATTGATCTCATATTTGGGAGTCGAGCATCAAGCCTGGAAGTCTAGACTGGACAGGTTTGAAGTAAATTGATTGTTCGCATCTATGGCTTGTGTTCGATTGGTGCTGATTTTTTTTGGGTTCGCATATGGATGAATCAAAACATGAGTTCGCATCTGTGGATCGATTATGTTGTTCACTTGGATTTCGCATTTGGTGATACAGTTTTATGGTTGATGGCCAAACCGGATTCGCATTTGTGTGAATCAAGACTAAGTTCGCATTTGTGTGAATCAAAATCAGGTTCGCATTTGTGTGAATGGAGTTCGCATTTGGTGTTTTGTTCAATTTTGGAGTCAAAATGTGAAGTCATCTCATACATGATTCGCATTCATGACATTAACTAAACGTGCGAAGCGTAGAGTGTTACTGTGAAACATTCGTGAATTGGGGAAGAAAACAGAAGTTTCGAAAAGAGTCCCTACAGTTTCGCATTTTTGGCAACAAATACCCAACTTCGCAAATAGGAAATATAAGCTGAGAAATTGCAGAATTTTCAGTTTTGGTCCTTGCAGTTTGTGCGAATTTACACTTTATGCCCGGTTTCGCAAATGGGCTAGAGTTTCACACATTTGACTGTTTTAGGCGCAACGGGTCCCTGCAAGTTTCAGAAAGTGACAATTTCTACCCGAATTTTGAAAAATCTTGCAACTTTCACTCAAAAAGTCAAATTTTTTCATAAACTGGAAATTTTTGTGGCTTTTTCGTGATTGTTTTTCCGTGCAAGATTTTTGGTGATTCATTTTTGGTACACATCAAGGGGGAGTATCGTGAAGACTATTCCTCGGGCGTTTCTCATCCTTAGTGGGTTTTATAATCATTTTTTGATTACAAAAAGGGGGAGAATGATGGGTATTCGAAGCTTCACGGGTTTGTTGAATATTCATTTGCGGATTTGAAGACCGGTGTTACTTCGAGGGGGAGTTTGTGTTGGATATAGTGTCTAAGTCCATAACTATATTTGGTATGTACTTGACCAGACCCGACATGGTCCATTTGGGTTGCACTTCACCCGAACAATTTATGGATGATAATCTTTTGAGAATATTACAAGTTATGATTTATTAATATATTATAAGTTCTAATATATTAATATAAGATCATATTATTTAATTAGTATTGATCTATAATTAATCTAGGATTAATTTAGAGATCAAAGATATTACTAATTAAATATAGGCTTCTATATTTATATAGTGTGGGCTAATGCTTATTTGGAATGGGCTAGGCTTGCATGGAAAGTCTATGGATACTCCATGGAGCTTTAACCCATGGATCTCATGGAAATGAAGAGACATGGGTATTAGGGTTTACATGGATATATAAAGGAGGCTTTGGTTCTTGAAATTGACTAGTGGACACTAGTTAAGTGAAAAAAACAAGAGGGCAAATTTCAAGATAGTAGTGACTATTCTCTCAAAGTTCCAAGTTTGTGGTGATTTGTGATTTCCATTTGAGGCATCCACACTATTGGTGCTAGGCTCTAAAACTCCAAGGAATCAACTACAACTACAAGGTAAGTATTTCTACTAGCTTTATCTGATTCAAGTTCCCCATGCCATGCTAGTTAGGATATGAACCTTGGAAAAATAATTATTTGCATGTATCTTAGACAAACATAGATCCAAGGTTTATTAGGGTTGCATGTACACTTAGGAAGTGTTAGAATGCTCAAAACCCTTCAATGGTATCAGAGCCTAGGCTTGCTTGTTTGATACTTGATGCAAAATATTGGAAAAAGTCGAAAAACTTGTTGTCTGCCTGATGAACTCGCCGAGTCCATGGGGGGACTCACCGAGTTCATGTGTATCTTCAACCTACTCGCCGAGTAGGTTCATGCACTCGGCGAGTAGGAGCCACAGAGTGCAGATTTTTGACTTTAGTTGCTGGAAATGGACTAGAAATATTACCCTAAACTGTTTTGGTACTTGAAAACTTGTTTTAGATGGTGTAATGTCTTTGCTAATCCATTTACAACAACTTGTTATCAAAATTACAAAGTTTTATGTGTAATTTTTGATTCATGAAAGTGTTCATATTCATGTTCTTGATCTTATGATGTTTAGATGATCATAGGAATTATTTGTAACCTATGTGGTAGATTAATTCAAGATCATTATGTGTTTTAATGGAGTCCATAACTTGTCCTCAAGTTATGGAAAACCAAAAGTTACTTGAATTAAAACCATTAAAAGAACACAAGAGTTAGAAAAATGAAGAGCCTTCATTTTTATTACTCTATTAAACACGTAAGTTACAAGAAATGAAAAGTTTTGAAAGTTTACAAAACTTGCCCTCAAGTTTTGGAACAAGTAAAGTCATATTAAAAACTTTAGTTCCAACCCTTAAAATTTTAAAAGTTAAAATTCAACCCTTCTACTTATAATATTATAATTTAATAATATATATATATATATATATATATATATATATATATATATGTATGTATGTATGTATGTATAAGATTAAAGTCGTCTTACCGCTAGTACGCCTCATTCACGAAGCCGGTCTATAAGGTGGGTATAAGGTTGTTGCCTATAAAATGACAACTTAATGGGTGTCCACTCTCACCCACCGCTTGCTTGACTGGTGGAGGGTCGTTAGCCGAACGGGTAAGACAAGGACTTATAAATTCTCATTAAAAGTATGATGAATATTATAAAGTAACTAAATGTTTTATTAAATTCCCAATCTTAGTTACTTTAGGAAAAATGTGAATTAGGTGCTAATCCATGAAATTACACTTTACACTTTGTCTAAGTCGTTAGTGGAGCGTGTGTGGTTAACCGGCACACTAACTTGGACTTAACAAGGTAGGTAAAGGGTGACTTAATATTTATCATAGTATCGATGGAGCGTGTGTGGTTAACCGACACATCGATTGAGGGGTAATTTATTAAGGGTACCAAGTAATTTGCATGGTTACTTCACACCTCGTTTTGTGATCCTCGACATCCCAGTCACAAAAATTGGAGGGCACACTCGAGATTGAAACATGACTTTGAAAAGTTCATTGAATCTCAAAAGAATCTAGGAGTTTCTAAAAACCAAATTAAATATTTTTAATATTTCGACTTTGGTGGAAATTGGTGAATCGTCATTCACCTACCTTTCAAATATGTCATTGCTTAGATTATGACATAGCTCTTCTTAGTATAATATATTGTGATTGGGTCCTAGCCTTAATATTACATTTGGGTGTTTTATTAAGGAATATCTCAATATCTAAACTAATTCTTTCTTTCCTTTCTTATAAGATGTCCATAAACAACGCTGCTTCTGGCTCTAATCCTAGTGGCTCCTTTTCTCTTATGAACTTGTGTAGGAAAGTCACTTTTGATGGATCCAACTTTAATGAATGGATCAAAAACATCAGAATGATTACTCGCTACGAGGACAAGGAATATGTCCTCGATAAGGAGCTTAAGGATATTGATGAGACAGTAGCTACTCCTCAAGAGATCGCTGAGTTTAGGGCACATGAAAGGGATGCCACCAAAGTGGCATGCATCATGATGGCCACTATGACCGCGGATCTCCAAAAATCCTATGAAGATTTCTACCCCTATGAGATGCACCAAGATTTGATGGAAAGATACCATCAAAGTGCTCGTCAAGAGAGGTATGAAATCATCTCCTCCATGATAACAACTCGCATGAAGGATGGTGAACCCATCACGGGCCACATGTAGAAAATGCAAAGATTTGTGGACCGTTTGCTGAAGCTTAATGTGAACTTCCCCGAGGAGCTTGCAATAGATATCATTTTGCACTCCTTACCTTCATGTTATGATCAAGTCCGCATGACATACCACATGAACAAGGAAGAGGTCACACTCAGCAAACTTCAAGGACTCTTGAAGACCGCGGAAAGTGGTCTTAAGGGTAAGGCAGTTGTTACTACTCCTACTCCTACCAACTCTGCCCCTGTCTTGGCAATCGGGAAAGGACGAGGGAAGAAAAGAAAGAGTTCTTCGAAGGGTACCAAGGTTAGGACCCTTGATGGCTCTTCTTCAAGTGGAACCAAGAAAGGTTTCATCACTCCATCGTCTGACCCAAAAGAGGCTGAATGCTTCTATTGCCATGAAAAGGCGCATTGGAAGCGGAACTGCCCAAAGTACCAGCAAGATGTGAAGGATGGGAAAGTTAAACCCAACCATGCAGGTATTTACACTATCTTATCTAATAACTCACCCCATTCTAATTCTTAGGTCCTTGATACCGGTTGTGGTATTCATATCTATTCTGATTTATAGGGACTAAGAAGAAGTGAGGATGTGGAGCAAGGAAGAATAAACTTGATCATGGGAAACAGGAAAGCTTCACCTGTCACAAAGATTGGAGTTTATACTTTATCGCTATGTAGTGGGTTTAGTTTAGATTTGAACAAGTGTTGTTATTCGCCAGAAATGACAAGAAATATTATTTCCTTTCATGCATTGTACAAACAAGGTTTCACCTTTTCATTTGATAATGAAGTTGGTTTGATTAATATTTTCTTTAATAATGTTCTCTATTTTAAAGCATTACCTTGTGATGGCGTGTATGAAACAGTATCTGTGGTTGATAACTTAGGAAATAATGTATTGTGTATTGATTCTGTTAATAATAATAACTTGGATAAAGCATCATTATGGCATTGTCGTCTTGGACATATAAGCAAGAAACGCATAGGCCAACTCCAAAAGGATGGAGTCTTGGAGTCATTTGACCTAAAGTCAGATGATAGTTGCGAATCATGCTTACTTGGGAAAATGACAAAGTCACCCTTCACAGGTTCTTGTGAAAGGGGTGAAGGTTTGTTGGACCTTGTACACGCGGATGTGTGTGGACCATTCAAACATGCCACAAGGGATGCTAATCGTTATTATTTGACTTTTACTGATGATTATAGTAGATATGGATATGTCTACTTAATCAAGCATAAGTTAGAGACTTTCGAAAGGTTTAAGGAATTTAAACAGGAAGTCGAGAATCAACTGGGCAGGAACATTAAGATGCTTCGATCCGATCGAGGTGGTGAGTATCTTAGTTCAGAGTTCCTCGACTATCTTAGGGAATGTGGGATTGTCTCACAATTGACACCTCCCAGGACACCACAGTTGAATGGTGTAGCTGAGAGGCGTAATCGAACCTTGTTGGATATGGTTCGTTCCATGATGAGTCGAGCTTCGCTACCAATCTCATTTTAGGGGTATGCCTTTGAGACTGCCGCCCATATTCTTAATCTAGTCCTTACAAAGAAAGTTGCCAAAACTCCTCACGAGATGTGGACTGGTAAAGTACCCAACCTAGACCACATCAAGATTTGGGGTTGCGAGGCTTTTGTGAGGCGCAAAACTCATGATAAGCTAGAACCCCGAAGCGAGAGGTGTATTTTCATCGGCTACCCACAAAGATCCTTTGGTTACCTCTTCTACAGACCTAGTGACAATGTGGTCTTTGTAGCAAGAAGAGGAGTCTTTCGAGAGAGAGAGAGAGAGAGAGAGAGAGAGAGAGTTTATAAGCCAAGGAGACAGTGGGAGGCAAATTGATCTTGAAGAAATTCAAGAGTCAAGCGGTGAAGGAACTTCAAACCCTAGCCCTCAACTTGAGGAGGAAACTCCTGTTGAGCGAATTGACGAGTCTGTATCTCTGAGGCTTTCCACGAGAGTTAGGAATGCACCTGAGCATTACTATGGTTTCCATATTACTGCGGAAGGTGAGACACTTATTAATGATGAGACACTAGTAGGTCTGGATGAACCTAACAGCTACACGGAAGCCATGGCAGGCCCTGAGTCTGCTAAATGGAAATAGGCTATGGATAGCAAGATACAATCCATGTATGACAATCAAGTTTGGAAGTTGGTTGAGAATGTACCAGGTCGTAAGACTGTAGGGTGCAAATGGATCTTCAAGAAGAAGATCGACATGGATGGTAACATACACACTTATAAGGCACGACTGGTTGCAAAGGCTTATTCTCAAACTCCGGGAGTTAATTATGATGAAACCTTTTCACCAGTGGCCAAGATAAAGTCTATTAGGGTTCTGTTAGCCATTGCTGCATTTCATGACTATGAAATATGGCGAATGGATGTCAAAACCGCTTTCCTTAATGGAAAGTTGGCTGAAGATGTTTACATGGTTTAGCCAGAGGGTTTTGTCAGTATAGAGTACCCCAATAGAGTGTGTAAACTCGAGAAATCCATTTATGGATTGAAACATGCACCTCGCAAATGGAATCTTTGCTTTGATGAGAAAGTCAAGGAATTTGGCTTTTCAAGGAGTGAAGATGAATCTTGTGTCTATATCAAGGCTAGTGGGAGCATAGTCAGCTTTTTGGTTCTGTATGTGGATGACATACTACTCATAGGAAATGACATCCCAACCCTGCAGGAAGTAAAGTCCTGGCTTGGGAAGTGTTTCGCTATGAAGGACCTTGGTGAAGCTACCTATATCCTAGGGATAAAGAATTTGAGAAACAGGAGTAAAAGACTAATTGGACTTAGTCAAAGCACCTATGTGGACAAAGTGTTGAAAAGATTCAACATGCATAACTCCAAGAAAGGTGAGTCACCCATTCAGTGTAATGCCAAATTGAGTAAGACACAAAGCCCTAGTACCGAGGTTGAGATAGCAGAAATGAGTCAACTACCTTATGCTTCAGCTGTAGGATCGATCATGTATGCTATGACGTGTACTCGACCTGATGTAGCCTTTTCTTTGAGCATGGTTAGCAGGTATCAGGGGAACCCTGGCAAGGTACACTGGACTGGTTTATAGAATATCCTCAAGTACCTGCGAAGGACTAAGGACTGGGTCCTTACCCTTGGTAGGAGTGATGACTTCAGAGTTGTAGGGTATAGTGATGCTAGCTTCCAGACTGATAGGGATAATTTCCGCTCTCAGTCGGGCTGGGTCTTTACCTTAAACGGAGGAGCAATCACTTGGAAGAGTTCCAAGTAGGAGACAGTGGCTGATTGCATTTGTGAATCAGAGTATATAGCAACAAGCGAGGCAACAAAGGAGGCTATATGGCTAAAGAACTTCATCGGAGACCTTGGAGTTGTACCAGCTATAAAAGAGCCAATGGAGATTTTTTGTGACAGCAATAGTGCGGTTGCCTTAGCCAAGGAACCAACAGATCATGGGAGATCCAGACACATTGACAGAAAATATCACTTCATCAGACATCGAATAGAAGAAGGAATCCTCGTGGCAAAGAGGGTATCATCGGATGAGAACCCAGCAGATCCCCTCACGAAGGGACTGAGTAGGGTTAAGCATCTCCAGCATGCTCGGAGCATAGGGCTGAAGGATGATATAAGTTTTAGTAGTTAGATAAATTATGAAATTTGTAAAGTGTAATTGACATTAGATGATGAATAAAAGGTGTTCTATTTATGAGTAAAGTGTTGCTATCTCTTGTCGATCGTTTACTATATTTCGTTTACTATATTTCGTTTGCATGTTTTGACATCGGAAGTAGGTATGAATCAAGACTGTCATGATTGGTTGCAGAGGTCTAAGGTGTTGGACATGGCTACAACAATCATGAGTTCTCATAAGTTCTGAGCATTGGACTCAACCCACGCTCACTGGAATCACTTCATGGAATTTTATCTCGAGTGATCGTGAGATGGTAATATCATATAAGTCTTTAAACCTAGAGATATGATTTGTTACTTACAAGTTGGTTATGCATTGATTGTACGAAAACACATTGGTAACTCGATGTTATAAAACGTGCCTTTGTGTATAATTCAATGAGTAGTAGAACAAACATATGAGTCGAAGTTTATCTGTTCCTTCTAAGATTAGAAGCGATATCTGCTCCCCTCGATGATTTTGTTTTGACCTATGTACCGGGCCCGGTCAGAACTAAATTGATGTGTTCAGTTAAGTTCTATGTCAAACAAATCGAAATCCGGAAACAAATACTGGACAATAAGTAAGACCATGTTCCATGTGTTTGTCCGGCTGATATCTAGAACAGAGGATTATATTATCACTTATCTAAAATGACGCGTTCTAGTTCAACAGAGTTTAAAGAGCTATGATTGCTGATCGGTTCCTGAAGTCATACTTGCAACTATAGTTATTAGACTTATCCAAGTGGGAGACTGTTGGATATAGTGTCTAAGTCCATAACTATATTTGGTATGTACTTGACCCGACCCGGCATGGTCCATTTGGGTTGCACTTCACCCGAACAATTTATGGATAATCTTTTAAGAATAGTACAAGTTATGATTTATTAATATATTATAAGTTCTAATATATTAATATAAGATCATATTATTTAACTAGTATTGATCTATAATTAATCCAGGATTAATTTAGAGATCAAAGATATTACTAATTAAATATGGGCTTCTTGACGGGTTTTAGCCATAAGAACTTTCCTATGTGCGCATGCAAAACCCTAATGCTTGGATCTAGGCTTTCTAATTAAACATGATTAGAATCCAAGACTTCTAATGACTAATTAGGTATAAGAACAATACAAAATCAGATCTAGAAGTTTACCTTTCAATCTCTTGTTTGATCTTGATGTCTTGGAGCTCTAGAGTCACAATTGTCACTCCTCTAATGGCTTACAAACACCAACTAGCAAGGAGGATAATTTGAGAGAGAGGAGAGGTGAGGAAATTCGGCTAGGGGTTCTCTACTTGAGATGAGATGCCGAATTCCCTTGGCCAGAGGGTCTATTTATACTTGTAGACTCCTTAAGGGTTTCACCTTAAACCCTAGTTGGATAATCTTTCCTTAAAGCAATCCAAATCCTTTCCTTAGATAACCTTGGACCATTTTGAGCTTTCCTTAGCTTCTAGAATTCGTCCAACCTCTATCCACAAAGGATTTACAGTCTAAAGTGTAACTATCAAACAATTGACAGTTTATACCCTCTTATTTAATTAATCTCTTTAAGTCACCAAATTAATACTAATTAATTTATGATTATATTAATCAAATAACAATATTATTATTCCTTATATTATTCTCATAATATATTAATAATATTTATTCTCTCATAATAAATCATCCTGTCAAGTTGCTATGGTGAAGGCTACCCAAAAGGACCATGCACAACCGGGTCAAATACTTGCCTAATATAGTTGCAGCCTTAGACACTATTCCAACAGTCTCCCACTTGGATAAGTCTAGTAACTATATGCACACGTACAATCCGATTTGCAATCGTAGCTCTCAAAGGCGCTGTCAAACTCTGATCTAATCAACCTGGTCCTTCAGATAAGGGATCGTACAGTCCTCTGTTAGATATCATGCTGACAATTATATGGAATGATTAGTCAAGCATTTAGGTTTCTCGATCTTCGATTTATTCGACATAAAACTTAATCAAACACATCAATTCAGTTCTGATCGGGTCTGACACATAAGTCAAATCAAATCATCGAGTGGCCGAGATATCGCTTTTACCTTCTTGGGATAAAAGTTACAGATAAACTTCGACTTATATGCATTTACGTATTCATTAACCAACTATACACAACAATGCGTTTTATAACACCGAGTTACTGATGCGTTTTTGCATTATCAATGTATAAGTAATTAACAAAATAACAAACCATATATCTAGGTTTTAAGACTATATGATATTATCGTCTTGCGATCACCTTTTATATCATATTCCATAAGGTGATTCCAGCAAGCTCGGGTTTGTTCCAATGCTCAAAACTAGTTCATAAGCACTCATGAATGTTGCAGCAACCCTTTACTATGTCTAATACCATTTAGACAATCTACACACCAATTCACGACAATCTTCATTCATATCTACTTCCAACATATGAACGATTGTGGACAATTTGAATAATTCGATTATTCTTAATAAATTCAATTATTCTGGAAGTCAAAACATGCAAAGTGAAAAAATAGTTAAACAATTAACATAAGATAGTAACATTACTCATAAATAAAACTCCTTTATTTAATCATCAAATGATAATTACATTTATCTATTACACGTTTCTAATACTATCTAATCTATGCTAATATCATCCTTCAGCCCAATACTCCTAGCATGCTGCAAGTGCTTAACCCTACTCAGTCCCTTCGTAAGCGGATCTGCTGGGTTATCTTCTGATGATATCCTCTTCACTACGAGTTGTCCTTCTTCTACAAGATGTCTGATAAAATGATATTTTCTTTTGATATCTCGTGATCTACCATGATCCCTCGGTTCCTTGGTCAAGGCAACCGCTCCTTCATTATCACAGAAAATCTCCATGGGCTCCTTTATGGCAGGTACAACTCCAAGGTCACCAATGAAGTTCTTCAGCCATATTGCCTCCTTCGATGCTTCACCTGCTGCAATGTACTCTGATTCACACGTTGAATCAGCCACGGTTTCCTGCTTGGAACTTTTCCAAGTCACTGCTCCTCCATTCAGGGTAAAGACCCAGCCCGACTTCGAACGGTAGTTGTCCCTGTCGGTCTGAAAGCTGGCGTCACTGTACCCTCGCACCTTCAAGTCATCACTCCCTCCGAGGACAAAGAACCATTCCTTCGTTCTCTGAAGGTACTTAAGGATATTCTTCACCGCAATCTAATGGGCTCTGCCAGGATTCCCTTGATATCTGCTAACCATGCTCAAAGCAAAGGCTACATCATGGCGAGTACAAGTCATAGCGTACATGATTGAGCCAACTGCGGAAGCATATGGTACTCAGCTCATTTCTGCTATTTCAGTTTCGGTACTCGGACTTTGAGTCTTACTCAACTTGGCATTACTTTGTATCGGTAATTCTCCCTTCTTTGAGTTTTCCATACTAAAACGTTTTAGTACCTTCTCTAAGTAAGCGTTCTGACTAAGTCCTATTAGTCTCTTACTTCTTTCTCTTACTATCCTTATTCCCAAAATATAAGAAGCCTCTCCGAGGTCCTCCATAGCGAAGCACTTCCCGAGCCAGGACTTAACCTCCTGCAGAGTCGGGATGTCGTTTCCTATGAGTAATATGTCATCGACATATAGAACGAGAAAGCTTACTATACTCCCACTGGCTTTAACATATACACACGATTCATCTTCGCTTCGTACAAACCCAAACTCTTTGACTTTCTCATCGAAACAAAGATTCCATCTGCGAGATGCTTGCTTAAGTCCATAAATGGACTTCTCAAGCTTACACACTCTATTCGGATGCTTCGGATCCATAAACCCCTCTGGCTGAGCCATGTAAACATCCTCAACCAACTTCCCATTAAGGAAAGCGGTCTTGACATCCATTTGCCAAATCTCATAATCATGAAATGCGGCAATCGCTAGCATCACTCTAATAGATTTTATCTTCGCAACTGGCGAGAAGGTCTCATCATAGTCAACTCCAAGAGTTTGAGTAAAGCCCTTCGCAACCAATCGCGCTTTATATGTGTGTACTTTTCCATCCACGTCGGTCTTCTTCTTGAAGATCCATTTGCATCCAACGGTCTTACGTCCGGGCAGATTATCAACCAAATTCCAAACTTGGTTATCATACATGGATTGGATCTCGCTATCCATTGCCTCTTTCCACTTTGCAGACTTCGGGCCTGCCATGGCTTCCTTATAGCTATTAGGTTCATCTAGATTTATTAGTGTACCATCACTAATATACGTGTCCCCTTCGGTAGTAATATGAAAACCATAAAACTGGGGTTGAACTCTAACTCTTTCGGAACGTATAAGAGGTAATGACTCGTCAATTGGTTCAACCGGAGTTTCCTCCTCGGATTGAGCGCCAGCGGTAGAGGTTCCTTCATCTATCGACTCTTGAATCTCTTCAAGCTCGATTTGCCTCCCACTGTCTCCTTGGCTTATGAGTTCTCGCTCTCAGAAAACTCCTCTCCTCGCAACGAAGACAACATTGTCCTTCGGTCTATAGAAGAGATATCCAAAGGATTTCTGCGGGTAGTCGATGAAAATACATCGCTCACTCCGAGGTTCGAGCTTGTTGTGAGTATCTCGTCTTACGAAAGCCTCGCAACCCCAAACTTTGATATGTGCCAACGAGGGAGCTTTCCCTGTCCACATCTCGTGAGGTGTTTTGGCAACTTCTTAGTAGGGACTCGGTTAAGGATATGGGCGGAAGTCTCTAAGGCATACCCCCAAAAAGAGATAGGTAGTGAAGCACTACTCATCATAGAGCGAACCATATCAAATAAGGTTCGATTACGCCTTTCTGCTACACCATTCAATTGTGGTGTCCTAGGTGGCGTCAATTGTGAAACTATTCCACACTCCTTCAGATAATCGTGGAATTCAAGACTTAGGTACTCTCCTCCTCGATCGGATCGAAGCATCTTAATTTTCCTGCCCAATTGATTCTCCACTTCATTCTTGAACTCTTTCAACTTTTCAAAAGTTTCTGACTTTTGCTTGATTAAGTAGATATACCCATATCTACTATAGTCATCGGTAAAAGTCACATAGAAGCGGTTCCCATCCTTCGTGGTTGATCTAAATGGTCCACATACATCGGTAAGTATTAGGTCCAATAGACCCTCACCCCTTTCACACGTACTTGTGAAGGGTGACTTAGTCATCTGTCCAAGTAAACAAGATTCGCATATGTCAGCTTCCCTAAGGTCGAATGACTCCAACACTCCATCCTTTTGGAGTTGGGCTATGCGTTTCTTGTTGACATGTCCAAGGCGACAATGCCACAAGGATGCCTTATCCATACTATTGGAAGAATCTATGTTCAAAACATTATTTCCTAAGTTATCAACAATCATGACAGTTTCATAAATTCCATTACATGGTATAGCTTCAAAATAAAAGACACCATTCAGATAAGCTAAAATAGAACCATTCTCATTATTAAAAGAAAATCTAAAACCTTGTCTAAACAAACCATGAAATGAAATGATGTTTCTACCCATTTCTGGCGAATAGCAACAATTGTTCAAATCTAAACTTAAACCATTCCTAAGCACTAAAGAATACACTCCAATCTTGGTCACAGGCGACGATCTTCTGTTCCCCATGATTAGATTTATTCTTCTAGCCTCCACATCCCTATTTCTTCTTAGTCCCTTCACATTAGAGCAAATGTGGTAACCACAACCGGTATCAAGAACCCAAGAAATAGTGTGAGATGATTCATTAGATTTAATTGTATATATACCTGCGAAAGACGGCTTGATCTTTCCTTCCTTGATGGCTTGCAGGTACTCTGGGCAGCTTCTCTTCCAATGTCCTATCTTGTGGCAGTGGTGGCACTCTGCCTCCTTTGGGTTAGGGCAGGGCTTAGCAGGATCAACTTTGGTCCCACTAGAAGAGGCACCATCTCGGGCTTTAACCTTGCGATGGTTCTTAGAAGAAGCCTTCCTCTTCTTTCCCTTTCCTTGTCCAATAGCCAAGACAGGAGCAGCGGGTGGATTGGGAGTTGGTGCAGCAGACTTGTCCTTGAAGTTGCTCTCAGCGACCCTCAAGAGACCTTGGAGTTTGCTTAGGGTGACCTCCTCTTTGTTCATGTGGTAGGTCATCCTAAATTGATTGTAGCTCAGAGGCAAAGAGTGAAGCACCATGTCGATTGCCAAGTCTTCCCCAAAGTCAACATTCAACTTGCGATGGCGGTCGACATACCTTTGCATCTTTTGCAGGTGCACGGTAAGAGACTCTCCATGACCCATCTTAGCGGAAATCATGTTAGTGAGAATCTCATAACGCTCTTGTCTCGCGTTTTGGTGGTATCTCTCCAATAACTCTTGGTGCATCTCGTACGGGTACATGTCCTCATAGGACTTTTGGAATTCGGAGTTCATAGTGGCTATCATGATGCAATGTACCTTCGTTGCATCGCGCTCATGAGTTTCAAAAGCGGTCATTTCAGCCGGAGTAGGGATTTCAGGGTTAATCTTCTCGAGCTTCTCATCGAGGACATACTCCTTATCCTCATAGCGAGCACTGGTGCGAATGTATCTTATCCATTCGCTAAAGTTCGTCCCATCGAAAGTGACCTTTTGACAAAGGCTCATCAATGTGAAAGAACTAGCAGTAGCGTTGTTTGCGTTCGACATCTACAAATAGAAAGGACAAAGATAGATTAGAATATGAATCCCTAATTATCACCCAATATGAAAAGTTAGGGCTAGGGTCCAACAACAATATTTACATATTAGAAAAGGGATGTCGTAATCCAACATGCAAATAATATGAAGTTAAGTGAATGACGATTCACTAATTCTCCACCACAAAAACATAACTTTATGTCCTAAATGTATTGAGAATTCCTAGGTTCGGATGAGATTCATTGAAACTATTCAATGGCATGTTTAAATCTCGATATGCCCCTCTTGTTTGTGACTGGGATACCGAGGATCACAAAGCGGGTGTGAATTACCATGAAAATTCACATGGTGCCTTCATTGTAATGATCACCTATTTGATGTGTCGGTAAACCACACACGCTCCATCGAACTATGATAAACAATGAATCACCCTTTGCCACCTTTGCTTAGAACCAATTAGTGTGCCGGTAAACCACACACGCTCCACTAACTTCTTAGCAAGGGTGCAAAGTGTAATTTCATGGGATTGCATCAATTCACTTTTCCTAAAGTAACTAAGATTGGGAAACTTTTAAAAAATATGTAGTTACTTTATATTTCTTATTATACTTTTAATGAGAGGATGAGGTTGCCCTATCCTACCCGTTCAGCTAACGACCCTCCACCGATCAAGCAAGCGGTGGGTGTGAGTGTACACCCATTAAGCCCCATTTTATAGGCCGCAACCTTATACCCACCTTATAGATCGGCTTCATGAATGAGGCCTACTAACGGTAAGACTAGCATTTTAGTTATACATATATATATATATATATATATATATATATATATATATATATATATATATATATATATATTAATCTTGTAATATTATACTAGTATAGGGTTGTATTTTAAACTTTTTAAAATCTAGGGTTTGAAATTTAAATTGTCTAAATTAAAACTTTTAATCACAAAACATAAATTTCAAAACTTGAAGACAAGTTTTAAAATATTTAAAACATGGAGGATCAAATAACAAAAAATTTTAATTAACAATTAATTCCATAATTATCTATATTTGATTTATTCAAGATTTCTTGCAAGATAATTACCAATTTAATCAAAATAATTAATTAATTATCATATAAGGAAATTAAATATTTTATTAGTTGATAAATATCTTTAATTAAATCAAGATTATAGTCATATATATCAAAAATCGGATTAGGGTTGATCTAATATGATTAAGGTAAGTTTCCATAAGATAATCATCAAAAAATCCCGAATCTGGTCATTCCTGACGCTTGGACTCGCCGAGTGCACCAAGGGACTCGCCGAGTCAAGCCAACTCGCCGCGTCCACTATGGAACTCGCCGAGTCCATGACTCAGAACCTCAAAAATCGAATTTTGCAAACAAGTTTCAAACAAACAAGCAACAATTTAACAGAAACCAAGCTAGGCTCTGATACCACTGATGGGTTTTAGCCATAAGAACTTTCCTATGTGCGCATGCAAAACCCTAATGCTTGGATCTAGGCTTTCTAATTAAACATGCTTTGGATCCAAGACTTCTAATGACTAAATAGGTATAAGAACAATACAAAATCAGATCTAGAAGTTTACCTTTCAATCACTTGTTTGATCTTGTTGTCTTGGAGCTCTAGAGTCACAATTGTCACTCCTCTAATGGCTTACAAACACCAACTAGCAAGGAGGATGATTTGAGAGAGAGGAGAGGGGAGGAAATTCGGCTAGGGGTTCTCTAATTGAGATGAGTTGTTGAATTCCCTTGGCCAGAGGGTCTATTTATACTTGTAGACTCCTTAAGGGTTTCACCTTAAACCCTAGTTGGATGATCTTTCCTTAAAGCAATCCAAATACTTTCCTTAGATAACCTTGGACGATTTTGAGCTATCCTTAGCTTCTAGAATTCGTCCAACCTCTATCCACAAAGGATTTACAGTCTAAAGTGTAACTATCAAACAATTGACAGTTTATACCCTCTTATTTAATTAGTCTCTTTAAGTCACCAAATTAATACTAATTAATTTATGACTTATATTAATCAAATAAAAATATTATTATTCCTTATATTGTTCTCATAACATATTAATAATATTTATTCTCTCATAATAAATCATCCTGTCAAGTTGCTATGGTGAAGGCAACCCAAAAGGACCATGCACAACCGGGTCAAATACTTACCTAATATAGTTGCAGCCTTAGACACTATTCCAACACTTCTATATTTATATAGTGTGGGCTAATGCTTATTTGGAATGGGCTAGGCTTGCATGGAAAGTCTATGGATACTCCATGGAGCTTTAACCCATGGATCTCATGGAAATGAAGAGACATGGGTATTAGGGTTTACATGGATGTAACCCTAATCCACCACACTATATAAAGGAGGCTTTGATTCTTGAAATTGACTAGTGGACACTAGTTGAGTGAGAAAAACAAGAGTGCAAATTTCAAGATAGTAGTGACTATTCTCTCAAAGTTCCAAGTTTGTGGTGATTTGTGATTTCCATTTGAGGCATCCACACTATTGGTGCTAGGCTCTAAAACTCCAAGGAATCAACTACAACTACAAGGTAAGTATTTCTACTAGCTTTATCTGATTCAAGTTCCCCATTCCATGCTAGTTAGGATATGAACCTTGGAAAAATAATTATTTGCATGTATCTTAGACAAACATAGATCCAAGGTTTATTAGGGTTGCATGTACACTTAGGAAGTGTTAGAATGCTCAAAACCCTTCAGTTTGGTCTTGATCGCGCTAGCTCGTTGGAGATTAAAGCCAGACATCCAATCCTAACTTTGAGGGGGAGAATGTTAGGGTGCTAAGTCATGCTTGGATGTATTGTTTTAGGCTTTCCTCTTTGTATGTGTAAATGTGTTGAGTCTTTCCTATAAATAGGAAGTGAGTGACTCCCATTATGTAAGAGTCGATTTTGGAGTGTTAGACTAGAGAGAGAAATTGTATACAAACCCATTTGTATAATCTTTCTAGATCTAATAAGAGCTTACAAAGATTTATTTACTCCTTGTGTTCTTGAATTTGTATGATGAATCACTAGATCTTTTCTAATTCCGCACATGCCATCATAATCAACACCACTACAATCTGTAGCAAAAGAACGCCATGTTCTGTTTGTGCAGGATGTAAAGAAGGTTCGGGAGGATGTAAACTTCAAGATTGAAGAGTTAAAGACCGAACTTGCGAAGGAGCTTCAAGACATTCATTCTCAACAGATTGAAGTTCAGAAGAGGGTTGATGTAGTTGTCTCAGACATGAATAAAGCTATTGCTGCTCCTATCATTGATGCGAATCATAAAGAAGATATGGCGAAGTTTGATCAGTTGATTCAAATGGTGACTGAGTTGAAGGCCTTGATTTCGCAATCTTCATCTTCGTCTATTCTTACTCCTGAATTCTTGACTCTCAAAGTAAATACTTTGGAACAAGCAATTCAGAAGGCACTGGCTCCGATTGCGAACTTCACCTCTTTACTACCAAAGAGTGCCCCACCTGCTTTCATAGGGGTGCAAGGGGGAGAGAAAAACTTAAGTAAATAGGATGATGCGAAGACCATGGGGAAAGTCATATCTAATCAGCTCCAATCTACTCTTCCAATACTTACGATGCCAATTTCCTCAACAACAATAACCACAAGACCAATTGCCAAAGGAATATCGATTGGGGCAAAAGAAGGAAGTTTGAGTACGAAACCTCAAACTGATAGTGTGGAAAAAGGAAAAGGAATTTTGTACGAAAAATCGAAGGAGGAGAAGACAGCTAAAGCAGAGGCTGAGTTGGAAAGAATGAGGCAAGTTCAAAGCATTATGAGGAAAAGGGCAAGTGATCCTCCTGCAATGAACAAAGGAGATCCTGCGAAGCTGTACTCTTATGAAACTATAGAGTCAAAAGTTGTGGGAAGGGAGATGTATGAATTCGAGAAGAAGCCAAAGAGAAGTTATGATATTGCGAATTCAGACAAATGTCAGTTGGATTTTCCGATTAACGAAATGCTCTTCATTACAGCTCAATACAAGATTAGCGAGAAGTTTGATAATCCTGATGACTACATACACATGAAAATCAGATTTCATGTTGTATTGGGGAAAAATCCAGATGAAGTATGGTCTTTAATGAAGATCAAAAAGGTGTTGACTATCAAGAAGGATACGATGTTTGAAGACATGCTTCAAAATTTTCGTTATTTTGTTATTCGAGCTGATAACAAGCAGTATGACTTCACAATAGCTGACTTCCCTCTGATGAATTGCAATGATTTGATTCAAGTGGCTCTCATTTTGAAACATATGGAAGAGAATAAGCTCAAAGGATCTGAGACTGAAGTATTTAGAATCGGGTTCGCACATGTCAAGACGTATATCGACAATTACTTCGATTGTTTGGCTCTAACTGATGAAGAATTGGCAACTACTTTGGGAAGGGAAGTGAACGTTCCTTGGGAAGAAACCTTGACCCAGTCAGCATTATCAAAGTATGTTGTTGGGGAAATATGCCTGAAACCTTTCGGCATGGTATTTTCGGGAAGAGATACAAAGGGAAAGCCCAAGAAATTTTTGTTGAAGGTCTCAGAGGTTGAAAGATATACTTCTTTGCAGTAGACACACTTTATTGTTCGTATGAACAACTGCAAGAAGAATAATGAAGGAGACAAGAAAGATCTCAAGAAGGTGATTTCCTGGTATGGAGAAGTGCGAAAGACAATTCACTCAGCTGTTCAAAGGCTTATGGACTGAATAGCTTCGACTGTTTACAAAGGGGGAGATTGTAGAGGTTGATTTGTAAAAGTCGAATTGGTTGTTTGTTTAGTTTCACATTTTTAGTTATTTTACTAAGTCAGTTTTATGCGAAGCGTATTGTATTAGACTTAGTATATTTTTTGTACACTCAGGTGTCCTATAAATAGGGAATGAGGATAGAAGTAGAAACAACTTTTCTCTTGAGAATTCTTTCTGCTTAAATTTTTTGTAATCAGTCTTCAACAATATAAGATCTGATTAATATTTACTCTTTGTGTTCTTACTTTTCATTGATTCAATCTTAATTGCTTTCATAATCTCGATAACAATTCACTTCACTTAGGGCATCGATTATTCGTCCGAATGTCGTCTAAATATTAATTATATATCACGTATACATATATAGACATAAAAGTTTTATCAGTTAGTTCAGTACCTTTGGGTAGCAAAGGCATACTTCGGTTATACACGTACATTACTAGTAGCTATAATAGGTATAGTTAGGAGATACTACTCACTATTCCAATTATAAGGAATCACACAAGAGTCAGTTCATTCATGAGTATATACTAATACATTACATACTATATGAAGAGATACGATTACATACAATTACAAGACATACAATTACAGGACATACAATTACAAGACATACAATTACAAGAGATACGATTACATATATACGTTTACATAGATACGACTTCATAGATACGTTTACATAGATACTATTACATAGAATCTATTACATACGTTTCGGGACTTACCATTCCACCCCCAAGGCTGTTAGCTATAGTAGGGAAAATGCACATCGACGAGTGTCTACGGTTGTACTGTTCGGCGAGTTATCACGTCGTGAATATCCTAGTACAAAAGGATAAAATTTTAGTTATTATATTATTTTCCTTCTTACCTTTACTTTGTGACACATTCACATGAACGACGAGGAAGAATATAATTTGATATAGATAGACTATTTTCCTTATTACCTTTATATTGTGACACATATACATAAACGATGGGGGTAGACGATAGTTTTATAATAATAATAGTTATACAAGGGAAAAACCATCACATCTACAGTGATGCATACTTTCAAAATAGTTGGGTCTTGGTAGAAGGCTACTTTCAAAATAGTCGGGTCTTGGTAGAAGGCTACTTTCAAAACAGTTGGGTCTTGGTAGAAGCCTACTTTCAAAACAGTCAGGTCTTGGTAGAAGACTACTTTTATTACTAGCAGGAAATATGAGATTTTCTAGGGTTTTCAAACGTTTACAATTACTTACAAACATTTTCATACTTATACAAACTTATCTTCAAACATTTACAAGTCTTTCCTTTACAATTTTTCAAGTCAAAGACACATAAATACTTATGAATTCAGCAGCTTTATCGTTGATACTCGCTTTCAAAATAACTTGTATTCTCAGGTTACAAATAGACATGTACTACGACCAGGTTTTGTGAAGACGGAGCAGTCAAGACTTGTCTTTTATTGCGATTATTCATTATGTTGTCTTATACTATGAAAGAACACGCTTGCAATTAAAATTATACTATTAATGCAATGGATGATGTTGTTGCTTGTTTACTACTTTGCATTATTGTGATACTTTACATGACGTCCTCCGCCCCAGAACGTTTCCGCCGTTCTCGGTTTTGGGGTGTGACACACCATGTATATTTTCATGGTTATTCACACCCTATTTTGTGATCCTCGACATCCCAGTCACAAATCGAGGGGCATATCAAGATTTAAACATGCCATTGAATAGTTCAATGAATCTCAAAGGATCTAGGAATTTTTCAATACATTTAAATCTTAATCTCCTTTTCGTTTTTCATGGTGGAAAATTAGTGAACTGTCATCCACTTACCTTCAAATGTTCTGCAAGTTGGATTACGTCATCCCTCTTCCAATTTGTAGGATATTGTGTTAGGTCCTAGCCTTAATATCTCATTTGGGTGTTTTATTAAGGACTCAATCAACTAACTTGAATTTTCTCTCGTTTTGTAAATGTCAAAATCTAACAACTATGGTCTTCCTAAATCCATTGGAAAAATATTTCCAAATGAAGATGATATCCCACGATTCGATTAAGGAACAAGAAATCATTCTTCACTTCCTCCACCTCCTCCTATTGTTCTTCCTGATCCACACGTTCGAAGGCTTGAAAAGTTCAAACTCACTCAATTCCTTTTGGCAAGTAAACACGAAGAAGGAAAGTCGGTGTGTGCACACGTCCTAGGGATGAAGTCGCACATTGACAAGTTAAGAATGTTGGGAGTCAGTTTCTGTGAGAAGTTGGCTGTTGACTGGGTTCTTCTATCGCTTCCTGATTCATATAGTGAGTTCATAAGAGATTACTATATGATGGACCATGATGTGACCCTTATCGATCTTACCTATATGCTTGTTGCTGCTGAATCCGAAATGATTTGGCTCACTGGAGAAGCAAAGTTGATTAGTAGATCTGCCTTCCAAATTTCCACGGACATAGGCGACGACAACAAAAGGCATGCCACGGTCGAAGAGTTTGATCATAAGAGAAAGGCAAAGTCTGAGGTAGTTACGTGTGCTGTTCTAAAAGAGTCAATTTGCTTTCATTGCCAAGAGAAGGGGCATTGGAGATGAATCTGCCTTATATACCTGAGAGATCTAAGAGATGGGAGAGTCAAGACGAATGGCTCTACTTTAGGTATTATCCATTATATAACTCTGTTAAATTACTATTCGTTGATTCTAAATGTATGATGTGATAAGATTACATTTTTGTATTTGTAGGATTGAAGAAAAGAAAGGAAGAAGCACTCTGAGTCTGATCACGAAGAAATAGGTTTCGATCGCATGATTCATGATCGGATTTTTAGAGCTGCTACTTAGAGAGTTATGATAGATTTGTTAGGAATATTTGATTACATAGTTTTCCAGTTGATTTTGCATTGTAAGGACATGTTTTCCGCTGCTTTTATGAATAAAATAAATTTTGATTTGACTTATTTATTTATATCCTTGCAATGAAATCGTTGTGGAAAATAGATGTCTGCGTATTTCTATAATAAATGGATGTGATTCTTAGTTATATTATTTATGGAAATTTTCTTAGTAAGGAAAGATTTCGATCGCCCAAGTTTCAATTGGACAGAATCTTGGAATCATATGATTTGAATCATGTGATGTATGGAAATCTTGATACTTAGAAATTTTAAGACTAATTCCTTGACAAAGAGTCAATTGAAGGACTAGGAGAATGGGTTTACAATGTTGTGCACCAGTTAAGTCCATCATAAATAACAATAAGATTATTCGTCATATTTACTAAAGGATTAGTGAATGTGGTTATGCTTATAAGTTTAAGCATGATTCTGAACCACTGAAAAGTTTCAATGAATGGTAAAACGAATAAGAATAATCAATTAGGCAGAAAGATAAGAGTTTTTCCAATCTAAGAAGAAGGGAGAGTACTTCTGTATCAGGTTTTATGATCATCTTAATTGTAAAGATCCATATTACAATTCATCCTCTAAGGACACCTTAGTGCACTAGTTTGGCTAAGAAGAGGAATCAAGAATTGCTATAATGGTTAAGTCATTAAGATAAATCATACTTCATTCCAATATCGAATATTAAAATTAATATTCTGACATTGAGTGACACATCTTAAGTAGGTTTGTAACACTTATCAATTGTGGAATAGAGAAATTTTTCTTATCCATACACATTTGGAATTTGTAACTTGTGATGTCTTCAAGAAGACAAAGACCAACTAGAACAAATTAAATTAAGTGTTAGTCTTGATAGAATTTCGCACTAACTCTTGAATATTTGTTTTGTCAAGGAATGTTTCTTGACAAGAGAATCATGTATGTCAAGAGGTTAGTGGGAGTATAAATGATCTTGAAAAGCTTCAAGAACATATCAAGAATAAACCTAATCAATGATCACTAGCATACGACTTGAAGTTTATAACCTATCATGTTGACATATTCTCGTTTCTATGCCATTCCAGTTTGGTTAACTATGCATATGAGTTCTACGAGTTCTCAATGGGTTGCATAGGAGCAAGGAACCTTGATCAATGGAAAGTGCATTGAAATATACATGTGAGCTACTCAATAACTTGGAAGCTATGGTGGGACCCGTGATGGCAAGAAATCAAATATTAAATAAGTTCAGTCCATATGAGTTGGATTTGTCACAATCATTATCTTATGATTATGGTTATGGCTGATGCACATGGATAGGAAAGCATATACCACAAAATCTAAGTGTCATAAGGTTTCTCTCTTTCATAAAATGATTATGAGGAAACGCTTTCACAAAGAAAGATTTTGAAGATAGCAGTATGTAATTTGCATTTCTCGAATTCGATTATGACTATGACATCCCTCTTCATAGTTCAAATTGTGAGATTTGGCAAATCAGTTTGAATATTCGAGACTTGTTGCTATAAGTTCTAGAATTGTTTAGACACACATATGGGTTATCTAAGGAAAGGTGTATGAGTTTAAGAAGCTTGGATAAAGTCTAATCGAAGCATCTAGTATTAGAAATATGAACTTAATAAATTCAATAAGCATTGTTTTTGTAGAAGTTCAGATGATTTCAGAATACATGTCAAAGCTATTGGGAGCATAAGTGTTATGCTAGTATGGATATATTCAACATGTTAGTGGGAGCATGGTAATTATGGTAAGTTGCAAGTTGGAAATATTAATTATAGAAAACAAAAGTTTCAATTTGCAAAGTTGCAATGTTGAAAAGTTGTTTTGCTACAATTAAGGGAGAGAATTTTACTTCGTTTCGAAATCTAAGAGCTTAGATCGAGAAATTTTAATCAAATCTAGTCAAATATATGAATTGCATTCTCAAAATTTGATTATGATTACGGCATCCCTTTTTATAATTCGAGTTTTGAGAACTTGGCAAATAGAAATATTATGGTAAAAGACTGGTAAAGTATCAGGTATAGGATCAATCGCATATGCTATAATAATTGACCGTTCTTAAATATTTTCAAATGCCTAGGGCATTAAGAGGGAAAAAGGACTGGAACCGGACATGACTAAGTTTATTAAACAACTATCAAAGGACAAACTAAGGTTTGCCAAGGATTGGTCGCTTATGAGCATTTGGAAGTGTAGTAATAGATGGACCATATTGACATTATTATAACTAGATAGGATTCTATTTAGAATGAGTTGTCATATGGAAAATATGGAAATATTTCCATATTGGGAGTTGGACGTTAAGAATCTATATGTCTAGGTTAGAAACTTTTATGCAAGAAGGATGTTCAAAGGAATGTACTTTGAATATGAGACTTCGTATCTATGGAATTGCCTTGCGACAATTTCCAATAGATGACTTTGTAATTTCATTGGCAAAGTCATTATGACTTTGGTGTTGTGATATTACGAAAGAATCATTGCATAAAATGTTAGAATCTAATATATTCTATAAGTGGCAAGAATTTGATATTCTTACACTTGAGGTAAGGATTGGGAATTGTGAAATAAGTGTGATTGAAAATATGTTCAATTGATCTATTTCACAAAGTAAGGAACATAGGAAAACATAGTGTGCATGCTAAGAGCATGGCACAACTATAGTTGTAATTCAAGTAGTAAGTTGATTACCCGAAACAACAAATAGTGAGTAATCAATATGATGATAAATAAAAGGTGTTTTATTTATACTCAAAAGTTTGAGACCGTATAGGATTAGTATTTTTCTTGTGTTTCACTTTGTATGTTTTGATTTCCTGAATAATTAAATTATTCGAACGGTCCACAATCGTTCATATGTTGGAAGTAGGTATGAATGAAGATTGTCATGAATTGGTGTGTAGATTGTCTAAAATGTGTTAGATATAGCAAAGGTTTGCTGCAACGTTGATGAGTGCTTATGAATATGATTTGAGCATTGGATTAAAACCGATGCTCACTTGGATCGCTTCATAGATTTTATCACGAGTGATTGGTGAGACGATAATATCTTATATTATTGAAACCGATATGTGTGAGTTGTATCTTGCAAATCGGTTGCACATTGATAATATGTAAACGCACCAGTAACTTGGTGTTATAAAACATATTGTTGTGTATGATTCAGTGAGTGAGTACAAGCACGCATTTAATCGAAGTTTATCCGTTCCTTTTACCCAAAGTGGGATAAAAGCAATATCTGTGGGCCCCTCGATGATTTAGTGATGACACCTAAAGTGCTTGGCCAAGCCGGGACTAAGTTGATGTGCTCAATTGTAGTCTGTTGTCAGTCATCATAAATCGTAAATTAGGAAACAACACATAGACTGAGAGAATGATTTAAATCCATGTCTCACATCTATATGATATTTAGAATGGAGGAATATATGATCCCTTATCTAAAGGATACGCTTCGGATCAGATCAGAGTTGACAGCGGCTTTTGAAAACTACGATTGTGAATCAGGATCTGAAGTCATACGCAGAATAGTTATAAGACTTATCCAAGTGGGAGACTGTTGGATTAGTGTCTAAGTCCATAACTATTTTGGTATGTACTTGACCCGATGGTGCATGGTCCTTTTGGGTTGCCTTCACCAAAGCAACTTGATAGGATAAATTATGGAGAAAGAGGATTAATTATGATTTATTAATATATTATGAGAATAATATTAAAGGAGAAATCATATTGTTTAATTAATATTAGTCAATAATTAATTAAGAATTAATTTTGTGGCTAAAAGAGATTAATTAAAGTTAGGGGACTAGAACTATCAATTATGTGATTGTTGAATATTGGGCTAATGGACTCCATATTAGAGGAGTGGATGAATTTTATGGGGAAACCCATTAGAAATCGTCCAAGGCCTCTATGGTGGGAGTCCATGGGCTGCTTAGGGCCTAAGCAGTCAAATTAGTGTTTCCTTGTTAGATAACCCTAATAGCCTCACTATTTAAGGACCCTTAGGGCACCAAAAACGTGGCTAAGAGTTTCCTTAGGGTTTCTCGAAGTTTTTGAGTGCCTCTCCTCTTCTCTTTCTTCATCCTCTTGCTATTGGTGTTTCTGAGCCATTAGTGGTGTGAAATTTGTGACACTAAGCTTTCAGCAGCCAATTACAAGGAGGAATTGAGATTGTTATTCCTACATAACAATAAAGGTAAGATCAAAACACTAATTCATATGTTAATATCATTATTGTATGCTAGATCTAGGGTTTTAATGACTTGGATGAATGCATGCACAATAGAGAAACCTAGATCCAAGCATTAGGGTTTGCATGAGCACATAGGATGTTCTTGTGGATAAAACCCATCACGTTTTACTTCCAGATTCTAGAAGAAGTTCCATGAGGAATTGGGAACGCGATTGCATTTTAGCACAACTTACCACCCACAGACAGACGGACAGAGTGAGTGGACGATTCAGACACTCGAGGACATGCTTCGAGCGTGTGTTATGGACTTCGGTGGAAGTTGGGATGCATACCTACCCTTGGCTGAGTTCTCTTACAACAACAACCACCATTCCAGTATCAGCATGCCTCCTTTTGAGCTCATTTATGGGAGGAGGTGTCGGACCCCAATCTGTTGGGGAGAGGTAGGACAGCGAGTGATGGGTGGCACTGAGATAGTGCTCAAGACGACTGAGCAGATTCAGTAGGTCAGACAGAGGTTACTAACGGCTCAGAGTCACCAGAAGAGTTATGCGGATAGGCGATGGTCCGAACTCGAGTTTCAGGTTGGAGATTTCGTTCTCCTGATGGTATCCCCGTGGAAAGGGTAATACGGTTCTGGAAGAGTGGCAAGCTGGGGCCCCGGTTCATAGGCCCTTTCAGGGTGACTGCTAGAGTAGGTAAGGTAGCATATTGTTTAGAGCTACCTGCGGGGTTGAGTCAGATCAATGACACCTTCCACGTATCCCAGCTGAGGAAGTGTGTGGCCAATGAGATGGCCATGGTACCTCTAGAGGATATTCAGGTGGATGCGAGCCTAAATTATATCGAGAGACCTATCACGATTATGGACCAAAAGGTGAAAGTGTTAAGGAAAAAATAGGTGCCCCTGGTTCAGGTTCAGTGGAAACATCGGAAGGGGTCCGAGACGACTTGGGAACCGGAGTCCGAGATGCGGGAGCAGCATTCGGAGCTATTTGAGGAGCATAACTTTGAGGGCGAAGTCTGATCCTAGTGAGGGAGAATTGTAACATCTCGAGTTCAGGTATACCTCGAGAACCTTGATCTTTGAGTTATTGTCATTTTTGGCCTTAAGTTATAAAAGAGTGAAAACGAGTACGCGGGGCGTACCTGAGGGTATGCTTAGCGTACTCGTCAGTGTGCATGAAACGCGGAGACCGCCTAGTACGCTCGGCGTACTAGGCCCAGAATGCAACCCTAATTTGGGGTGAGTCCCCTATATAAATAACATGATGGCCACATTTCTGGCCACCATTTCCAGAGAGAAAACCCTAAGAGTGCCCTTATCTCCATTCTAGAGCTTGTATGTGTGTGTGTTTGAGCTTTGAAAGGGTGTTTGTGTGGTTTTGAAGAGAAGAGAAGACCTTGAAGAAGGAGAGTTGGAGTCCTAGCTTCTAGATCTGAGCAAATCTGGGTGGGAAGCTTCTATTTGAGGTATAAAGTTTCATACTTTGCCTTTCCTTTCTTGAGTATGTTGTGATGAGCATTTTAGGGTTTTGTGCCAAAAAGGTGGAGTCTTGATGAGATCTTGAACTCCATAGTCTAGGACCAAGCCCTTTTGAGTGTATGAGTAGTGTTATGTCATAAAAAATCCAATCTTGGTTGGTGAAATCACTCCATGCATGAGTTATGAGACCCTTGGGACAAAAGAGTGTGTATTTTTGGAGGATGGAGACTTTTCAGCCATGCAAAGGCTTAAAGTTGATGACTTTATGGATTAAGAAGCATTAGAATGTCCAGATCTGAGATATGAGCTTTTATCATAACTGATTAAGACCATGAATATGAGAAGAGCAAAACTCGGGCGTACGCTGGGCATAACCCCCAGTACGCGCTGGGTAAGGGCTGAGCACCCTGATTCTGGATAGCAGCCGAGTACGCCCAACGTAGGGAGTTGGAACGCTCAGCGTATTCCCTGCTGTTGACTTTTGTTGACTTCTAGGGTTCGGTCAAGATTGAGGACTATTAATCTTTGGAGGGGTAAAATAGTATTTTTTTTGGATTAGTGTCTAAGTCCATAACTATTTTGGTATGTACTTGACCCGATGGTGCATGGTCCTTTTGGGTTGTCTTCACCAAAGCAACTTGATAGGATGAATTATGGAGAGAGATGGTTAATTATGATTTATTAATATATTATGAGAATAATATATTAAAGGAGAAATCATATTGTTTAATTAATATTAGTCAAGAATTAATAAAATTTAACTTTGTGGCTAAAAGACATTAGATAAATAAAGGGGACTAGAACTGTCAATTGTATGATAGTTGAATATTGGGCTAATGGACTCCATAGAGGATGGAGTGGACGAATTCTAAGGGGAAATCCATTAGAAATAGTCCAAGGCCTCCAAGAAGGGAGTCCATGGGTTTCTTAGGGCTTAAGCAATCGAATTAGGGTTTCCTTGTTAGATAACCCTAATAGCCTCACTATTTAAGGACCCCTAGGGCACCAAAAACGTGGTGAACTGAATCCTTAGGGTTTCTACACGTTTTTGGGGTGCCTCATCTCTTATCATTCTTCATCCTCTTGCTCTTGGTGTTTGTGAGCCATTAGAGGAGTGACACTTGTGACTCTAAGCTTTCTAAAGCCATTACAAGGAGGATTTGAGATTGTTATTGCCACATAACAATCAAGGTAAGATCTAAATCCCATTCTTATGTTAATATGATTAATTGTATGCTAGATCTAGGGTTTAAGGTCTTGGATAAATTGCATGTACAATAGAGAAACCTAGATCCAAGCATTAGGGTTTGCATGAGCACATAGGATGTTCTTATGGCTTAAACCCATCAGTGGTATCAGAACCTTGATTGGTTTCTATTGTATTGATGCCTTGTTTGTTTGTTTAGGCTTTAAAAAATTGATTTTTTTGCCCCTGACTGATGAACTCCGCGAGTTCCATAGTGGACTCGGTGAGTAGCTTCAACTCGGTGAGTTCAAAGTGGAACTCGGCGAGTTCGAGCGTCAGTTAGGGTAGATTTCGGGATTTCTTGCTGTTTTGCTTAGGGATACTTGCCTTAATTGTTTTGGGTCATTAATATTCGAATTTTGATATATATTTGAGTATATCCTTGACCAAACAAAAGATAATTACCATTGGATTGAATGATAATTTCCTTATATGATAATAATTGATTATCTGAATTAAATTGGTAAATTGTCTTGCAAGTAATAGTGATTAGGTCAAATTTAGATAATTATTAAATTAATTGTTTAATTTAAATTTTTTTCTATTTGATCCTTAATGTTTTGAAATGTTTCAAAAGTTGCCCTCAAGTTTTGGAATTTAAAAGTTGATTAAAAGTTTAATTTAAAAATGTTAAATTCTAAAACCCTAGTATTGTTTTGAAAAGTTCAAATCACACCCTTATGGTTTTATTAATTAATTAAAGTGTATAATTAAAAGAGATTTAATAAAGCCATAAAGTTTTGGTTTACATTTAATTAAATTAAAAGTATAATTATTAAATTAGACCACCTAGTATTTTAAAAGTGTAAAATACACCCTATACTATATATAACATTAAAATTCTAGTATTATATATATGTATGAGTAAATAGTCAGTCTTACCGTTAGTAGGCCTCATTCACGAAGCTGGTCTATGAGGGGTGTTTAAGGAAATTGCCTATAAAATGGCAATTGAATGGGTATCCACTCTTACCCACCGCACTCTTGACTAGTGGAGGGTCGTTAGCCGAACGGGTAGGATAGGACAGAAACCTTCCATTATAAGTATAATGAAGTACAAAAGTAACTAAATGCTTTTACAAAATTCCCAATATTAGTTACTTTAGGAAAAAGTGAATTGATGCAATTCCATGAAATTACACTTTGTGCCCTTGTGAAGACGTTAGTGGAGCGTGTGTGGTTAACCGGCACACTAAATGGTTCTAAGCAAAGGTAGCAAAGGGTGACTCATTGTTTGTCATAGTTCGGTGGAGCGTGTGTGGTTAACCGGCACATCGAATGGGTGATTGTAACATTGAGGGCACCATGTATGTTTGCATGGTTATTCACACCCTGTTTTGTGATCCTCGGCATCCCAGTCACAAATCAAGGGCCATATCAAGATTTAAACATGCCATTGAAAAGTTCAATGAATCTCAAAAGATCTAGGAATTTTCAATAGATTTAAAACTTAAATTAATTTTTCGTTTTTCAAGGTGGAAATTGGTAAATCGTCATTTACCTACCTTCAAATATTTTGCAACTAGATTACGGAATCCCTCTTCTAAGTTGTAGAGTATTGTGTTGGATCCTAGCCTCGATGTTTCATTTGGGTGTCACATCGAGGATTCCAATCAACTTAACTTGAATTTTTTCTCCCATTTTGTAGATGTCAAAGTACGACAACTATGGTCTTCCCAAATCCCGTGGAACAAGCTTTCCACATGAAGATGATATTCCACGATTCGATCGAGGAACAAGAGATCATGCTTCACTTCCTCCACCTCGTCCAATTATTCTCCCTAACCGACAAGTTCGAAGGCTTGAAAGGTTCAAGCTCAATCAAGCCCTTTTGGCAAGTAAACATGAAGAAGGAAAGTTAGTGTGTGCACACGTCCTAGAGATGAAGTCACACATTGATAGGTTAAGAATATTTGGATCCGTTGTCTGTGAGGAGCTGGCTGTTGACTGGGTTCTTCAGTTGCTTACTAACTCATATAGTAAGTTCGTAAGAGAGTACTATATGATGAATCACGATGTGACCCTCATCGATCTCACCTATATGCTTATTGCTGCTGAATCAGCAATGGTTTGGCGCACTGGAAAAGCAAAGTTGATTGGTGAATCTGCCTTCCAGACCTCTATGGATATGGGCAATAGCAACGAAAGGCATGCCATGATCAAAAATTTTGATCATAAGAGAAAGGCAAAGTCTGAAATAGTTCCATGTGCTATTCCAAAAGAGTCCATTTGCTTCTATTGCCAAGAGAAGGGGCATTGGAGACGAAGTTGCCCTATTTACCTAAGAGATCTAAGAGATGGGAAAGTCAAAAAGTATCGCTCTACTTTAGGTAAAATCCATTAACTAACTCTTTTAAGTTCCTATTCTAGATTTTTAATACATGATGTGATAAGATTACATTTGGTGTTTTGTAGGATCTTAGAAAAGAGAGGAAGCGTAAGGGAAGAAGTGAGCGGAATCTAATCGTGAAGAAATGGTTTTCGATCGCATTGTTTGAAGATTAGATTTTGAGCTACTACTTGGAGTTAGAATAGATTGCTAAGAAATATGTATCAACATAGTTTTTCAATTGATTTGCATTGTAAGGACAAATTTTGCCGCAATAAAATAAAATTTGATTTTATATTTATCCTTGCAATGGCATGTATGAAAAATTGATGTTTGAATGTTTCTATTATTAGCAATAATGGATTTGATTCTTAATAATGTTATTTGTGGAAATGTCAAGAAATTACCAAATAGGGAAAGTTTCTCATCGCCCAAGTTTCAATTGGACAGAAACTTGGAATCATACAACTTGGTTGCATGATGAATTAAAAATTCCATATTTGGAAATTAGACTAATTCATTGACAAAGTGTCAAGTGATGTACTAGGAGATCAAGTACACAAGGTAGTGTGTTGATCAAGTCCACCACAAGAGTAACAAAGATATTCGTCATGATTTACTAAGATTAAGTAAATATGATGATACTTATAAGATTAAGTGTAATTCTGAGTTGATTGAGAGAGTTTCAATCGATAGTAGAACGAATAAAAGGAATCAAGTAGGCAGAAAGATAAAAGTTTCTCTATTCTAAGAAGAAGGGAGAGTACTTTTTATTATGTTTTATGATAGGTCTTACTGATTAAGAACCATGTCTCAATTGATCCTCTAAGTGAGTCTTAGTGCAATTGTATGTCTGAGAAGAGGAATCAAGAATTGAAGAAATGGTTAAATCAAGAAGTCAATCATACTTCGTTCCAAAAACAAGTCTTAGAGTTAAGATTGTAACATTGAGTGACAAGTCTAAAGAAGGTTTATAACATTCATCAAATATGGAATTTGGAAAAGGGTTTTCTTATTCTTGCACATTTGAAATTGGTAAGTTGTGATGTCTTGGATAAGACAAAGACCAACTGGGACCAATTTTGTGAAGTGTTCTGTCTTGATAAAAGCTACACTAACTCTTGAATATTTGTTTGTCAAGAAATGTTTCTTGACAAGAGAATATTATATGTCAAGGAGTCAGTGGGAGTCTTAATGGTCTTGAAAGGTTTCAAGAACTAATCATGAATAAACCTTATCGATAATCACTATCACACGACTTGAGGTTTACAACCTATCGTGTTGACACTATCTTGTTTCTGTGCCATTCTAATTGAGTTAATTATCCATGTGAGTTCTATGAGTTCTCATTTGAACGCATAAAAGACAAGCACCTTGATCAAAGAAAAGTACATTGATAGGAAAGGGTGAGCTGCTTAACTACTTGGGAGACATGGTGGGCACTCGTGTTACCATAAGGCAAGAAATCAAGATTAAGAAAGTTCGGTCCATAAGAGTTTGGATTTGTCACAAACTTTGGTTTTGGGCAAATTCAAATGGATAGGAACACATACACCATTAAAATCTAAGTGTCATAAGATTCCCTCCTTCATAAAAAAGATTGTGGGGAAATATTTTCACTAAGAGAGAATTTAAGAAGATAGTGATTATGAAAATTGTATTCTCGAATTCGATTATGGTTACGATATCCCTTTACATAATTCGAATTGTGAGATTTGGCAATTAGTCTGAATTGCTTAGACACACATATGAGCTATCTAAGGCAAACGTGTATAAGATTAAGAAGCTTAGATAAAAGATTATCAAAGCAGTAGGTATTAGAAATATGAACTTAAGAAATTCAATAGGTATTGTTTTTCTAGAAGTTAAGTCGTTTTCTGAATACATGTCAAAGCTAGTGGGAGCATAAGTGTTATGCTTATATGATAATAATCATCATGATAGTGGGAGCATAAATGTTGTGCTTGTATGATTATTAATGTAAGTATTGCAAGTTAGAAATATTAATTATAGAAAACAAGAGTTATACTTTGCAAGGTCGTAAGGGTTGACTAGTTGTTTTGCTATAATTAAGGGAGAGAATATTATAGTTCATTTCAAATCTAAAGGCTTAGGTTGTGGAATGTTAATAAATTTAGTCAAGGATACATAGTGTGTTCTCAAATTTCGATTATGATTATGGCATACCTCTTCATAGTTCGAATTGTAAGAACGTGACACATAAAATATTATAGCAGAAGATTGATAAAGTATCGTATCTGTATGTAAGATATTATGCATCGACTCCCATATGCTTCGGATATAGGATCGATTGCAAGTGCTATAATATTTGACCATTCTAAAATTTTCCAAATGTCTTGCGCATTTAGAGGGAAAAAGGACTAGAATCGGTTTTGACTAAAATAATTAAACAACTATCAAAGGACGATCCAAAGCTCGCTAAGGATTGGTCGCTTGTGAGTTGTTGGAAGTATGAAATTGGATGGACCATATCGACATTATTATGAATAGATAAGATTCTATTAAGAATGAGTTTTCATATGGCAAAATATGGAAATGTTTCCATATTGGGATTTGGATATTGAGAATCTATGTCTAGATTAGAAACTTTTATGCAAGAAGGATGTTCAAAGGAATGTACTTTGAGTGAGAGACATCATACCTATAGAATTGTTTCTGATAGAGATTGGCCAAGTCTTGATGATTTTGAGCTGTGACTTTACGAAAGGATCATTGCATAAAATGTTAGAATCTAGCATATTCTATAAGTGGCAAGCATTTGATATTCTTACACTTGTGATAAGGATTGGGAGTTGTGAAATGAGTATGATTGGAAATGTGTTCATTTGATCTATTTCACAAAGTAAGGACCGTAAGTAAACATTGTATGCATGTTGAGAGCATAGGACAAGTGTAGTAATAATTTAAGTTAGAAGTTGATTACCCGAAACAACAAATAATGAGTAATCAATATGGTGATTAAATAAAATGTTTTATTTATACCCAGAGTTTGGGGCCATATGGGATTAGTATTATTCGTGTGTTTTGATGGGTTTTGGCCATATGAACATTCCTATGTGCACATGCAAACCCTAATGCTTGGATCTAGGTTTCTCTAATTAAACATGCATTGAATCCAAGACTTCTAATGGCTAATAGAGTATAAGAACAATACAAAATCAGAGTTAGAAGCTTACCTTGAAACACTTGTTTGATCTTCTTGTTCTTGGAGCTTTAGAGTCATAAATGTCACTCCTCTAATGGCTTACAAACACCAACTAGCAAGAGGATGATTTTAGAGAGAGCAGAAGAAATAGAAATTGTCCAGGGTTTCTTTGCTTTTTCAGAGGTGCCGATTTCCCTTGCCCTAGGGGTCTATTTATACTTGTAAGGCTCCTAGGGTTTCACCCTTAAACCCTAGTTGGATAATATTTACTCAAAGCAATCCAAATCCTTTCCATGATAATCCCTTGGATGATTTGTGGCTTATCCCAAGCCCTAGAAGTCGTCCAACCCTATCCAAGAAGGATTTACAGCCCAAAGTGTAACTATCAAACAATTGACAGTTTATACCCTCTTATTTAATTAATCTCCTTAAGTCACCAAATTAATTCTAATTAATTTATGACTTATATTAATCAAATAATAATATTATTATTCCTTATATTATTCTCATAATATATTAATAATATTTATTCTCTCATAATAAATCATCCTATCAAGTTGCTATGGTGAAGGCAACCCAAAAGGACCATGCACAATCGGGTCAAATACTTGCCTAATATAGTTGTAGCCTTAGACACTATTCCAACATGTTTCACTTTTCTTGTTTTGACTTCCTGAATAATTAAATTGGTTCAGAACAATCAAAATATTCGAACGGACCACATTCATTCATATGTTTGAAGTAGGTATGAATGAAGACTGTCGTGAATTGGTGTGTGGGTTGTCTAAAGTGTATTAGACATAAGCAAATGTTTGCTGCAACATTCATGAGTGCTTATGAATATGAGTTTGAGCATTGAATTAAACCCACGCTCACTTGGATCACTTCATGGATTTTATCACGAGTGATTGGTGAGACAATAATATCTTATATTCTTGAAACCGAGATGTGTGAGTTGTATCTTGCGAGTCATTTACACATTGATAATATGTAAACGCACCAGTAACTTGGTGTTATAAAACATATTATTGTGTGTGATTCAGTAAGTGAGTGCAAGCAAGCATTGAATCAAAGTTTATCCGTTCCTTTTTTCCCAAAGTGGGATAAAAGAGATATCTTTGGGCCCCTCGATGATTTAGTGATGACACCCTAAGCGATTGGCCAAGCCGGGACTAATTTGATGTGTTCAACTGTAGTATATTGTCAGTCGTCATAAATCGGAAATCCGGAAACAACACATAAACAGAGAGAATGATTTAAATCAATGTCTCAGTCTATACGATATCTAGAATGGAGGAATATATGATCCCTTATCTAAAGGACACGCTTCTGATAGGATCAGAGTTGACAGTGGCTTTTGAAAGCTACGATTGCAGATCAGGATCTGAAGTCATACGCATAATAGTTATTAGACTTATCCAAGTGGGAGACTGTTGGATTAGTGTCTAAGTCCATAACTATTTTGGTATGTAGTTGACCCAATGGTGCATGGTCCTTTTGGGTTTCCTTCACCAAAGCAACTTGATAGGATGAATTATGGAGAGAGATGATTAATTATGATTTATTAATATATTATGAGAATAATATATTAAAGGAGAAATCATATTGTTTAATTAATATTAATCAAGAATTAATAAGAATTAACATTGTGGCTAAAAGACATTAACTAAATAAAGGGGACTAGAACTGTCAATTGTGTGATAGTTGAATATTGAGCTAATGGACTCCATAGAGGATGGAGTGGACGAATTCTATGGGGAAACCCATTAGAAATCGTCCCTGGCTTCTAAGAAGGGAGTCCATGGGTTGCTTAGGGCTTAAGCAATCGCATTAGGGTTTCCATGTTAGATAACCCTAATAGCCCCACTATTTAAGGACCCCTAGGGCACCAAAAACGTGGTGAACTGAATCCTTAGGGTTTCTACACGTTTTTGGGGTGCCTCATCTCTTATCATTCTTCATCCTCTTGCTTTTGGTGTTTGTGAGCCATTAGAGGAGTGACACTTGTGACTCTAAGCTTTCTAAAGCCATTACAAGGAGGATTTGAGATTGCTATTGCTACATAACAATCAAGGTAAGATCTAAATCCCATTCTTATGTTAATATGATTAATTGTATGATAGATCTAAGGTTTAAAGTCTTGGATAAATTGCATGTACAATCGAGAAACCTAGATCCAAGCATTAGGGTTTGCATGAGCACATAGGATGTTCTTATGGCTTAAACCCATCAATTTTACCCTTCTATGAGTTGTAGAAGGGTTATTCTAGATTCTTGAGGGACAATATTAATTAGGGATAATTATTATTTGTTTGGCGGAGGCTAGACCGGTGGGTAGAGATCAAGATCCCGAGTGCGAGATTTCATTCATTAGCTTACAAGGTGAGTCTTATCACTATACTTATCTTGAGTGGTAATTCCTATGTTTGACCAGAGGGTCTTATGTGCATGTGCTTTGTAATGAGATATCCTGCTATTTATTTGTGTTATGCTTTTGTGTATTATTTTGAGATGCTGAGTTAAGGGACCGGAGGGTCGATTTGAGTTGTGGGACCGGAGGGTCCCACTGAGACACATCGACCAGAGGGTCTTATTGAGTTATAGCCTCGAGTGGCTAATGTGTTGGTATGGTATTTTGGGGAACTCACTAAGCTTTATGCATACCGTGTTATGTGTTATGTGTTTCAGGTAGCTCCGAGGATCGCGACAAGGCACCGATATGATTGTACACACCGGCTGGAGATTATTATTTTATGATTCTGGGACTGTGTTTTATTTGCTGACATTGAGATATATGTGATTTGAGAATTATGAAATGAATTTTTATTGTGTTTAAAAATGAAAAATTTGTTTGAAAATTTTCATCCTTACATATATAAACAAATAACTACTAAAAAGGTTTCTTATTTTTGTTAAGTTTTATAACCTTAGTGATTTCCGACTAGCTTCCGACTTGCAACGACGCTAGGATTTTTGGTCAACTTGCTTTGTTTTTTTATGATCAATTTTCAATGAGACCTAATCATACCAATGAAGGATGGTAGTGGAGACTTGGGAAATACCAAATATGAATTGATCACAAAAGAAGAAATGAGAATGTTAATTTAAATGAGAACTACAAGAAATTTGGATGAGTTGTCGGTTAATGTTTTTGTGACATATTTTCTTGAAAACGATGTCAGTTAATGATTTGTGGAAGTTATGCGAGCATCATGGCGTTGTATCTAATGTCTATATTTGCTGAAAATTATCAAAGATTACTAAATGATTTCCTTTCGTTAAAATTTTGAAGACTAAGGAATTGAAACGTGTTATTGAAGATTTGAATAGAATCTGGATTGGGAATTATCCTTTGTATGCTTTGTGGGCGTGATCTAATAGGATGAATGATGGACAACGAGCTCAAGGTGAACATCAAAATCAACAACACAAGGAGAGAAGGATCTTGAATGTAAGTTGCAACTTCAAGATTATCTTGCAAGTAGGAACTTCAAGATTATATAGTAATTCCTTATTCCACTAATATTTCTCTTTGGATCTAATTCAAAGTTGATAATAAAATATCATTCATAGAAATCATTCCTCCCAATGTTACGTAAACATTGTCATTGAAAGTAAATCACGGAAAACTTTATATTTTCAAAGTAGTTTAAAATTGTAATGCTGATGTTGCTTTAGTCAAGCTGGGCTATTCTTTGATAATCCTGAAAAGTATTAGTAAACAACGGGTAAACAATAACCCTTAGCGAGTCTACACGAAACATACCCATTATATTTATCATATACCTCTAAATAACACACATGTTCGTAAAATATGAATTCTAATACATACTAGACACACCAAGGAGGATTTATCACACATTGCGTCATGATCAAGGAAATACTAACCACACCATTGTCATGATTGTCTTACCTCTAATTGATTTCGCAGAGGATATCCTCAGTTAGTCCATCCCTTTGACCTATACCTATATATGAAGATTGGCCATGATCATCCAACCCAACTTACTGATTTCACGAAGGATATCCTCAGTTAGTCCATCCCTCACCTATACTTATATATGAAGACTGACCATGATCATCCTCCCCAACTTATTCCGCGAAGGATATCCTTAGTTAGTCCATCCCTCTAACCTATTCCACTCTACCGAAAAGAATATTTGTGTAAAATATTACACTAATAGGGAAAACTAACATAATAAATGAGTTAGTGTAACTCAACTGATTAATTACTTGAACAATTAAATGCGGTTCAAATGGTAAGCATGCATGACCAATATGTATTAACCAGTAATACTATTTATGATTAACAAATATGAAATCTTTGTAGAACATTTATTTGTTTATTTGTATTGTGTATGTGTTCTCATAGTAAACAATGTTACAACGAGTTCCTATAATTGAGCTTATGACGTTGAATCTCCTTGAGACGACACTTCATCGGACGTGACCAAAGTTTAGAAAGTTCTGATTGTTGTGAATCGACCGTCAAGGTTATAACTAGCAACCGTAGGTGGGGGTGTCAGCACCGTATTGATCTATACATACCTCTCCCTCTCAGTTAAGATTTAACGAGTATAGGTCGGGGTTAGCTCAAGGTCATTTAGCTAAAGGATGATCAATGTCTCATTTATCAACTGTTATCATGTAGTCGTATTGTGTACCTCGATTTTCCTTTGTTATCTTTAGTTGTACTTAATATATATTTTGTTATATATTAAGTTAGTATACTTTATACCAATAGGATATTCAGGCATTGTACCCACTAAGCACAATGTTATCCCAAAAGTTTGTTAGGGCAATGACTAGGTATAATGCTTTCCTAGTGAGTTAGCCATCATAACGACTGTGTATGATGTTATCTCTAAGCTTTGACTAGAGTAACGACTAGGTATAATATTTTCCTAATGAGTTGATGAACGTAACGATTGGGTTTAACATTATCTTTTGAAGGCCAAGCAGCTTATCTACCAGACATAATATTATCCTAACATTTAATCGACATAATTATATCACTAATATTATACAATTAGCAATAATTAAAATTAGCACTATAGTATTATCACATGCATTCCCATGAAAACATTTGAAAATTGTAAAAGTGGGGTCGTAAACTCACCCTCGAAGCATGAACATCTAAAGTAGTGTAGTGTTGGGGCTCGGAAACTTGGAGGCTACTTAGGATAGGGAGAAATCAACTAGAGAGAGAATTGGATGTTTTTGAGGTGTACATGAATGGTCTGCCGCACCTCCTATTTATAAGAAGTTTTGAAGCGTGTGTCGTGCGCTGAGCGACGTGCATGTTGTGACAACCCTATATTTTCCAAAAGCATTGTAACGCTCAAAAGTCAAATACAACTAAATTAACCTTGAAAATAAAGTGTTCAAATATCTAAGTTGGGATGCATCAAATATTAGATATCATGACAAGGCTTCCAAAAACATAAAGAATGCTCAAAACCGGGTTATATTGAAGAAATGATAACCACTCGTATATTTACGACATGCCGTTAAAACATTATTTGACGTAAAAAGTAAAATCTCAATAAAATGCATTTTAGCCTTAAGTATCTAAACAAAAGTCGTAGGTCTCGTTGAAAGGTGAGCATGCATAAAAAGATCGCCCAAATTGGACCTCGTATGAAGAAGTTACGAATTTTCAAAGTTTCGTAACAGTAGTAGAGGGCTAAAAACTCGAATTGAAGATCGAGTGTTAATTAGCTAACGCAACCTAAATGAGAGTTGAAGATCTCCACAATAGGAGCAAATTGATAAAAAGACAAACGAAAACCGACGTCGAATAAAGAAACTATGAATTTTTAACGAACTTTAGGAGGCCCGGCCTATTAAAATTATATCATTAAAAATAAAGTCAAAACTAGCCGACGGAGTCTAAATGAAAGTTGTAGAGCATAATCTCACCTTCGCGTGGATATAAAGAACACGAAAACAGAGCTCGTACACGAAAGTTACAGAATTTAGAAGAGGACAGACCGGATTACGCCCCGCGTTCTCTGGGAGTACGCCCCGCGTACTAGACCCAGAGTCGAGTCCCATCGGCTGCCCCCTCTACGCTTAGCTAGCTCGGAGTCGTAAGCCATGACGCATTCTAACGCCCAGCGTAACGAGGTACGCGCTGCGTACGTGAGTACGCCCCGCGTACTCCAGAATTACGCCGCGCGTACTTAAAGAGTGAGTTCATACCTCTACTTTTCAATTCTTTTCATGTTTTAGGGGGGGGGGGGGGAATACAAGTACATTACATGTGAAAGTATCGTTTTTATAAACATCTTTATGTTTAAAGGGCTATTATATCACCAAGTTGTTCTTACTAAATGGAAACATACTTTTTGAGAAACTATAATGAGTATAGTTATCAAGTTATTCATACATTTTACATATACATCTTGACAAATGAAATACTTTCAAAAGAAGTAAAATCTTTATTATCGTAAATCTATTTATACCAAGTAATGTGAGACATTCAAACTTCAACGTACTCGTATGTATGCATTTCAAGTCCTGTATTATATACCATAATCTCTTGGAGAGAGAGAGAGTGATACTTGTGTATAGATCTATACGGGATTGACAACCCCGCACCTAAACTATTAGCTATAGTTAGACCGGCAGGTCTGGGGTGACAAATGTCATAACACTACAACACCTGAAGAATGTTGTTACAGGCCGTCAGTGTCAATATTATGGTTATAAAACTCACATAAAAGTATAAAAACAAGTTTGATTTACGAGATTCATATATGCATTCAGTTTTCTACATCATTTTGGCACAAAGTTATCATTATTATTCAAGTATGGAGCATACTAACACACACCAACTCTGGAAACTTTTCAAACCATTTATAGAAAATATTGGATTTTCTGAAAACCTCGTTCATCGATTTACTACCAAAAAGGACATACTTTTCAATGCAAAATACTTATGAACTCACCAAATTAATTGTTGACACCTTTTCAAAACCACTTGTATTTCTCAGGGAATCAGTAATACAGGTAACTACCAGCTTTTGGAGGGGGAACACTAAGGATGTTTTTATTATTGAACATTTATCATCATATTGTAATATTCTTTTGCTAATATGTATAATGCAACAATATACGTTTTCATTATATATATGATGGTTGTGTTACTTTCTTTACAATATTCATTTGTTGTGATACTACGTGAAGTCATCCACCCCCGAATGTTTCCGCCATTCTAGTTTGGGGGTGTGACACATGTGCGCATGGCTCCATCAGGGAGCTAACACGTGTCCTCTCAGAGTGCCACATCATCCGTATTCTGATGAGTTGAGGCATCAGAACGCGCGTCGCGCATGACGCATAAACGTGCACCCGTGGTGTAAATTGATGTTCTAAATTCCGTAACTCCCACATGCGATCTCCGTTTTTCGACATTTCTTATACCCACTCAAAGGCATCGACGTGTACTAGAACTTTCCTTTAGGTTGTTTTGACTAATTCCACCTTTAATTTTTAGCCTATATTTTTATACCCACAATGATTTTACAAAAATCATAAATCTTTCATGCAGGTTCCGTTTTAGGCGTTGGTTGTCTCAAAATTCTTATTTCAAGGAGTAATATGATTTTCCTTTCGGTGATCTTGGCTAAAAGTCAACTGTTGACTTTGGAACTTTTTACGTCATAAAATTTTATAGGCAATTGTCACACCCCATTAAAGCGGAAATACGAAGGGTGGAAGGAAAAGGTCTCATAGCACAAGGTAAATAGGATTATCTTGTTGTTGTTGTTGTTGTTTTTGATGTTGTTGTTGTTGTTGTTGTTGTTGTTGATGTTGTTGTTGTTGTTGTTGTTGTTTTTATTGTTGTTCATCACCAACAATAAAATCTGCATCAGAATCTATAGACAAAGGAGGAATAGAATTCGATGTAGGTTCCAGATTAGTCACACCAATGTTGGTATTCGAAAGTAGAAACTTATGGTGGGGTATCTATGGTTGGAGTAGCTTGCGACATAGAAGGATTCCTTGTGGAACCAGTGTAGAATGGAATCTGAAATGGTAAAGTGGTTTGTGATTCAGAAATGAATTTTGGAAGAGGTGGTATTGTGGTTTTACTTGAAACAGATGTTGATATCGGAGGTGGTGGTGGTGGGGTTTGAGAAAGATTAATGATATGCTCATTCAGTATATATTTTTTATAAACATCTAACTTAGCTGGAGTTGGAACAGATGAAGCTGGTGGAGTAGATACTTTCAGAACTGTAACTATGGCAATCGGTTCAGAAGTCTTTGTAGGGGCTTCAGAAGTATGTGCAGTATCCTCTTCATTGAAGACAGTTTCTTCACCCATGACATTACTTTGAGTTTGATCATTTGAATCTTCATTAATCATTTTTCATTTATACTTTGGGTTTCCTTGTTGCTTTGGTTTCTTTGAGACAAAACTGGCTGCTTTTTGTTTTTCTTTTTCCTCCTATTTTTTGAATATCAACAATTGCAAGAGCTGATCGTAGAGATACAAGAATTTCACGAATAACACAATTAAGAATTTCCCTGTAAGCTTAGATAATATCATTATCAAGTGGAACCCTAGCCAGTATCACCTCTGGAATAGAACAAAAACAATTGAAATTCTTAGGATCAGAAGTAACAAATGTAGTCGTCTGCATCTTCGGAATCTCAAAACCCAAAACATCTTTCATTTCTAGCACTTTCTAATGATTTTGGGGACGACGAACAACTATCGACCAAAATGGAGCACAAGAAATTTGTGAATCTTTTGTGTTGGAACTCACACTTAGAGCAAATCGAGTGCACATAATAATTCCATAGTCAATATTTTCCCCAAAAATTAATCCCTATATCAATATGTTTAAAACCTTGCTAGCACTATCGGAACCACTAACCCTTTCCGATAAACACTTGAAAAATATTGTGAACAATACATTCCAAATAGGAGGCAAAGTAGACTTCTTAAACTTTGATAAGAGAGAAAGATCAGAATTGTACCCCATTTGATGAAACATAGCAATGAGATGAGAAATTGCTATTGAATCTGGATGGAGAACATATGAAGAAGAAGAAAGCATTAGCAATTTACAAAAATTTTCCTTTGAAATTTAATTTTGGTGTCTATAAACCTCAAAACTCATCACCTGTTGAGTATTGTTGTAAATAGTAGTTGAATATTCCTTGGATAAGTGAGATAAAGGAACCTTTTTAAAGATCTTTAAAGCCTGTATCAATGGAGAATAGTCCAGGCATTCGATTTAGGGTTGAATAGTAGGGTTATGCTTCAAAGCTTCCAAATTGGCCACCAAATTCTGATTGACTTTGATTTTCATCATGGCAGTAGATGCGGTTTGTTCCATGAAAGAAATATTTTCAAAAGAATCCATAATCCATTTATAGAAGATGATTGCTTGCAAAGAATCAAAGAAAAATAGAGAGAATTGGAGAATCCTATGAAAACTTATATGAGCGTAAAGAGTAGAGTGTACAACTCTTAAGCATTTTATAGGCTTGGATAACTAAATGATTTTTATTTGAATCTGAACCGGATTCCATAGGTGGAGAGAGAAAGCAATGGTCACACGTTAAATGCATGTCACTTCCACGTCAGCCAAGAACTCCAACATCCATCTTGTCAAAATTAAAGATCCAATAGAAAACCTCAAATACATCATCCTTTCTAACTGCTTTTGATGCCGTTTAAAATTTCTAAAATGACATCATCAAGTTTCAAAATACACGCCATGATATAATTTTTCATGTTATCAAACATTCCATTTCTATTTGCAAAAGTTTCGCAATCACTAATCCACCCTTTAGCTTTTCATAAGCCAAAACTGAATCCATTGGAATTACGATTAAGATTGATTTCACAACCAAATGTAGTAACAAATTTTAGGAAGAGTTTCATCTACTCACGGGAAGAATGACTTGAATCACTAACTAAACTTTGTGAAATCTTATTGCATATTTATTTTATCTGAGACCTCAAGGATTTCAAGTGAAATTTGTGTAAGTGCAAGAGAAAATAGATTTAAGAAACAAGAAAGGTTGGTGGTGCATCATGTTATCCTACGGTGATAGTAGGAGATCATTTCACAAAATTTTATATCACCAGATGTAACGCCCTGTTCTGAATTTTTTCTCGTTTGTAGGCGGGTGATGTAATTTGGATGATTTGGGTGTTCGGTTTGTGTTTTGGAGCCAATGGGTATTTCGGTAAAGTGCTAGTTCGGGTTTTATGAAATGGGATTCTTGATCGTGAAATTTTATGTCAGTTATGAGTTGATAAAAGCATAGAGCTTCTCGTTACCTTTTGGTGGATATAAGGATCGTCAGAATCGGGTTTGTAACGAAGAAGTTATGTCCTTCAGAGTATTTTAGTGTTTGAGAGTAAACCCTAGTACGCGGGGCGTACATAGGGAGTATGCGGGGCATACTAGTGCAAAGTATAGTACGCGAGGCGTACTTTCGTGTATGCTTAGCGTACTGCAAAGGATGGATCGGGAGTGCGAGACCTCGTACGTTGGGCGTACAAGGATTATGCGAGGCATACGAGGAATAATGGAGACCCTAATTTTAAGTGTGTGTGCCTTATTTAAGAATCTTAAGTCTTTAGAGCTGGCCTCTTCACCAGCCCCCAAGCCTCCTAAAACCCTAAATCGACCCTTAGCCTCTATTAAATTACATTTGAGCTCTTGAGGAGAATTTGGTGTTGTTTTGCTCATTTTAAAAGAGATTGATGAAGGAGGAAGGTTCATAGCTTGGTGAGAAACTTAGAGATCCAGAATCATGCATCACTTTGCAAGCTCCTAGAGGTATCAAGTTTAAATCTTGACTTGTTAATGCTTAGATCTCTTACTGTCTTGATTTTCATGCTTTTGGGACCCTTTTTGGGTTGATTGATGAGTTAAGTTGTTTGAAGGACTTATTCTTTTGGATCTGAGTTGTTATGAGGTTCTTATGCATAAAGGTGCATGCTTTATGAGGTTTAAAGTCACATGCATGTGTTAAGTCACCCAATAAGTCATTTTGAGCTTTAATAGCTTCATTTAGTAATGCATGAACGTAAAGTTAGCAACTTTATGTGATTATCCAGCATAAGGAAGTCATATCTATGTTTTGGATCATTGTATTAATGGATTAAGGAAGAAAAATGAGTTTGGGCTAAATGGAGGAGTACGTTGGGCGTACAAGCCTGTACGCACGACGTACAAGCCCTTAAGCCAGTACACTTGGTGTACAAGCTGAGTACGCCCCGCGTACTTAGCATGATGAAATTTCGGTGTTTGGGCTTCGGTTTGGGCCATCTTTTGGGCTTATTTGTTTTGGGCCCTATTAGGTCATCAAGTTTTGGACTGATATTTATTTATGGAGGCCCACTATGGGATTTGGGCCTACTTTGGAAAATTGGCCCATGATTTGGGACTTTGAATTGTTGAATTGGGCCTTGTCTTTGAGCCAAGCTATGAAGAGGGTAAAAAGGTATTTTACCCTAGTTTGGACACTTAGTATGGGTCGGATCCAATTATTGATGGATGATTAACCTGTGATCGATAGCGCAAGGATTTTAGCGGGCCAGTAGCCAGAGATTTATCTTCGGGATTTAGAAGTGCAAGGTGAGTTTCCTCATTGGGTTTAGTGGATCGAAGGCACCAATTTCGTCCCTTGGTTTATATAGGAAAATTGCTTCATCGACTTTGAGTTGGAGCTTCGTGAGTTGATCATGGTTGTTTTTGATAAAGTACCTGCAGCCAGAGACATGTAGAAATGAGATACTCGGCTTATGACCATTCATTGCTTCATACGGTATCATGTTAAGGCGTCGATTGATGATGCTTTGATTCTGACTGAAGTAGGCTATGGACACGACTTCAGCCCAAAGATAAAGTGGAAGATTTTCAAATTTGAGTATCGATCAAGAGGCTTTAATGAGAGTTATGTTTTTCATTCCTCTAGGGTGACACAGCAGTAGCAGGATCCTTGGTTGTACAACTGTGGGCATCATTTATTGGGTTCTCTGAAATTCTGCATTCATCCTCTCCACTTCTCTAAGTAGTTTTCTATTGTCATCTTGCTGCTGAGTCATCTGTTGCGTCATTTTCCTCATCATAGCGGTGAGTTAAGTAGTAGTGACCGGAGAAGTCAGATCCTGGAGTCCTGAAGATCCCTAACTTCCTTTGTTAGTGACCGGATGGGTGTTTTTCTTGGAAGTGTCAAGTGCTTTCCTCTGACCAGAGGGTCCACTCGGAGGAGGTGGTAGGTTTTTGGTTGGAATGGAAGGAGTGGAGGATGAAAAAAGGATCGGTTGTGTAGATATGATCTTTCGAGGATTTTGAACACCACGACCACACGGCAGGCGCCAAATTGTTTTCGTCAAAAATTACATAAGTATAAATCACCCAAATTGAATGAGAGGTTGTCATGTTCGAATTGTGCAATAGAAAAAGGTAAATAGAATGTCATGATTGTTTACAAGGAAAGCCCTTGATCCTTTCTAGGATCTCTGGTACAAAACCTTAGGAGGTGATAATCATCACCTACCTTGATGATTTTATTAATATAAATGATGATTACCGAGAGTATTTTAGTAAGAGCAAGTGAAAAAGTTTGTAGACTAAGCTAACAATAAGTAGAGCGTGTTTTGTGCGAGATAAATGTGTCAATTTATAGTCTAAACTAGCTAACAAGATGTCTGATATTCCCGGGATCCTCTATGACCAGCTTTGTGAACGTTGTTGGACTTGGTATTCCGGGTCTTTAGCATAGTTGAGAGAATTCTCTGTTGAGAATAAGTCTTCTTTTGAATATTTCTGCACATGTGTTAATTAAAAATGAAATACAACCGTTATAAATTTTAGTAAATAATGATAACAATAATTGTCGGAATCCTATGATAGTTGAGGATCTTGAATACCCGATGATATTTGAGGACCCTAAATACTATGAGGATCCTAGCCCTAAGACCAATATTGGGTCTATTTCACCCCCCTTCGGTCACTTTTAACTAGTATTTGGTCCTTTCGGTCTCTTTCAACTGGTACTTGGTATATTTCACCCCTCCGGTCACTTTAATTCAGTATCCGGTCTATTTCACCCCTACAGCTAGCATACAATCATAACAACAAGAGTCACCGAGACAACAAGCATAAATAGGCATAATCGGAAATTGTCAAGAAGGCACTTTCATCCTGTAACCATAAATCAGTGGGCGGACATTGGTGCCTTCGACCCACAAGTATAGTGAAGGAACTCACCTCAGTCTGAAGATCACCAAATCATACTCGAGCTGTTGAATCTCAAATCCTAAAATAGGGTACAAACCCTAAAAATTAGTGCTTTCCCTTGAATAACGTACGCCCAACGTACTAGAGGGCTACCCTGACTCATGCAATCTTCGAAGTACGCCTGACGTACCTGTGTACGCCCAACGTACTAGGGTCCTGAAGTCTGAAATAAAAGGAAATAATTAGCTAGCATTTTACCTGACATATCGGGCGTTACAACTCTCCCCCACTTGAATCGGACTTTGTCCTCAAAGTCTGCCTTTGAAATTTTTTTTAGGTAATGCTCTCTTATCTCCTCCTCAGTCTCCCATGTCCATTTGATGTCTTTCGGTGCCGCTCATGCACCTTTACCATTTCCACAACCTTGTTTCAAAGATTCTTCGTCATCCTGTCAAGGATGGCCACTAGTCTCTCTCTATATAGTTCAGGCGATCATCCACCTGGATGTCCTCCAATGGAACCACTACAGAATAATCAACCAGGCATTCTACATCTGAGAGACATGGAAAGTGCTATGGATCTGGCTGAGATCCTATGGTAGATTCAAGCAATACCCAACCCTGCCCTCCCGGGCTAACACCCTGAAAGGACCAATATATATGGGGCCTAGCTTACCCCGGTTCTCGAATCGAATGACATATTTCCATGGTGCCTTAAGGAGCACCATGTCCCCAACCTGAATATCAAAGTATGACCGACGTTTATCTGTGTAACTCTTTTATCGGCTCTGGCTGTCTGAAGTCTACCATGAACCTACTGAAGAAAATCAGTCGTCCGAAGTACTACCTCTGTACTCCCCATCTGTCGCTTACTGACCTCACCCTAACATATCATGGTCCAAGACTTCCTCCCGTAGATCATATCTAAAGGCGATCGATCAATGTTGGCATGATAACTGTTGTTATACGGAAACTCTGCTACATCATGTCCTCCAATTTATGGATAGTCCGCTCACTCTGACCATCAGTCAGCGGGTGAAAAGTCGTACAAAAATGTACACGAGTACCCAAATCCTTGTGGAATCTCTTACAGAACCTAGAAGTAAACCGAACATCTCTATTAGAAACAACTGAAACTGGAACCCCATGACGTGCCACAACCTCCCGATGTGGATGTCTGCCAACTTCTCCACAGGGATACTATCCTGAATCAGGATAAAAAGTGTGCGCTCTTGGTCAATCGATCCACGATGACCCATATCGAATCCACTATGTGTTTCGTCCGAGGTAACTTCATGATAAAATTCATCTTAATCTCTTCCCATTTCCAAACAGGAATACCCAACAGCTCCACTTTTCCGTGGGGTCGTTGATGCTCCGCCTGAACCTTCCTACAAGTCAAGTACCTCTCCAAATACCAGGCTAGATCCCGCTTCATGCATGGCCACCAATAGTCAGGTCGGAGGTGTCTATACATTTTATTCGCTACGGGATGAATAGAGAACCTCGACTTATGCGCCTGCTCCATCAAACCTTGATGCACTCCACCCCAATATGGAACCCATACCCTCCGATGAAGGGTTAATAATCCTCGGTTATCATAATCAAAGGAATCCACCTAACCTACTATGTGCTCACTCTTCTAGCGTTCTTCCTTCATAGCCTTAACCTGAGCCTCTCGGATCTGCTCTAATATTTGGGTAATCACAGTCATCCTTAAACATACATCCTTAATCGGGGCAGTAGCCGCCTTCTAGTTAAGAGCATTGGCAACCACGTTGGCTTTCCCCGAATAGCTCAGACTCTTGTGATACGTGTAATTATTACAACAGACCCCATAGAGGTAATGTCTCTAAATCTTGAGGACAAAAAGCTCATCTCCGACTCTAAATCATGTGTGGGATATTTCGCCTCATGAGGCTTCAGCTGCCTCAAAGTTTATCCGATCATATGACCCCGTTACATCAATAGCGTACCCAAACTAGTGATCGACGTATCATAGTATACCGAAAAATCCTATACAACCTCAGGAAGGGTCAGAATCGGCGCCTCAAACAACTCTGCCTCAGAGTCTTAAAAGTTGCCTGCTGCTTAGGCCCCCACGAAAAGTGAAGGTGTTCTTCGTCAATCGAGTCAAAGGAACTGCTATCTTGGAGAAATCATGAACGAATCTCTGATAATAACCTGCCAATCCAAGGAAACTCCGAATCTCGGATACAGACCTCAGAACCTCCCACCTCATCACCACCTCGATCCTTGGCCGGATCGACCAAAATATTGTTCAAGTTGACAAGGTTCTCGCACAGCCAAAACTCACACTTGGAGAACTTCACATACAACCTATCCATCCTTAAAGTTTCAAAAACCTCTCTCAGGTTCTCCTCATGCTAATAATGAGTCTTAGAATAGACCATGATGTCATCGACAAACACAATCACTGACCGGTCCACCATAGGCCTGCATACGTTATTCATGAGGTCCATTAATGTCATTGCAACATTGGTGAGCCCGAAGGGCATCACCACGAACTCGTAATAACCATAACGAGGCTGGAAGGTCGTCTTTTGCATATCCTCCTCTCTAGCCCTCATTTGGTAATTTCCTGAATGTAGATCAATATTGGAAAACCAAGTTGTGCCTTGAAGCTGATCAAATAAATCATCGATCCTGGGGAGTGGATAACGGTTCATCACCGTTAGCTTATTTAGCTCCCAGTAGTCGATACACATCCGACAGAACCCATCCTTTTTCTTTATAAATAAGATCGACGCTCCCCACGGTGAACTACTTGGTCGAAGAAATCGCTTGTTTAACATCCCATGCAGTTGTGTGGACAAATCCTGCATCTCTGGTGGTTCTAACCCATAAGGTGCTTTGGATATCATAGTTGCACCTGGATCCAAGTCATTATCGAACTCCACTTGCCTCTCCGAAGGCACTCCAAGCAGATCCTCTGGGAAAACATCCAAATATTCCTGAACAATCTATATACCATCCACGATCACCTTACTCTTATGTCGGGTACCTATCACATAGGCCACAAACTCGAAACATCCCTATTGAACATAACACATGACCCTCACTGCCAAACAGAGGGAGAACCCACGTTGAACACCCTTACCGTTAGGGATGAGATTAAGAACCGAAAAACCGACATGAATCGAAATCGGACCGGAACCGGAACCGTTAGAACCAGAATATGTAGATCCGGTTCGGGTCCCGGCTTTAAAGAATGGCTTTATCTGGGTTTTGGGTCCTTTGGATGCGGGTAAATCGGGTTTAAGAACCAAAACCAGTTTTACAGGCCAGAACCGGTTTCTATGAAAAGTTTAAAACATGCGTATCTCATTCGTTTGAAGTCGGATTGGCATGAGATTTTTTCTAGAGTGTAGTTTATAGTTTGTACATGATTTTAGACTATAATTTTGTAATTTTTGATTTAATACTCATTGAGTTTCAGTCCTTCAAATTCGGGATATCAAAGCTGGACATTTTATGTTTTTCAGATTTTTTATGAATTATGTGAAGGTTTTAAAACATGGATATCTAATTCATTTGAAGTCGAAAGAGCATCTAGTTTTTTTTCCAAAGTGTAGTCTGGAGTTGTGTATATGATTTTAGACTATAATTTCTTCATATTTCGTTTCATATTCATTAACTTATAGTCCCCCAATGTCGAGATATCAAAGCTGTGAATTTTTTTTTCAGCTTTATTTTTATATTTTGTGAAATTTTAAAAATGCATATCTAATTCGTTTGAAGTAGGATTATCATGTGGTTTTTTGCAACATGTAGTTTCGAGGGTTTACATGATTTTATAATATAATTTTGTTATTTTTGGTTTCACATTCATTAATTTACAGTCCCCCAAAATTTGGATGTCAAAGCTATGGATTTTTTGTTTTCAACTTTGTTTTTATATATTGTAAAGATTTAAAAATGCATATCTAATTCATTTGAAGTAGGATTGTTATGAGGTTTTTTTGCAATGAATAGTATAGAGTTTGTACATGACTTTAGACTACAATTTGGTCATTTTTGGTTTAATATTCAATGACTTACAGTCCCTCGAATTTGGGATATTAAAGTTGAAAATTATCAAAGTTTGAACCACTATGTAATTACCAAAAAATTTCAGATTTCCTGGGTTTTTCGGTTCTAGACCCACATTAACCGGTTCCACCCAACCCATTTTAACGTTTCTGGGTTTTCTGGTTCTAGACCCACTTTACCCGGTACCTTACCCGAAACTGGTTCCTATAGATACCGGTCTAGTTTTAGATCCTACAAACTCCCGTTAACCAGTTCCCGGGTTTTCTAGGTTCGGGTTTAGACCCACTCTCATCCCTACTTCTCATGAAACACCAAGTTTCCCACAATTTAGGCTCAAAATCATACTAATTGAAGCCCATAATCAATCATCACCCCATTGGGGCTCAACCAATCCATCCCTACAATGACCTTGCTCTCTTGCATGGGAATATGAACAAAATCAATCAAATATTGTTGGTTGAAAAACTCCAAAGTGCATCCCCGGTAAACCCTCGACTCCTATACCAATCTCAACCTCTAATGGATAATCTAGCTTCCCTGGAGTATCATGAAACCTCTTGCCAAGCGCAAGAGATACACAGGAATAGGTAGCTCTCGAATTGAATAAAACAAACACATGAATACCGTTCACCAGGAACGACCCTAAACAATATCCCAAACATATAAGCATGATAAATAACATACATAAAAAGATAGGGGGAAGATACATACCAGTTACCACATCAGGTGTTGCATGAGCCGCCTCAACTGTCAACTAAAATGCCCCAATCCGAAGAATTGGTGCCTCCGCCTTTCCTTGGCGGCCATTGGTGATCCTCAAAGTCACCAGAGCAGGTGCTTCTATTGGTACCACCGCTACTAAACTCGGGCAATTGGCCTTCTTATGCCCCTTCTGATTACAATAGAAGCAAATAGGATCAAATACCAGGGTGATGGTAATGGCAGTAAAATCCCTGCCGAAGTGCACTATCTTGTCGCACTTGTAGCAGCCTAAACCACCTGCCTAGTAGACTCTGTCATGTGTCTTGCTGCACTTGCCACTAGGGCCCCGACCCTACTGGCCCCTCGATCAAGAATTTAAAATGTTGAGTTTCTTCACCAAAACCCTAGTCGTCTACCTATGCTCTGCCTTCCTCTTCCCTATATGCTCCGAATCAATCTCCCATTCCCAAGCCCTAGATATCATGTCATCTAATGTCGGACAGAGGGAAAAAATGAAAAACTCCCTGATATCTGATCTCAACATGTCTTGGTACCGATTCTTCCTCATCTCCTCGTCTACAGCATACTGGGGTACCAATAAAGCTCTCTCTTTAAGCTTGGCGGTGATCTGCACCACAGTCTCAATCAGCTGTCGCATATCTAGGAACTCCCTCGCCAGTTGTTTCACCTCAAAAGTTGGTGCAAACATTGCTCGGAACCGGGTTACACACTCTAACTAGGTCATGGCCTCAATGGATGGAACTCTGATGTGTGTTAACTCACTTAGTTTTAAACCTACTTTTAATTGTAAAACAACACACAATGGCAGTGAACCTATCAATTGTGGTATAGTTGGATAAGTAGGGTATTGAACACTGGGAACGGCAAATTAAAATTAAAAACTAATTCTATCTACATTTATTAATAAGAATAGGGTTTCTCTAGTTTTTCAAGACTAGAAACTTGCTAACTATTACTAATTTAAGAACTAGAAAATAAAGACTTAACTAGATTCAATAATTGGAAAGGAACTTCTATTTAGTTCAACTCAATTGATCCTATTGTTGACTTTAAGGTAATGGTGTAATGGATTAATTCTTTTGATGGTTACCGATTCAAATGATTAGATTCGTATTCACTACACTAGTCCTTAGCAAATAAACTAACTTAAACAGTGGCCAGTTGTCTAATTTAATTAGATTTACTTGATCAATTATTCGGGTTAATTTAGACTTGCAATAGTCAACCAGTTTAATCTTTTGATTAACTTCTTGTTGATGGTCATCACACAAGCTTGCACATGAATTTACTCAATTCTCTTACTAACTCTAGTTTCATATTCATTAATCCTAGACATATGGCATAGTGATCACATAGCATATGAGGTTAATAATCTATAGATGTTCATGCTAATCAATTATCTTCCTATTAACAGAAAATTAATTATTATTCACACACAAGGTTCTTTAGCAAGCTAAAATAACAAAAATTCACCAACTTTAGAATTAATCCTACCAATCAATCAAACCATATTGTCAACTTTGTATCCCCAAACAAAAGTCTAAAGGTTTTAGCTCATAATTGAAGTAGATAACAGCAAACAAAGAGAATCAAATTGTTTAACCACAATGATAAAACAAAAGATTAAGTAGAATGATGAAATTTTGCCTCAATTCTTCTTCGGGATTGAATTCTAGCTGCTCTCGTCGTCTTCTAGGGTTTTTCTGCCTTCTTAATCGCAGCTAAACTCTTCTGAATCATTCCAGAATTCCCTTCCTTCGTTATGAGGACTTACCTTTATATATACGAATCGACTCGTCGAGTCAGGTGGCGACTTGTCGAGTCCATCTCTCAGTCCCCGTATTGTGATAAGTCTATGGGATCCCAAGTCTTTATCTTCTCGATTCTTCGATCGGACTCGCCTAGTAGTCGACCCTACTCGCCGAGTAGGTGTTATTTTTGGTGTTTTTCTTCTTTGTTCCATTCTCGATCTCTCAACCGCTTCTCCTGCTTCCTTCTGCTTCCGAGCTTCATTTTTGGACTGAAAATATAATTCAAAAACTTTTAAGTACCTTTTGTCCATAAAATGCAATAATTTAGCTAATAAATGAATAAAAATCTATACTTAATATGAACTAAATATGCACATATCAAAATACCCGACACTTGACTTTGGCTTGCCCCCAAGCAAAACTAAATTTTAAAACATTAGAATCACATATGACAACTCCAATCTAACCCAGCCATTATGCCAAGACCGCAACGCATACATTTGTTATCTAAAATTTTTCCTAAAGACCCCCATACTCCAAATACTCACAATCCTCATAAACATTCGCCCACTCACCCCGAACTATGCTCATTTTATGCAACCCTCCGAATCCATCCGCAGAAAACCTCTTACACTCAAGGTGTTTTTAATTGAGCAACCCAAGCATACATAATCTAGAATTACACTTTTCGATACCACTATGGAGCTCTTTTGGAATTCTTCACTTCCTTTGATAATTTGATCTTTGATCTCTTTGAATTCACCACCTTTATTGTTTGATTTTTGGTATCTTCAACTTTTTGAATTTCTTGGAATTTTGATCTTCACTTTATTTGCTCCAAAAATTCTTCAACTTTTCTTGTAATTCTCTCTTTTTTTTAAACATGTAACTCACTTTTTTTTTCACTCAAAATCTACATGCTTAAGCAGGGGCGCTCAATCTCAACCTTTATTGGCTAACGATAACAATCTTCCTGGATACATTTCAGGTTTAGGCTGCTAAACATATTGCATCGTTCAGGCTGAGCAAGGTCGTGTTTTTGTCCGATGATTTCACTGGAATAAGGAAGCCACAAATGCACTAGAACGTATATAGGCTCGACTAAGCATTTGGGTTTTCATGCAATTATCAACACAATTCTAACATGGAATCCTAATTTTACTTTTACCAAAATTTCCTAAATTAAATCCTAAGTAATATTTTTGGTATGCAACAAATTTTTAAAATTAGTCTAAATTAAGATTCTAAGTTTTCTAATATGTAACCAACCGCCTACCCCACACTTATTTTATGCAATGCCCTCATTGCATATTATGCAAAAACTAAAAATGCAAATATATAAAGAATTAGAACAAACTCCCCTGGGGTAGCAATCGATAGGTTGATAAATCTTCTTCAGCTCCTTCTTCTCTTGACTTTATCCATGGGAACAACTCATCCATGGCTTGGGCATCAAAATCTCATGTGGCAGCTCCAAATATACAGGAGAAACAGTGCAAGATCTTCAGGAATCAATATGGAAAGAATAAATGGTTAAGTGGTACTCTTATCAACATCAAATCAGCAGCCCTTTTGGTATCAAACTGAACAACTCGTCGAGTATATACGAGACTCGTCGAGTATCATCGCAGAAATCTTCGAATTATTTAGAATTCAAGGCGACTCGGCGAGTCAGTTTAGTGCACTCGACGAGTAGACCACTGGAAGAAAAAAATGGCATTCTACATTTGTTCTAGCCTCCAATAAATCTTCAAAATTTTTCCTCACTTTTTCCTTACTCGCTCATGTCCCTAAGGACCGGACTCGATACTTTGATTCTAAAGCTTCCCTTTCTTGACTCTCTATCACTCTTATAACCCTCTTGACTCTATAACTCTATCCCTCCTATGCAAGCATTCCTAATTCAATTCTGAAAAATAATCAAGGCAATCACACATTAAGCAAAACAATAAAAATTCTTAACACATTCAAACAAACAAAAAAACATAAAAAAAATAAAAATTGAAAATTGTTTAATAAAAACGCAAAGAAATTAATCCTCCTCCTCATCATGATCCGGCGCTGTTCCACTTTCTCCCGCACCACTCCTTCTTGTACTAATCACCTCTTCCCATGATGGAATATACGGAAAGTTACCACCATCGATATGCGGTATGTTGAAGTGATCGAAAAGCCGGATATGTGATTGATTGCTAAAATTAATGCCCCGCGCCATTTGATCTTGTAACCGCCTCATCTCCACATTGTACCAATCCATTGGTACTTCTTCATTATCAACCGGAATCACTGGCGGTTCTTCCTCCACATCCCGCTCCCTCCTCGATCGGACCCTCCTTCCCAGTGCTTCGGGACCAACTACCGGATCATCATGCAGGATAGCATAATGACCACCACCATAGTCTTCAATAATCTTGGCCCGACGGAAAAGAATTGGATTGAATGGAGGAGTACGAATCATCGTCATAAAGTTCCATGCACCACGGGTCATCAACCCAAACGAGTTGGCTAGCCGGGTGACAAACATACCACCATTAATTCGAGAAGTTTTGCGATCCTTGACCGCACCCTCTGATAGATATGAAGCCAAACACCAAGGAATATTGCAAAAAATGTCGGGTTTGATAATGCTCCATAAGTAGAAGACATCAAGTTTAGAAACCTTGTCATCATCCTTCCTTTGGTTAATAGTGGATCACATGAGACGATGAATAAGGCGGTGTGTAGGCGATCGAATGCTCCCCTCTTGTGCCGATTTCGGAATATAAACTTTGTTTCCAATCGTGTTCCACCAACCCGTGCTAGTCACTCCATCAGGAAACACCATGTGGGATTGCTCCAAAAAGGCCCGAAAGATAGCTATTGAGACCAAGGGCTGGTCATAAATTGCCAATCGACAAGCAAGGTCGAGCATAGAACATTGATGAAATCCACCCCCAAGGCAGAAACTAAAACTTGCTGGGTGATAACAATCCACCCCCACCCCCCTGTGAAAGATACCGTGGAGAAGAACTCTAGGCATAGCTCCAAATACACCGACTCTTGAATTCGAAAGACCTGGCTCCACCCCTCACAAATCATCGTTTCTCTCCTTCATGGGTAAACTCCTTCAAAAGATAAGGAGCTAACTCCTCTTCATAGCGTACACTTCTGCAAAACAAAGATACAAAACCCAGAAACATAGATTATAATTAAAAGAAGTCATGCACATGTTCCCCGACTCGACTCGTTGAGTACATGTACGACTCGGCAAGTCGCAAGAACAGCGCGAGTTAGTCGGCGGGTCGGTCTAAATTGGACCATGAAATCTCAAAATTTCTTCAAGGGTTTTGTCTAGACACATGTTTATAAGGTATTAGGCAAGAATAAGCATGCAAAACATCATAATTCATGAAAAATCGAAACCCTAGAATTTCACTATTCTTCAAAATCGGGTTTTCTATGAAATTACTACCCTAGATCATCTTAAAATCATGCTTCTAACAGAAAATAAGAAGAAATTAGTTACCTTTTGTGATAGAACTTGAAAAACTTGAAGAATAATGGAAGAACACTTGAATGCTTGAGAGAAAAGGTTGGAGAGAGGCGCACGGCGAGTGTGTTGTGAAAAAGAAACTGATTCATTAGGGTTAAAACCCTAGTTACCGGTTATAAAAGTAATTTCATTATTAATTTTTTTTTTGTAAATAATACCGACTCGGCGAGTCGGGTCGCGATCTTTTTTTTTCTGAAATCTAAATGGACTCGTCGAGTCATGGTCAGACTCGGCGAGTCTCTTGCAAACAATTCAAAATTTATAAAATTTTTGTCAATTATTTAGAAAAGGAAATTTATTCCACCCCACACTTAGTCCATACGCACTCTCAAGCAGACATGTCCGATGATTTGGAAGATTAAAATTCTAAAAAAAACGATAAAAAATCAAACAAAACTAAAAAGGTAAAAGAAAGAAAACTCTAAACAACTGGTTGCCTCCCGCCAAGCGCTTCTTTTTAAGGAGTCGTTAGCTGGACTTCTTCCCGTCTACGTCTCGTCATCTTCCAGCATCGGGAATGCACGCCTAACCTTTTGTGGTTTGTACTTCGTTTTGTAAGTGTGAATCTCCTATTGTAAGCCCGTTTTTCTTCCTCTCTCTTCTTTTCCACATCATCATCCTCAGCTGCTTGGGCTTCCATTCTCCTTTTTTTCTTCTTCACCCCATTCTTTTTCACCTTCTCTTGCACCTCCTTTTCTTCAAACTTAATTACGTCGTATTTTGTGAAAGTTGGTGCTCTAGGTTTGGTAATGGATGGTTGATCAGCTTCCACCCTCCTTTCTTTTTCCTCCTCCTCTTTTTCTGTGCTCACCCCATCTTCAAGCGGGATTGCATCAAGACATGCTACATCAGCTTGTTGAACTTCCGTTTCCATTTCTCCTCCTGTTGTTTGTTCTTCTAAAGAATCATGAAAAATTTCCAAATCCAGATCATACAGAGCACTAGCAACAAGCAGATCTAAATTGTCCAAGTTGTTATCAAATTCGACTGGACTCATCGAGTCCAGTAAAGTGACTCGGCGAGTCTGATAGTATTCCATCATTTCTTGGGTGTTTTCAGAGTCGACTCCTTCCAGTAGCTTTTCTAACTCCTCCAAGTCCTTGTTAACATCTCCATCCACTCCAGAATGTAGCAGAAACTTGCTTGGATCTTCTTTTTGCAAAAGTGCAAGTTCTTTTTGTAGTATCTCATCCTCCAAATGGATAAATGAGATTTCTTCCTTTCTTTCCTCTTCTTGCTTGGCTTCTGGTACAACTCTAAACATTGTGGATTCGTCACCTACCCTTAATGTTAGTGTAGACTCACATACATCAATTAAAGCACAAGCGGTGTTTAAAAATGACCTCCCCAAAATAATTGGAATTTCGGGGTCTTCTTCCATATCAATAACCACGAAGTCTACCGGAAATATAAACTTGTCGACTTTAATAAGGAGATCCTCACAAACGCCTTGTGGATGAATTATTGTCTTGTCTGCCAAATGGATCTTCATATTTATCGGTCTTGGCTCTGGTAAATTCAACCTCTTAAAAAAAGAGAAAGGCATCAGGTTGATGCTTGCACCCGAGTCGGTCAATGCTTGGGTGACAACTTCATTACCAAACTGGCAAGGAATTATAATATTCCCCGGATCGCCCTTCTTTTCGGGTAGCTCACTCAATAGTATCTTCGCGACTTCAGCCAAATCTTTCCTAGCAGCAAAAATACCTTTTAGCAAGTTGAAGTATTTGGGTGTCTGGAGCATCGTTTCCACAAATGGCACATTAACTTGTAGGGATTTAACATGCTTCATGAAGGTTCCATATGCTTCAACTTTTTCCACAGGCATGGCTTTGATTGGGAATGGCAGACGGGGATTATATGGCTTTAAGGGAATGACAGTTTTGTCATTTACGCATGAACTCGTCGAGTCCATTAGAGGGACTCGGCGAGTCATGTCGGGTTTTGCTGGAGCCGACTCTTTTACCCTTTCTGTCTTCCTCTTGGAGATCCTCTGTGCATGTGTGAAAATTTCTTCATTGCTGGAGGTCACTGCACTAACATTCTCCATTTTCGGATTGGTTTCGGTTTTACTTGGAAGTTGACCCGGTCTTCTTTCGTTCACTTGGTGTGCAAGCTGTCCCAGATGTTTCTCAATGTTGAGAATGGATGCTTCTTGATTCCGTAGCATGTTTCTACTCTCATGTATTGCAGCCTCGTGATCATTGTGTCTCTTTTCGGACGCAGCTATGAATCTAGTGAACATTTCTTCCAAATCAGCTTTCTTTTCTATCACCGGTTCTTCCTTTTGATAGTATACCCTCTCTTTCTGCTTGTATTTCTCCTCCTTAGCCTTTTTATATTCTTCATATGGGAGCCATTCTTTCTTCGGTTTCCGCCAATTTTCGTCGTATCGATCGCCGCTTGAATAGAATACTTGAGCCTTTTTATTTCCATTCTCATCCAAATCACAATCCTTTGTGAGATGGGGCCCTCTACAATTCTCACATCCAACCCGAATAGCATGGATTGTTTGATCCATTTTTGTCATCCTCCTATCAAGATTATCAAGCTTAGCTATCACAGCCGCCATGCTATCATTTGCCGCGTTCACTACCCCTGACTTACTTCGTTTCTTGGATTGTGGTATTCCCTCTAGAGTGCTTAGAGAATTCTTCAATTAGCTCCTTGATTACCGGGGGCGCCTTCTTCGTGAGCGGGCCTTGAGAATCGAGCAATTGCCTTGTGGTGACATTGACTCCATCGTAGAAAATGGAGACCTCTTGTTGGCTATTAAGTTCGTGATGTGGGAAATTTCTAAGCAAACTCTTGTACCTTTCCCATGCTTCATAAAGAGATTCTTCGGGTTGTTGCTCGAAGTTGGCAATTGCTTTCTTTAGCTTGGCTATTTTGGAGGGCTAACAAAAGTGGTCTATGAACTCCTCTTTCATCTTGTCCCATGTGGTGACTGATCCGGGAGGAAGTGACTTTAGCCAATCCTTTGCAGCTCCTTTGAACGTGACTGGGAGCATGCGAAGAAGTTGGGTCTCGCGGGGGACATTCGGTACATTGAAGTATTCGGCCACATCATTCACTTCGTCCAAGTGCTTGTAGGCGTCTTCGTGATCCTTCCCATAAAAAGGAATCTCCTTGAGTTGAGAGAGAATATGGCGTTTTAGTTCGAAAGTGTCAGTCACGAGAATTGCGGGCTGCACAAATCCCGGGCCGGTGTCATCGCGCATCCTCTTCTTCCATTCCCCCATGGGGACTTCATCGATATTAGCCATAGTGATAACTAAATCGTCTTCAAACTCAGAGTCGTGCTCTAATGTCGTTTCTTCTTCTTCCTCGGTCTCGTATTCGATATCTTCTTGAATTGGGTCTTCGATTGTCAAAGAGGCACTGGATGCTTCGGATTTGTTGCTCCTCCTCTTGCTGAAAACGGACTTGAGGTTTTTGAGTGGCGAGTTCTTTGAAGAAGCGGATTCTCCAACAGCTTTGCCTTTGCACCTCCTTAGCGCGGATTCCGGGTCTTCAAGAGGGGGGACCAGAGGTGTATCAGATCCTCGGGTCATGAAACAACTGTAAACAAAATAGCAAACACGTAAAAAGAACAAAAAATAAATAAAAAATTAAAGCTAAAACATCGATGTACTCGCCGACTCGGCATGAGTGCACTCCGCGAGTTCAAGGCAAAAACAGAAAAAAATTTCTAGTTACTCTAAAAACGGAATTTAATTAAAACTAATTCTACTTACTGAATTACCTTTTAAATAACTTTGTGTGAGATAAATCCCACACAAAGGAACGATTAAATTAGAATTTAACGTTAATTTTTAGAACCGTTCCCCGGCAACGGCGCCAAAAACTTTATGTGTGCAAACTCACTTAGTTTTAAACCTACTTTTAATTGTAAAACAACACACAAAGGCGGTTAACCTATCAATTGTGGTATAGTTGGATAAGTAGGGTATCGAACACAGGGAACGGCAAATTAAAATTAAAAACTAATTCTATCTAAATTAATTAATAAGAATAGGGTTTCTCTAGTTTTTCAAGACTAGAAACTTGCTAACTATTACTAATTTAAGAACTAGAAAATAAAGACTTAACTAGATTCAATAATTCGAAAGGAACTTCTGTTTAGTTCAACTCAATTGATCCTATGGTTAATTTTAAGGTAATGGTGCAATGGATTAATTCTTTTGTTGGTTACCAATTCAAATGATTAGATTCGTATTCACTACACTAATCCTTAGCAAATAAACTAACTTAAACAGTGGCCAATTGTCTAATTTAATTAGATCTACTAGATCAATTATTCGGGTTAATTTAGACTTGTAATAGTTAACCAATTTAATCTTTTAATTAACTTCTTGTTGATGGTCATCACACAAGCTTGCACATGAATTTACTCAATTCTCTTACTAACTCTAGTTTCATATTCATTAATCCTAGACATATGGCATAGTGATCACATAGCATATGAGGTTAATAATCAATAGATGTTCATGCTAATCAATTATCTTCCTATTAACAGAAAATTAATTATTATTCACACACAAGGTTCTTTAGCAAGCTAAAATAACAAAAATTCACCAACTTTAGAATTAATCCTACCAATCAATCAAACCATATTGTCAACTTTGTATCCCCAAACAAAAGTCTAAAGGTTTTAGCTCATAATTGAAGTAGATAATAGCAAACAAATAGAATCAAATTGTTTAACCACAATGATAAAGCAAAAGATTAAGTAGAATGATGAAATTTTGCCTCAATTCTTCTTCGGGATTGAATTCTAGCTTCTCTCGTCGTCTTCTAGGGTTTTTCTGCCTTCTTAATCGCAGCTAAAATCTTCTGAATCATTCCAGAATTCCCTTCCTTCGTTCTGAGGAGTTATCTTTATATATACGAATCGACTCGTCGAGTCAGGTGGCGACTTGTTGAGTCCATCTCTCAGTCCCCGTATTGTGATAAGTCTTTGGGATCCCAAGTCTTTATCTTCTCGATTCTTCGATCGGACTCGCCTAGTAGTCGACCCTACTCGCCGAGTAGGTGTTATTTTTGGTGTTTTTCTTCTTTGTTCCATTCTCGATTTCTCAACCGCTTTTCCTGCTTCCTTCTGCTTCCGAGCTTCATTTTTGGACTGAAAATATAATTCATAAACTTTTAAGTACCTTTTGTCCATAAAATGCAATAATTTAGCTAATAAATGAATAAAAATCTATACTTAATATGAACTAAATATGCACATATCAAAATACCCCACACTTGACTTTGGCTTGCCCCCAAGCAAAACTAAATTTTAAAACATTAGAATCACATATGACAACTCCAATCTAACCCAGCCATTATGCCAAGACCGCAACGCATACATTTGTTATCTAAAATTTTTCCTAAAGACCCCCATACTCCAAATACTCACAATCCTCATAAACATTCGCCCACTCACCCCGAACTATGCTCATTTTATGCAACCCTCCGAATCCATCCGCAGAAAACCTCTTACACTCAAGGTGTTTTTAATTGAGCAACCCAAGCATACATAATCTAGAATTACACTTTTCGATACCACTATGGAGCTCTTTTGGAATTCTTCACTTCCTTTGATAATTTGATCTTTGATCTCTTTGAATTCACCACCTTTATTGTTTGATTTTTGGTATCTTCAACTTTTTGAATTTCTTGGAATTTTGATCTTCACTTTATTTGCTCCAAAAATTCTTCAACTTTTCTTGTAATTCTCTCTTTTTTTTAAACATGTAACTCACTTTTTTTTTTTCACTCAAAATCTACATGCTTAAGCAGGGGCGCTCAATCTCAACCTTTATTGGCTAACGATAACAATCTTCCTGGATACATTTCAGGTTTAGGCTGCTAAACATATTGCATCGTTCAGGCTGAGCAAGGTCGTGTTTTTGTCCGATGATTTCACTGGAATAAGGAAGCCACAAATGCACTAGAACGTATATAGGCTCGACTAAACATTTGGGTTTTCATGCAATTATCAACACAATTCTAACATGGAATCCTAATTTTACTTTTACCAAAATTTCCTAAATTAAATCCTAAGTAATATTTTTGGTATGCAACAAATTTTTAAAATTAGTCTAAATTAAGATTCTAAGTTTTCTAATATGTAACCAACTGCCTACCCCACACTTATTTTATGCAATGCCCTCATTGCATATTATGCAAAAACTAAAAATGCAAATATATAAAGAATTAGAACAAACTCCCCTGGGGTAGCAGTCGATAGGTTGATAAATCCTCTTCAGCTCCTTCTTCTCTTGACCTTAGCCATGGGAATAGCTCATCCATGGCTTGGGCATCAAAATCTCATGTGGCAGCTCCAAATATACAGGAGAAACAGTGCAAGATCTTCAGGAATCAATATGGAAAGAATAAATGGTTAAGTGGTACTCTTATCAACATCAAATCAGCAGCCCTTTTGGTATCAAACTGAACAACTCGTCGAGTATATACGAGACTCGTCGAGTATCATCGCAGAAATCTTCGAATTATTTAGAATTCAAGGCGACTCGGCGAGTAAGTTTAGTGCACTCGACGAGTAGACCACTGGAAAAAAAAATGGCATTCTACATTTGTTCTAGCCTCGAATAAATCTTCAAAAATTTTCCTCACTCGCTCATGTCCCTAAGGACCGGACTCGATACTTTGATTCTAAAGCTTCCCTTTCTTGACTCTCTATCAGTCTTATAACCCTCTTGACTCTATTACTCTATCCCTCCTATGCAAGCATTCCTAATTCAATTCTGAAAAATAATCAAGGCAATCACACATTAAGCAAAACAATAAAAATTCTTAACACATTCAAACAAACAAAAAAACATAAAAAAAATGAAAATTGTTTAATAAAAACGCAAAGAAATTAATCCTCCTCCTCGTCATGATCCGGCGCTGTTCCACTTTCTCCCGCACCACTCCTTCTTGTACTAATCACCTCTTCCCACGATGGAATATACGGAAAGTTACCACCATCGATATGCGGTATGTTGAAGTGATCGAAAAGCCGGATATGTGATTGATTGCTAAAATTAATGCCCCGCGCCATTTGATCTTGTAACCGCCTCATCTCCACATTGTACCAATCCATTGGTACTTCTTCATTATCAACCGGAATCACTGGCGGTTCTTCCTCCACATCCCGCTCCCTCCTCGATCGGTCCCTCCTTCCCAGTGCTTCGGGACCAACTACCGGATCATCATACGGGATAGCATAATGACCACCACCATAGTCTTCAATAATCTTGGCCCGCCGGAAAAGAATTGGATTGAATGGAGGTGTAGGAATCATCGTCATAAAGTTCCTTGCACCACGGGTCATCAACCCAAACGAGTTGGCTAGCCGGGTGACAAACACACCACCATTAATTCGAGAAGTTTTGCGATCCTTGACCGCACCCTCCGATAGATATGAAGCCAAACACCAAGGAATATTGCAAAAAATGTCGGGTTTGATAATGCTCCATAAGTAGAAGACATCAAGTTTAGAAACCTTGTCATCATCCTTCCTTTGGTTAATAGTGGATGACATGAGACGATGAATAAGGCGGTGTGTAGGCGATCGAATGCTCCCCTCTTGTGCCGATTTCGAAATATAAACTTTGTTTCCAATCGTGTTCCACCAACCCGTGCTAGTCACTCCATCAGGAAACACCATGTGGGATTGCTCCAAAAAGGCCCGAAAGATAGCTGTTGAGACCAAGGGCTGGTCATAAATTCCCAATCGACAAGCAAGGTCGAGCACAGAACATTGATGAAATCCACCCCTAAGGCAGAAACTAAAACTTGCTGGGTGATAACAATCCACCTCCCCCCCCCCCCCCCCCGTGAAAGATACCGTGGAGAAGAACTCTAGGCATAGCTCCAAATACACCGACTCTTGAATTCGAAAGACCCGGCTCCACCCCTCACAAATCATCGTTTCTCCTTCATGGTTAAACTCCTTCAAAAGATAAGGAGCTAACTCCTCTTAATAGCGTACACTTTGCAACCAATCCCAATCTATCCTATTGGGCACAAAAATTTCTTTCTTCCTTATGTCGGCCAACTTCTTCTTCCACTTCCGCATCGTTGAAGCGGACTCCATTTGTGGGAAATTCAACCAAGGAAAGTCCCTTTGGTGCCCACTAGAACTTTGCCTCCTGTTGAGCATTACTTCTGCAAAACAAAGATACAAAACCCAGAAACATAGATTATAATTAAAAGAAGTCATGCACATGTTCCCCGACTCGACTCGTCGAGTACATGTACGACTCGGCGAGTCGCAAGAACAGCGCGAGTCAGTCGGTAGGTCGGTCTAAATTGGACCATGAAATCTCAAAATTTCTTCAAGGGTTTTGTCTAGACACATGTTTATAAGGTATTAGGCAAGAATAAGCATGCAAAACATCATAATTCATGAAAAATCAAAACCCTAGAATTTCACTATTCTTCAAAATCGGGTTTTCTATGAAATTACTACCCTAGATCATCTTAAAATCATGCTTCTAACAGAAAATAAGAAGAAATTAGTTACCTTTTGTGATAGAACTTGAAAAACTTGAAGAATAATGGAAGAATACTTGAATGCTTGAGAGAAAAGGTTGGAGAGAGGCGCACGGCGAGTGTGTTGTGAAAAAGAAACTGATTCATTAGGGTTAAAACCCTAGTTACCGGTTGTAAAAGTAATTTCATTATTAATTTTTTTCTGAAAATAATACGGACTCGGCGAGTCGGGTCGGCGATCTTTTTTTTTTTCTGAAAACTAAATGGACTAGTCGAGTCTCTTGCAAACAATTCAAAATTTATAAAATTTTTGTCAATTATTTAGAAAAGGAAATTTATTCCACCCCACACTTAGTCCATACGCACTCTCAAGCAGACATGTCCGATGATTTGGAAGATTAAAATTCTAAAAAAAACGATAAAAAATCAAACAAAACTAAAAAGGTAAAAGAAAGAAAACTCTAAACAATGGGTTGCCTCCCGCCAGGTGCTTCTTTTTAAGGAGTCATTAGCTGGACTCCTTCCCGTCTACGTCTCGTCATCTTCCAGCATCGGGAATGCACGCCTAGTCTTTTGTGGTTTGTACTTCGTTTTGTAATCGTGAATCTCTTTTTTGTAAGCCCGTTTTGCTTCCTCTCTCTTCTTTTTTACAACATCATCCTCAGCTGCTTGGGCTTCCATTCTCCTCTTTTTCTTCTTCACCCCATTCTTTTTCACCTTCTCTTGCACCTCCTTTTCTTCAAACTTAATTACGTCGTATTTTGTGAAAGTTGGTGCTCTAGGTTTGTTAATGGATGGTTGATCAGCTTCCACCCTCCTTTCTTTTTCCTCCTCCTCTTTTTCTGTGCTCACCCCATCTTCAAGCGGGATTGCATCAAGACATGCTACATTGGCTTGTTGAACTTCCGTTTCCATTTCTCCTCCTGTTGTTTGTTCTTCTAAAGAATCATGAAAAATTTCCAAATCCAGATCATACAGAGGACTAGCAACAAGCAGATCTAAATTGTCCAAGTTGTTATCAAATTCGACTGGACTCATCGAGTCCAGTAAAGTGACTCGGCGAGTCTGATAGTATTCCATCATTTCTTGGGTGTTTTCAGAGTCGGCTCCTTCCAGTAGCTTTTCTAACTCCTCCAAGCCCTTGTTAACATCTCCATCCACTCTAGAATGTAGCAGAAACTTGCTTGGATCTTCTTTTGCAAAAGTGCAAGTTCTTTTTGTAGTATCTCATCCTCTAAATGGATAAATGAGATTTCTTCCTTTCTTTCCTCTTCTTGCTTGGCTTCTGGTACAGCTCTAAACATTGTGGATTCGTCACCTACCCTTAATGTTAGTGTAGACTCACATACATCAATTAAAGCCGAAGCGGTGTTTAAAAATGACCTCCCCAAAATAATTGGAATTTCGGGGTCTTCTTCCATATCAATAACCACGAAGTCTACCGGAAATATAAACTTGTCAACTTTAATAAGGAGATCCTCACAAACGCCTTGTGGCTGAATTATTGTCTTGTCAGCCAAATGGATCTTCATATTTACCGGTCTTGGCTCTGGTAAATTCAACCTCTTAAAGAAAGAGAAAGGCATTAGATTGATGCTTGCACCCGAGTCGGTCAATGCTTGGGTGACAACTTCATTACCAAACTGGCACAGAATTATAATATTCCCCGGATCGCCCTTCTTTTCGTGCAGCTCACTCAATAGTATCTCCGCGACTTCAGCCAAATCTTTCCTAGCAGCAAAAGACCTTTTAGCAAGTTGAAGTATTTGGGCACATTAACTTGTAGGGCTTTAACATGATTCATGAAGGTTCTATATGCTTCAACTTTTTCCACATGCATGGCTTTGATTGGGAATGGCAGAGGGGGATTATATGGCTTTAAGGGAATGACAGTTTTGTCATTTACGCATGAACTCGTCGAGTCCATTAGAGGGACTCGGCGACTCATGTCGAGTTTTGCTGGAGCTGACTCTTCTGCCCTTTCTGTCTTCCTCTTGGAGATCCTCTGTGCATGTGTGAAAATTTCTTCATTGCTGGAGGTCACTGCACTAACATTCTCCATTCTCGGATTGGTTTCGGTTTTACTTGGAAGTTGACCCGGTCTTCTTTCGTTCACTTGGTGTGCAAGCTGTCCCAACTATTTCTCAATGTTGAGAATGGATGCTTGCTGATTCCTTAGCATGTTTCTGGTCTCATGTATTGCAGCCTCGTGATCATTGTGTCTCTTTTCGGACGCGGCTATGAATCTAGTGAACATTTCTTCCAAATCAGCTTTCTTTTCTATCACAGGTTCTTCCTTTTGATAGTATCCCCTCTCTTTTTACTTGTATTTATCCTCCTTAGCCTTTTTATATTCTTCATATGGGAGCCATTCTTTCTTCAGTTTCCGCCAATTTTCGACGTATCGATCGCCGCTTGAATAGAATACTTGAGCCTTTTTATTTCCATTCTCATCCAAATCACAATCCTTTGTGAGATGGGGCCCTCTACAATTCTCACATCCAACCCGAATAGCATGGATTGTTTGATCCATTTTTTTCATCCTCCTATCAAGATTATCAAGCTTAGCTATCACAGCCGCCATGCTATCATTTTCCAAGTTCACTACCCCCCGACTTACTTCGTTTCTTGGATTGTGGTATTCTCTAGATTGCTTAGAGAATTCTTCAATTAGCTCCTTGATTATCGGGGGCGCCTTCTTCGTGAGCGGGCCTTGAGAATCGAGCAATTGCCTTGTGGTTTCATTGACTCCATCGTAGAAAATGGAGACCTCTTGTTGGCTATTAAGGTCGTGATGTGGGCAATTTCTACGCAAACTCTTTTACCTTTCCCATGCTTCATAAAGAGATTCTCTAGGTTGTTACTCGAAGTTGGCAATTGCTTTCTTTAGCTTGACTATTTTGGAGGGCAGACAAAAGTGGTCTATGAACTCCTCTTGCATCTTGGCCCATGTGGTTACTGATCCGGGAGGAAGTGACTTTAGCCAATCCTTTGCAGCTCCTTTGAACGTGACTGAGAGCATGCGAAGAAGCTGGGTCTCACGGGGGACATCCGGTACATTGAAGTAGTCGGCCACATCATTCACGTTGTCCAAGTGCTTGTAGGCGTCTTCGTGATCCTTCCCATAAAAAGGAATCTCCTTGAGTTGAGAGAGAATATGGCGTTTTAGTTCGAAAGTGTCAGTCACGGGAATTGCGGGCTGCACAAATCCCGGGCCGGTGTCATCGCACATCCTCTTCTTCCATTCCCCCATGGGGACTTCATCGATATTAGCCATAGTGATAACTAAATCGTCTTCAAACTCGGAGTCGTGCTCGAATGTGGGTTCTTCTTCTTCCTCGGTCTCGTATTCGATATCTTCTTGAATTGGGTCTTCGATTGTCAAAGAGGCACTGGATGCTCCGGATTTGTTGCTCCTCCTCTTGCTGAAAATGGACTTGAGGTTTTTGAGTGGCGAGTTCTTTGAAGAAGCGGATTCTCCAACAGCTTTGCCTTTGCTCCTCCTTAGCGCGGATTCCGGGTCTTCAAAAGGGGGGACCAGAGGTGTATCAGATCCTCGGGTCATGAAACAACTGTAAACAAAATAGCAAACACGTAAAAAGAACAAAAATTAAATAAAAAATTAAAGCTGAAACATCGATGTACTCGCCGAGTCGGCACGAGTGCACTCCGCGAGTTCAAGGCAAAAACAGAAAAAAATTTCTAGTTACTCTAAAAACGGAATTTAATTAAAACTAATTCTACTTACTGAATTACCTTTTAAATAACTTTGTGTGAGATAAATCCCACACAAAGGATCGATTAAATTAGAATTTAACGTTAATTTTTAGAACCGTTCCCCGGCAACGGCGCCAAAAACTTGATGTGTGCAAACTCACTTAGTTTTAAACCTACTTTTAATTGTAAAACAACACACAAAGGTAGTGAACCTATCAATTGTGGTATAGTTGGATAAGTAGGGTATCGAACACAGGGAACGGCAAATTAAAATTAAAAACTAATTCTATCTAAATTAATTAATAAGAATAGGGTTTCTCTAGTTTTTCAAGACTAGAAACTTGCTAACTATTACTAATTTAAGAACTAGAAAATAAAGACTTAACTAGATTCAATAATTGGAAAGGAACTTCTGTTTAGTTCAACTCAATTGATCCTATGGTTGATTTTAAGGTAATGGTGCAATGGATTAATTCTTTTGTTGGTTACCGATTCAAATGATTAGATTCGTTTTCACTACACTAATCCTTAGCAAATAAACTAACTTAAACAGTGGCCAGTTGTCTAATTTAATTAGATTTACTTGATCAATTATTCGGGTTAATTTAGACTTGCAATTGTTAATCAATTTAATCTTTTAATTAACTTCTTGTTGATGGTCATCACACAAGCTTGCACATGAATTTACTCAATTCTTTTACTAACTCTAGTTTCATATTCATTAATCCTAGACATATGGCATAGTGATCACATAGCATATGAGGTTAATAATCAATAGATGTTCATGCTAATCAATTAGCTTCCTATTAACAGAAAATTAATTATTATTCACACACAAGGTTCTTTAGCAAGCTAAAATAACAAAAATTCACCAACTTCAAATTAATCCTACCAATCAATCAAACCATATTGTCAACTTTGTATCCCCAAACAGAAGTCTAAAGGTTTTAGCTCATAATTGAAGTAGATAACAGCAAACAAACAGAATCAAATTGTTTAACCATAATAATAAAACAAAAGATTAAGTAGATTGATGAAATTTTGCCTCAATTCTTCTTCGGGATTGAATTCTAGCTTCTCTCGTCGTCTTCTAGGGTTTTTCTGCCTTCTTATTCGCAGCTAAACTCTACTGAATCGTTCCATAATTCCTTTCCATCGTTCTGAGGAGTTATCTTTATATATACGAATCGACTCGTCGAGTCAGGTGGCGACTCGTCGAGTCCATCTCTCAGTCCCCGTATTGTGATAAGTCTCTAGGATCCCGAGTCTTTATCTTCTCGATTCTTCGATCGGATTCGCCGATTAGTCGACCCTTCTCGCCGAGTAGGTGTTATTTTGGGTGTTTTTCTTCTTTGTTCCATTCTCGATCTCTCAACCGCTTCTCCTGCTTCCTTCTACTTCCGAGCTTCATTTTTGGACTGAAAATATAATTCAAACACTTTTAAGTACCTTTTGTCCATAAAATGCAATAATTTAGCTAATAAATGAATAAAAATCTATACTTAATATGAACTAAATATGCACATATCAAACTCCCAGAGCATAGCCAACCTCTTCCTATCAATCCTGGGCTCTCTCCATCATACAGCTTGCAGCGAACCTCACCTTCAAGTCTTCAGGGAAGAAGCTAGTTATCATGGTACACTCAATATCTTCAATCTATCATCTGGATGCAATGGGGTCCTTCACCGTAAAGAATTTTGGCGCCCCACATCCCTTGAAATCCTTGAAGGGGAGAGTATAGACGTCGAACCCTATAATAGGGGGGGTGAAGCTGGGTTGCACCTGATCCCACCTCGGCTGAGAAGGAGAACGCAACATTCCTTATAAGGGGTGTGGATACCTTCCGTGACACAACACGTTTTAAAGCCGTAATGGCAACAGATCACATAAGAATTCTTCAGTTAAGCATGATCGGGCGAGAGTAGTACCGAGATGAGTGACCCCCTGGGAAGCCCTCGTGCCGAGTGGCCCAAAGCGAACAATATTGTGATACGTGCTGGAGGGGGATTTTACACTATACCCTCACCAAGGGCCGTCTCGAATCCTCTAAGGCACTTCCTTTCTATCTAGTACTCTTCTCTTACTATAGAGCACCCTATCCGCCACTACATATTCTAGGAACTCGCTCGGGTTCGTTTCCTCATCAGTCTCTACTATCAGCTGCAGATGGAACTCTCCCCCCCTAAAAAATACCATCTCACTACCAAACAAATTTAATTACTGTCACACCCCGGAACCAGACGACGGAAACGTCCGGGGGCTGTTGTGACTCAATTGAATACCATCACAATGAATATACATGAAACACAACATCATTCATCACCAACATTTGAATATTACAACTGATAGTGTTTACATTCATTACATTGTCTCAAAACATTACATTCTTGAAAGTAATTGTTCGATACTAGTTAAACAACAGCAAAACGTCATAGAGTACAATTCATCCTTCACTGTATCTGTTACCTGAGAATACAAGTATTTTGAAAAACTTCAACATATGAAATGTTGGTGAGTTCATAAGTAGTGTTTGAAATCCAATGTTTTGTATTGTTTAAAAACCACCAGAAAATCCGATATTTTCTGAAAATAGTATAGTCAAAAAGGTGTGAAGATCTATAGGTATGCTTGTTTGTTTCTATACTTGTAAAAATTGTTCATTAAAGTTGTATGCATTTCGAACCCGATATGTATTGAAAAACCTAGGAAAACCCGATGTTTTCCTAATTCTTCGAATTCCATGAAGTTACATTGAAACCATTGCAAAAAGAGTAGTCTCATTCCCAGGCGACGTTGGATTATTTTTGAGCATGATTAATTGCTACAAACCCGCATTACACAAACGACCAGTTTATAGCTATACTAACGATCCCGAAGGCGTCGTCCGTACTAATCACGTTATCCAACCGCCCTGACTACGTGTCGTCCCACATCCGAAGAGAAAGAGGACACGAAGACCTCGATGACTCTATTAACCGGTTGGGGATAAAAAATGTGTACGAGGGGTCCCTGACCCGCCTCGCAAAAAAAATGTAGACTTTACTAGCAATACCAAAGGACCCTTGGGGACCAGTAGTATACAAGCCATTGAAAGTCCCTCTACGTTGTGCCAAGTCGGTGAAACCCAACACTTCGTAGAAAAAAAAAGTCTTCGGGCCTTAAGATCAGGTCATTGGGCTAGCTAGGCCCAACAAACAAGATTTTACACTTTTGGGGCCCAAAGATGGTGCGTAGACGTCTGTGCACACTCGCATGTAAATTGAATTCCCAAACGTTATTTGTATGAATCGTAGTGTCGCCATGTTAGTAGTTTCGGATTTTCATTGGTTCGAGACCGAACCAATTCGTTTCACAACGATTTTGGTATTGTAGTGTATTGTATTTCGTCGATAGTCGCGGTACCATTGTTTGATCAAATTTCATGTATTGAATTAGCCTTGAAAGTTTTCTGGTTTCAGCCCCTCATTGTTTGTAAAATTTACTTTTTCAACCCTTTAATTAAATACTTTCCGGTTTGGTCCTTAAATCAATTTTTTTGACATTTTAACACCAAAAAACATTGAAATTAATATTTTTCAGCATATTTTTCAATGAAAACAGTTTAAGTCCCTGAAATTTCAGTTTTCTCGGTTATAACCCTTCTTTTTCGCAACTTTGACAATTTTGGCCCCAATTGTAAAATTTTTGCAACTTTGGTCCTTTTTAAATTTAAAAAGCATTTTAAACCTTTGAAAAGGACTTGGAACACTTATAGTCCACTGTTTTACAGAAAAATACAGTTTTGACCCTCCAAAACAGGAAATCTCGCATAATGGGCCTCATTGGGCCGAAAATGTCATTTTTAGCCCATTAAGCTTGAAATTTATGTTTTTAATCCTCTAAATGAGTAAATTTCCAGAAATTGTTTTATTGAAACTGTTTTGGCACACCTCATCCATCAGAATTCGTGGTATGTCAATTTGGGCCCTTAATTTTGTATTTTTCACATTTTAGGCCCAAAATTTGTGTTTTTAGCCCAAAGAAAATTGTTACTAACTACTTAGCTATTTTTCTTGAAACACTTTGTATGTAGAAATATATTTGATGCTAAAATCATTTAACATAAGATATATCTCGGTTTTGAGGGGTTTTATGGCTAGATCCAACATTATAACACACAAAAGCATACATGTAAGCATGGAAATCATACAAGGCATACAAAACACATATAGATCTACACTTTCACTTGTATTCCCCCCCCCCCCCCCCCACAAAACTCATAAAAACAGAAAATAGGGGGTATGAAGCTCACCTTGTTTGAAGGTTTCGGTTTTTGATGAAGAAAGTGAGAGATTTCGGCCTAGCTTGCTTCTTGAGAGGATCCTCAAAACTATGATGTTTCTAGTAGGATAATCAAGAGATTTGTGATGTTTCTAGGAGGATTTGATCATAGATGAATTTATACAACTTGAGGGTGAAGTAACTTACCTAGTATGTGAGTTTGATGAACTTTCTTGTGCACACACACCCACTCACGGGTTTAAGGAGAAAATGGAAGAGTTCTTGGGGTTTTTGAGAGTGAAAGGAAACATGAATGATTTTTGGTGAGGGAAAATGGCCTTAGGCTGAGATTTAGAAGAGAGAGAGAGAGAGAAGAGAAGTGAGGTGACATTGCATGGATATCCACCATGCAATAAGTAGGTGGCATCCTCACAAATTTTCCCATAATTTCCAATTTTTGTTTTTATTTCCTTCACCATTCTTATCTCTTTTCTTCTTTCTTTCTTTTTTTTTTATTAACATGGGCCTATTTGGGCTAAGGAGAGAGGAAAGGAATCATCTTGGGCCCATACTCGAATTTATGAAGCCTAAAAATAAATTTTTGGCCCATTGGGGAAAATGAAATCTTTTATGGCCCAACAAGGCTCATTAGAGATAAGATGGATTATTTTAGGTCCACATGGCCCAAATACTAAAGTTTTATGAATGTGGTCTATTTAGAGCCCACTTAGGGCTTCTAGGCCCAATAGGATAATTTTAGTTCATAAGGAACTTGGACCGGGATTGCTAAGGTTTCCAACCCTTAGTTGAACATATGAGGTGTATTTTGAACGAGGATAGAGTATTGTATTCACTTAGAGTACATGCTTTTACAATGGATGATGTTTATATGAGCATAGAATTTCCTAGCTAAAAATGCTAGTTGTGACATCATCCCCCCGTTAGAGGGAATTTCGTCCCGAAATTCTTTCTAAGGATAGGTTTGCGAATGAGAGAATAGGCACTTCATCTGATCTGCACGTCTCCCATGTGAATTTCGGTCCACGCTTAGCGTTCCATGGAACCTTCACAATCATAATGGGGCTTTGTTTTGTATGTTCTACTTCCCTACCCAATACCTTGACTGGTTCTTTGACAAACATGAGATTCTCGCTTACTCCGATTTCTTGTAAAGGAATGATATGAGTGTCATCTGATATACATCCTTTTCAGATTCAAGACACAGAACACAGGGTTCACGTTGCTGAGCTCTACCGGCAGCTACAGCCTGTATGTCTTTGGACCAATCCGAGCAAGAATCTCGAACAGTCCGATGTATCGTGGGTTTAGTTTTCTTGGTTCATAAAGCGAGTCATTCAATTCCCAGGTGATTCCTTTAATAATGCGCGATCCCCGACTTGCCATCCTAATGGATTACGCCGCTTGTCAGCAGAGCTCCTTTATCGGTCTCGCGATGCTTGAGGTCCAGCTTTGATTTGGATTATCTTCTCTGTTGTTTTGTTAGTGGTTTCTGGTCTCATGAGAGTACCACCAAGTGATATGCATTTATGACTATAAAGGGTTTTTGAAAGGAGCATTCTTGATGCTCGTGCGATAGTTGTTATTGTACGAGAATTTAGTCAAGGGAAACCGGGTATCCCCTGACTTGTTGAACTCAAACACCTAGACTTGTAGTATGAATTTGAGTGGTCAAATGGTTCGTTCACTTTGGCGATTGGTTTGAAGGTGGTAAGCAATGCTTATATCTAGTGATGTTCCCATAGCCCTCTGAAGTGATTGCCATAGTCTTAAAGAAAATCTGTTATCTCGATCCGAGATAGTAGATACCGATATTTCATGGAGTCTCACGATCTCCTGGATATGGATCCAAGCTAATCCTTCCATCTTGTTCGATTTTTGTATTGGCAGGAAATGGGCAGATTGGGTTAACCTAGCGACGATCACCCAAATAATGTCCAACTCAACTCTTATAACAACAAGCTTCGTCCTTCGACTTCGAGAGTTTTATCCATCCATGCAGTACTTTCATCGCGACATTCCCAGTTTTGATGCTTTCAAGGCTGGTCGTGGATGATGATAGTGTTTCGTTCTCGCCTTGTGAGCAGATGAGTATGTTATCGATGAAAATAGTGAAAAGGCTAACTAGGAATGGTTGGGAAACTCGGTTCGTAAGGTTCACTAATACCGTGGGAGCATTCGTTAGACCGAAGGGTATCACAATGAATTTGAAATGGTCGTGACGAGTTCGGAAGGCAGTTTTGGAATGTCCTCTTATCGGGCTCGAAGTTGATGATAACCGGTTCTTAGATCTATTTTTTTTAGAGAAGTAACTAGCTCCTTGGAGCTTGCCAAATAGATCGTCAGTCTGAGGAAGTGGGTATCGATTTTCTATAGGGAGCTTATTCAATTTCCTAAAATCGATGTGCCTTTTGAAGGATCCGTCTTCTTGAAGAACGAGACCAGAGCTCTCCAGGGTGAGAAGCTTGGTCCGATGAATCCTTTGCGCAACAATCCTACTCAGTTGACCGGATAACTTGTGAATTTTCGGCGGGAGTCAACCTATAGGGTGAATTGGTAATTGATGTGATTCCCGGTATGAGGTCGATTCGAAATTCGACCGGTCTCTCTGGGATATTCCTGAAAGTTCCTTGGGAAACACATTTGAAAAAAAAAATCATATGCTACTGGAATACCTTGTTTGCTTACTTCTTCCTTGGTCTTGCCCACAACCTAAGCAAGGGAAAATGTAGTTCGTATGGTGCAGGCACTTATGTGCCTTGATGCATGAGATAGGAAGAGGATTTGCACCAGGTTTATCACCATGGATTATTAGAGTTTTCGTGATTAGGAAGGTGAAAGGAAACGGCCTTCTCGCGATACATGGTATCAGCACGGTGGGGGCTTAACCCAACCATGACAATTATCACATTAAAACTCCTAATATTTACTGGCATGAAACCTACTTGTAATGAAATGTGGTTTAGTGTTAAGGTGTACTCCACATGAGTACCCTAGATTAAATCATTTTTCCCCATTGGCCATGTCCATTGAAAAGGCTTAGCTTGGCTTTGGGGATGTTGTTTTAGTAAGTGTTTGAATTTGTTACTAACTGAAACTTCACTCGGATTTACCATTGAATAAGAGGTAAGCGAAAGAGTTGTCAAGTGGGAACGTACTAGTAACAACCGTTGGGTTTTGGATTGCTTCGCCTTGACCCAAGGTTAGGACCATTTCTGATCCTTCTGCTCCTCGATTGTTATCCTTAAGGCAATTGCGCCTGATGTGACCAGTTCCTCCACACCTATAGCAGGTGCGACTGGTCTCATCATTGGTGTCGTTGTTAGGGTTGTTGCGATTGTTGTCGTTTTCATTTGGCTGACGATTCCGACATGGATAAGTTCTACAGAATTTGGCGATGTGATTCTTTCGGTTGCATTGTTGCAATGCATCTCCCTGCAGGCTCCATTATGATGGAATTTGCACTGGTTGCATTTTGGAAGGTTTCCAGCATATGGTCTCCTGGCTGCTAGTGTAATAGGGGTCGTGGTCGCATGAACAGCAACAACACGTTGCCCCCTTGAGAACCCTCGAGTGTGTTGTCCCTTTCTCTTACCTCCAGACCTCAGCTTCCTGCTCTTAAGCTTGGGGTTTGGAGTTCCTCGACAAGTTGTCACTTGTTGGTTTCCATGTTTGTTCCTTTGATTGGAGTTGTCAATGCTATTCCTGCCTCCATTAGGGTTGTTTGCATTGATCTGTGCCATAGCAGCGGTTACTGCTGCCATTACAGCAGCATGAAATGTAGCAGAGTCCATCTGCAGGAGTGGTGTCTCGCGGGTGCGCTTGTTATTCTTGCGGGATGGCATTTTCCTGATGCACGTTGATAACCCAGATCGTAAGTAATGATTGTCATTCCTGGTTGTACTCTATAAATTTTGCATCTTGTTGTATAATTCTTACTGCCTCCATCTACATCCCTATGATGTATTTGCGGTAGTAGGTGATCACAGATTTGGCACGATTGTTACGTCTATCCTTAGATTATATGGGTTGTTTTAGTTTCGAGATCCTTAAGTATCTAGTGGTCTCGAGGGTTCGCTTGTGCATATAATTGAGTCTTTGTAGCAATATGAAATAAATATAACACATAATTGTTTCAGGGGTAAGTACCATCTTAGTACACGAAAGAGAGTCATGTCGGATAGTAGGGGAAACTAGAAAAGGCTGATCCTAGTCGTGGCGGGAAGTGTCTGGTGGTGATGCTGATGAAGTGGATGCACCTCGGAGACGAGCTACTTGTTGCTCGGTATCTCGTAAGCGTACCTCCCAAACTAACTGTCTCGCTCGAGAGTCTCCATTCACTTCCCGTGTTTGCCTCTCATCCCTCTTAATAGCAACCCACATTTGTTTCGTTCGATTTGGGGTGTCCTGAGCTTGGTTATCGATACCTTGAGTGTGTCAGACCAAGACTGGGAGGGCCTGGTCAGCTGGTCCTCTGTGGCTAAAATTAGAGAGACCTCAACTCTTACTGTAGTGTGGTCGTATTCCCTACTGGTGACTTTATCCCCAAATATCGAGTGCCCGAGGGGGCATGGGGTCACCGGGGCCCACACTATAAGTCGGTGCCCTGGATTTACATGGAGGATTGATGTCATTGGATTCCACATCCGTGTCGTCATCGTCATTGCCCTCCGGCTCTTCCTCTTCGAGGTCCACTATTGACTCAGCAGGTTCACCTGCGAGTTCTACTTCGTGTCCCTCCTGGGGTTCTTCCTCTGGGTCGAGCCACCCGACTATTCCTTGACTAGGGAGATAGGGTTTCCTGGCTAATGATACTCGTCTATAGCGTATTGCACAATGGGCTATGAATACTAGAAACAAATAGCATACCAATTACTCCTATAGCTCTACGACTATTGCATAGATTTAGTTGAGGTTCCCTTCTTGGAGATTAAGGGGTATGATTTTAGGTTCCTAGCTATCACGATTTCTTCATGACATGTGATGGTTGTACCTTGGAGGGAATGTAGTTGATCAGGCTACATCCGCTCCTTGATACAACTAAGAACAGTCCTGAATAAACCGAGATACTAGCATTATCTTGTTTGGTTCGGTGTTAGGTTCTCGTTCCTAATGCAAGCAAGGGTGTTTTATTTATTTGTTTTGTTCAGAGTTATGTTAGTCCCTCTTTTGGTTTATAGTTGCATATCAATGTGTGGCTAGACATGCTAGTTCACTATAAACAAAGCTCTGATACCAACCTGTCACACCCCCGAACCAGACGGCGGAAACGTTCGGGGGCTGTTGTGACTCAATTGAATACCATCACAATGAATATACATGAAACACAACGTCATTCATCACCAACATTTGAATATTACAACTGATAGTGTTTACATTCATTACATTGTCTCAAAACATTACATTCTCGAAAGTAATTGTTCGATACTAGTTAAACAACAGCAAAACGTCATAGAGTACAATTCATCCTTCACTGTATCTGTTACCTGAGAATACAAGTATTTTGAAAAACGTCAACATATGAAATGTTGGTGAGTTCATAAGTAGTGTTTGAAATCCAATGTTTTGTATTGTTTAAAAACCACCAGAAAATCTGATATTTTCTGAAAATAGTATAGTCAGAAAGGTGTGAAGATCTATAGGTATGCTTGTTTGTTTCTATACTTGTAAAAATTGTTCATTAAAGTTGTATGCATTTCGAACCCGATATGTATTGAAAAACCTAGGAAAACCCGATGTTTTCCTAATTCTTCGAATTCCATGAAGTTACGTTGAAACCATTGCAAAAAGAGTAGTCTCATTCCCAGGCGACGTTGGATTATTTTTGAGCATGATTAATTGCTACAAACCCGCATTACACAAACGACCAGTTTATAGCTATACTAACGATCCCGAAGGCGTCGTCCGTACTAATCACGTTATCCAACCGCCCTGACTACGTGTCGTCCCACATCCGAAGAGAAAGAGGACACGAAGACCTCGATGACTCTATTAACCGGTTGGGGATAAAAAATGTGTACGAGGGGTCCCTGACTCGCCTCGCAAAAAAAATGTAGACTTTACTAGCAATACCAAAGGACCCTTGGGGACCAGTAGTATACAAGCCATTGAAAGTCCCTCTACGTTGTGCCAAGTCGGTGAAACCCAACACTTCGTAGAAAAAAAAAGTCTTCGGGCCTTAAGATCAGGTCATTGGGCTAGCTAGGCCCAACAAACAAGATTTTACACTTTTGGGGCCCAAAGATGGTGCGTAGACGTCTGTGCACACTCGCATGTAAATTGAATTCCCAAACGTTATTTGTATGAATCGTAGTGTCGCCATGTTAGTAGTTTCGGATTTTCATTGGTTCGAGACCGAACCAATTCGTTTCACAACGATTTTGGTATTGTAGTGTATTGTATTTCGTCGATAGTCGCGGTACCATTGTTTGATCAAATTGCATGTATTGAATTAGCCTTGAAAGTTTTCTGGTTTCAGCCCCTCATTGTTTGTAAAATTTACTTTTTCAACCCTTTAATTAAATACTTTCCGGTTTGGTCCTTAAATCAATTTTTTTGACATTTTAACACCAAAAAACATTGAAATTAATATTTTTCAGCATATTTTTCAATGAAAACAGTTTAAGTCCCTGAAATTTCAGTTTTCTCGGTTATAACCCTTCTTTTTCGCAACTTTGACAATTTTGGCCCCAATTGTAAAATTTTTGCAACTTTGGTCCTTTTTAAATTTAAAAAGCATTTTAAACCTTTGAAAAGGACTTGGAACACTTATAGTCCACTGTTTTACAGAAAAATACAGTTTTGACCCTCCAAAACAGGAAATCTCGCATAATGGGCCTCATTGGGCCGAAAATGTCATTTTTAGCCCATTAAGCTTGAAATTTATGTTTTTAATCCTCTAAATGAGTAAATTTCCAGAAATTGTTTTATTGAAACTGTTTTGGCACACCTCATCCATCAGAATTCGTGGTATGTCAATTTGGGCCCTTAATTTTGTATTTTTCACATTTTAGGCCCAAAATTTGTGTTTTTAGCCCAAAGAAAATTGTTACTAACTACTTAGCTATTTTTCTTGAAACACTTTGTATGTAGAAATATATTTGATGCTAAAATCATTTAACATAAGATATATCTCGGTTTTGAGGGGTTTTATGGCTAGATCCAACATTATAACACACAAAAGCATACATGTAAGCATGGAAATCATACAAGGCATACAAAACACATATAGATCTACACTTTCACTTGTATTCCCCCCCCCACAAAACTCATAAAAACAGAAATTAGGGGGTATGAAGCTCACCTTGTTTGAAGGTTTCGGTTTTTGATGAAGAAAGTGAGAGATTTCGGCCTAGCTTGCTTCTTGAGAGGATCCTCAAAACTATGATGTTTCTAGTAGGATAATCAAGAGATTTGTGATGTTTCTAGGAGGATTTGATCATAGATGAATTTATACAACTTGAGGGTGAAGTAACTTACCTAGTATGTGAGTTTGATGAACTTTCTTGTGCACACACACCCACTCACGGGTTTAAGGAGAAAATGGAAGAGTTCTTGGGGTTTTTAAGAGTGAAAGGAAACATGAATGATTTTTGGTGAGGGAAAATGGCCTTAGGCCGAGATTTAGAAGAGAGAGAGAGAGAGAGAGAGAGAAGAGAAGTGAGGTGACATTGCATGGATATCCACCATGCAATAAGTAGGTGGCATCCTCACAAATTTTCCCATAATTTCCAATTTTTGTTTTTATTTCCTTCACCATTCTTATCTCTTTTCTTCTTTCTTTCTTTTTTTTTATTAACATGGGCCTATTTGGGCTAAGGAGAGAGGAAAGGAATCATCTTGGGCCCATACTCGAATTTATGAAGCCCAAAAATAAATTTTCGGCCCATTGGGGAAAATGAAATCTTTTATGGCCCAACAAGGCTCATTAGAGATAAGATGGATTATTTTAGGTCCACATGGCCCAAATACTAAAGTTTTATGAATGTGGTCTATTTAGAGCCCACTTAGGGCTTCTAGGCCCAATAGGATAATTTTAGTTCATAAGGAACTTGGACCGGGATTGCTAAGGTTTCCAACCCTTAGTTGAACATATGAGGTGTATTTTGAACGAGGATAGAGTATTATATTCACTTAGAGTACATGCTTTTACAATGGATGATGTTTATATGAGGATAGAATTTCCTAGCTAAAAATGCTAGTTGTGACAATTACATACTATCGGTATTAGATAATCCTTTAAATGAAAGTTCTCACACTCTAACGGTTTGACTCAAATAACAGATGCTCAATAGAGTTAAACCTAACCCTCTAAAATCATCTAATCTCAACAATATGTAACCAAGTGCATTCGCCCTCCAGTTAGCTGGTATTAATAAGAATTCCTGAAAGCACAAAGCACGCAACATTCAAGCATTAAGCAATTCGAATCAGAGATTAACCTAAAAAAGTCGTCCTATCAAATAATTGATCTATACTAGCTTGCAGATCTAGACGCTCATAAAATAGGCATATAAATATATCTCTCCTAGCATTCTATCATGCAATCCTAAGAAAATCCTTAGCCCTAATGTGTGCGATTCCCATACCACAGAGTAAAACATATAACATTTATGGGTATTTTGGGAAGACTTACTTAAGCTCGGTTGATTGAACGCACCACACCCCTTTCTTTTATTAGAAATCCCTTAATAAAATGTTTTTTTATGAAAAGTATAGCAAATCCTCAGTTTGAGTTCATACACACCCGGGAGTAAGTTCATCTCAACCTGATTAACGATTCTTTGGTCATTCTGTCCAAAGAAAAGTTTCTCACTACCATTAACCTCCATGTTCATCCTTCCATTAAGATTTTCACCTCATCAATGGCGGACATTACTTCGACACTATACAAAATAGGATATTAGAAAAAGATCAAAGGAATCGGTGAATTCAAGAAGAACCAATTGCCTGCGGTCTGGCAATTCGTAAGCCACTTCATCATCTGCAGTCTATCCGGCAGAACCGGAGGCACGGATAATATGGGACTCAAACTATTAGAACTGGTGTGGAGCATCTTCACAGGACAAGATGTGAACTACAGACAGATCCTTTGGGATGACTTTCTTCAATACATTCCCAATGAGAGCCCAAGGGAGAACCCAACCGAACTCACCTTTGCAAGGTTCTGGTCTCTTTGCATTTCAGACCTTCATGTGGACGCAGGGATCGACATGGGCAGTGTCATCAACTTCTTTGTCACCAAGGATCTCAAAAGGTACAATCCTTTATCTGATCAATCAAATTTTGGACCAATCTGCAGACTTCCTGTCCACATTCTTTCTACCCTCGGTCTTGAGACTGCTGATGTCTCAAACCAAATTGAGACTATGGAAGTTATTGACCCATACCTTCCTACCTCACCTCTTCCAAATCCATCAGCAATCGTTAACCTTGAAGGCACCGCAGTCCCTTCCTCCACAACTCTTTCTAATATTTCTCAAACCCAAAGACGCAAACACAAAGTTTCTACACTTCATGGCCCCCGCAACACCCAGAAACAACGAACTCCTCAAAAGGTTGCTTCTAAGCCTTCCAAGCCCTCCAAGAAAAGGAAAACACCACAAGTAATCACTATTGTGGAACCAAGACAACATGACTCCAGCAGTGATTCAGACAAGGATAACCAACCAATCTCAATCCTTAAGAAATGCAAAACCGATCCCTCTAGCCATATGCGTGACCGGACTGATACCTCAGCCTCTCAACATGCTCTGGTAGTCCTTGGGATGCCCGCACATCCATTTGAAACTACCATCTTCTACCTCTCAAACTCAGAAAGTGAGTCTGATTCACAGCAATGAGGAGACTCCCCCCTGTTCAATCCCAAGAGGATAATATAGGTTCTCGCCCTAAACTCTCCAGGGCTTCCCGACTGCATTTCTTTTCTCCTGAGGAGTTGAACTCCATCCTCTTGAATGTAACCCACACACTGCAAACACCTTCCCAACCGCAGGGCACTTCTTCCGCCCATGCCAGAATTGAGCCGAGGCCAAACTTGACCATGGGTCAAGGTGACCAAGGAAGCTCAGGAAATCCTACTATGCTTACATCTGTAACAGGTGGTTTAGGCACGGTGAGCACAATTGTGCAAGGATCCGTGGACCCGAAGGACACTTCGGTGCGATATAAAGGATTTGACGGTGAAGACTTCAATGATTCTTGGTTGAATTACAATCCGATAACAGAAGCTAAGATTCAGAAATATGTAGCTTTTCGTAGGGCATTCCAAGCATGCAAGGATCAACAAATCAAGCAACAGCAGCAAAAGGAACAAGAAATCCAAGTAGTGGCTAAGTATTCGGCAGATGCAATTAACAATGTCCATACTATAGCCACCACACTGAAAGTTCAAGACTGGATGTTTGAAATGGTCGAAACCTTCCGCAAGGCTCAGGAAGCAACTGCTGACCAACATGCTTCCAAAGTTCCTCCCACTCCCACTGTTCAAGGATCACAAGAAGAAGGACCCGAAATCGAAGTGAGCTCTGCTCCCACCTTCGGATTTGATGATGCTGATCTTCAAGAGGTAAATAAACCCTCTCCCTCTGATGATGATCTTATGATGTTCGATGAAGAAGAAGAATCCAGTGGCTCTCATCATTCAAGTTCTAAGCCCAAAGAGAAGAAGAAAAAGAAGAAGAATGTTGTCACTAGGAAAGAATTTTTAAGTTTACAAGCAATGGTCGATCAAATCCTTGTTGCGGTCAAGCCAACTCAACCGCAACCTGAAGATATCCCTGGACCGCAGTCATTGATAGAACGGATTGAACGCCTGGAACACGTGAGAGATTGGCTACTGAGTGTATCTCACTTAAGGTTAAAATGGGAATCTGATCCCTTAACAATAATCGACAAGCAGATCACAAGGATTTCATGGCTGCTACTGAACGCCTCATCTCTGAGGTAACCACAATCAAGAAAGATCTTCAAGCAGCCGTTGCGATTCAAGCTTCCCAATCTCAAAAGTTGATTGCTGAGACTCACGCTGCTTATGAGTCCGCAATCTCAGTCCTTCAAACTACAATCAACCGCCAGCAAAGATCCTTGTCTACAAATTTCAATGGTCTCGAAATCCTTCATCTCACCAAGGAAATACACAGGCTACTCTTCAACTCCACCATCCCCAACAATCAACAACTGGACAAAGCCCTCAAAGATCAATTCCAAGAAGTTTTTGCCAGAGTTGATGGCCTTCGACAATGGCTTCAGGAGGCTCCTGGTCTGAACTCCTCAAGAGGGGGAAGTGAAGAAGAAGAAGTCCATCACTCCAATCACTCAATCTCACAACATCAAACTCCCCCTACCACTACAGAAAAAATTCCTTCACCACAAGCTACACCGCAACCATCTCATCACACTCCATCTCATAACTCTCCACCGCAAGAGGAAAACACTCCTGACTCAATCTCACAGCATCAAACTCCCCCTATCACTACAGAAAAAATTCCTACACCACAACCTACATCGCAACCTTCACCGCAACCATCTCATCACACTCCACCTCATAACTCTCCACCGCAAGAGGAAAACACTCCCGAGAAACTAGAGACTCTCCCTCAATTCAAAAATCTTCTGGTGCACATGTCTTCTCTGAGTTTAAATGACTCTCCTGCCACCACCCAAAGGAAAAAAGATTGGAAGGCAGCCAAACTTGCTAAAGAAGTATCGAGACTATGCGGTTTTGATACTATCATGGTTGAGTCCTTGATAAATTCTTAGATCAATCCTCACCACAGACTGCTTGATGATGACTACACTCCTCGCCTCACCTATGCGAAACCCCCTTCGGATGGCTACTGGGATGTTCCAATCTCTCCGACTGCCAAACACTTCACAGTATTTGAGCATTTCGACCGCAACCTTTCCAGACTCCAAAAGACTGCCAATGGAATTTGAGAGACTTAGTCAGTTTTATGCTAAGCATTCCTCTCCCGTTGAGAATATATGGTCTAACAATAGACCATGTGCAGTCAACAACTACAAAATCAGGAAGTTCATGAAGGCTGACTTCATCCAGTACACTCTGACTAGAAGTGAACATGACTATGTCCGCACCCAGGCTGGATTCCCCAGTATGAACCCGAAAGAAGTCTTTCTCATTGCAAAGGTGTTCTAACACAAGTCGGAGAAGCACCCGCAGATAAAGATTGCACTTGAAAGGGATAATACTTTCTTGAAGGAAATAGTCTGTGATTTTGCTAAAATCGACGCAGACATCTACCCCACCATTGCCATGAAATTTGATCTGCCACCATTTGACCCCGCACCAGTGCCTTCCGAAGGCTATGAAGAAAGATCCTTAGGTGCAACCAACTATCCTGAACTTGGATTCATTTTCAAAAGGAAGACGATAATGTCAAATATTTCATTCCTATGACTGCCATGCATTGCCTCACCAGGAAGCAACTTGATATCTGCCGAAACGCAGTTGAAAAATCAAAGCACACTACTGCAGAAATCAAGTTCGAGATCTTAAGAAGAATTATCTGGTTGGAAAACATCAGGAAGTTCTGGTGGATCCTGATCAAGCTTCTTAAACTTGATAGCTGATCAAAAGTTAAAGAGGTTACTTAGGGGAAATTGTTGAATCATAAAAAGTGACCCTCTTAAACTTCAGTTACCGCAGCCGACAAGCCACCGCAGTCAAGTTTCTTCATCAGCAACCGCAACCGCAGTCTCTACCTACCACAGTCTCTTTACTAGATTACTTCACTTGTCTTTATTGTAATACTCTTTATTGTCCAGTATGCCTTGCATGGCTACTCTTAGAGATGTAATCTAGTGTACTTCATGAGCCTCTATAAATAGAGCTCATTCTCTTGTATCCAAAGACTTACACATCTAATTCTGAATTGCAATCTCTAAAGTTATCTTTTCTATCTCTCTTACTCCATCTTCTTACTCTCATAATCGATTACAATCACTCTTCGGAGCAAGTCTTTGTGACTTAATCACTAAGTTTGATCTCACTTATTAACTTGGCTTAAATGCATTCCTCGTTATGAATCAGCTTAAGTGTATACTTGATATAACAATTGTTGTCATTTCCATTTCTTTACTTTTCCGCAACTAACTCTCTAACTATCTAACTTTAAATATTATTATCGAGCTTTTAGATACTTCGAGATTAACTATTCTGCAATATACTTGTTCTAACGTTTGTTCAAGTGTGTCTCAAAATTTTTCTCTCAACAGGTTTCACGGATGATTTATGGACCAGTGAGAGTGTTGTCAGGGTCTTGTTCCTTGGCTAGCTGCGTGTCGCCCACTTCAGCCCAGCACATAGGGGATCTGCACTTGCGACCATAGAGGGCATCGAAAGCCGCAACCTTGATGCTGGTGTGGTAACTTTTGTTATAGGAAAATTCGACCAAGGGTAAATGGGTGTCCCACGACTCTCCTAAATGAATGACACATGCTCTCAACATGTCTTCCAAGGTTTGGATGGTCCTCTGACTCTGTCCATCTGTTTGAGGATGGTACGTTGTGCTCATATCCAGCTTAGTTCCAAGAGCCTTTTGTAGTGACTGCCAGAACCTCGAAGTGAACCTGCTATCTAGATCGAAGATAATGGACACAGGCATACCATGCAGTCGAATCATTTCTCGAATGTAGATTCTCATGAGTCTCTCCATTTTGAAGTTTTCCTTGATCGGCAGGATGTGGGCGGATTTAGTTAGCCGGTCGACAATTACCCAAATGGCGTCGTGCCCACTCGGAGACTTGGGTAATTTGGTGATAAAATCCATAGTAATTCTCTCCCACTTCCACTCAGGTATCTCCAGCTAGTGGAGTACACCTAAGGGCTTCTGATATTCGACCTTCACGAAGGTAGAGATCTCTGCTTTCATGTTCCGCCACCAATACCGTTTCTTGAGGTCGAGGTACAACTTATCCGAGACTGGATGAATGGAATATATAGTATTGTGAGCTTTGTTTATTACAACCTTTTTGTAACCACCGGACTTTGGGGTCCAGATCCGGTCCACGAAATAATAGACTCCGTCTCCCTTGATTTCTAGGTCTATTTTGGAAAAGTAACTGGCTCCTTGAAGTTGATCGAAGAGGTCATCGATTCGAGGAAGAGGGTAATGGTTTTTGACTGTGAGCTTATTCAGCTCTCGATAGTCAATGCACATCCGAAAGGTTCCATCCTTCTTTTTTCACAAATAAGATCGGGGCTCCCCAGGGTGAGGAACTCGGTCTGATGAACCCTTTGCTGAGCAACTCATTGAGCTGACTGGGTAGCTCCGGGGACTAAGTCGATGCGAAACTCGACTTGGCGTTCGACAAGGATTCCCGGGAGATCTTCGGGAAAAAACATCGGGAAAGTTGCAGGCTTCGGGGATGCTCTCTAGGCTTTTAACTTCCTGCTTCTCGTTAATGATGTCGACTAGGAATGCATAACACTCCTTTTGCAGGAGTTTCTAGGCCTTGATACACGAAATAATATAGAGATTTGAACTGAGTTTATCGCCATAAATTACGAGAGTTTCATCAGAGGAAAGATTGAGACGGATATCTTTTTCATAACAAAGGATATCAGCATGTGTAACACCGTAAAAAAATTAAACAATTTTTCGCATTTAAAAAACCGTATAATTTCATTCACATCCACATTTTAAAACATTGTATCATCATTATCTTAATACAAAACTCCAAGATCAAAACATATTAACTCCAGCATGCGTTTGTACGAGTCATACCGGCGCCTTCCCGCGATCATCACTGGTACCTGAAACACCACACGTAACACTATAAGCATAAATGCTTAGTGAGTTTCCCCAAAATACCACATATACACATATCAACCACTCAAGACTGTAACTCTATTGACCCTCTAGTCGAATACTACTGTGGGACCCTCTTGGTACCATAACTCTGTGGACCCATTGGTCCTAACTCTATAAACTCTTAATCATTCATATCTCATAATACAATAAATCACAACACATAATAACATACAAATACACTGGCATATAGCTCTAAAATACCCTGTCACATAACTCTGTTACCACACTAGGTAAAGTATAGTGAGAAGACTCACCTCAGATGTCTCGGTATATCTCTGACTCGGTAGAAATATGATCTAGCCTCCGCCTAATCACACAAAGTAAATATTCTCATAAATATAACTCTCGGGACTAGACTCAACCCTCTCTAGGTGAAAGACCATTTTACCCCTCTATCAGCTCAAAGGCCACACTGTTGACCAAATCCTAAAAGTCAACAAAATTCAACGGTCAAACTTTGACCCGACTCGTCGAGTGCACCTGGGCGAATCGGCGAGTCTATGCGTATCTACTAACCCTTTTAGTCCCGCTTGGCATGTCGAGTTCCTCCCCTTACTCGACGAGTCACACCTGGCATGAATCGCGGGGCCACCCCGACTCAACTCGCCGAGTCTCAAGAACAACTCGGCGAGTTCCGCCTTGAACTTCAGTCCCCTAACTCTCTCTAACTCACTGAGTTATCTCCCAACTCGACAAGTCTACTCACTGAGTGATTTACGGGAAACCGTCACCCTACTCGTCGAGTCTGATCTTTGGACTCGGCGAGTTCATGCCATGCACAAACTCCATAGACCTCCTGAGGTCGGATCTGTTCCTTTAATCCATAGATCTGACCTTCCCAAGCATGATAATCATGTAAAGTTCAGACCTTGACACTCATATAACATCTAGATGGTCTAACTTGGTGATTTAGCCCCAAAAATAACATCCTAAGTTCATGCCTCCCAAAATAACTCATAAAGCTCCAAGGGTTAAGGTCTTTGGGCCTCTTTGGGTCCAGATCCAAAGCATAAACTCGAGAAAGGGCCAATTGCTCCACATATCCATCCTCTAAAGGGGTTAGAAAACCCTAACTCTAAGAATCAACACCAAATCTGAAGAAGGTCCGAAAAAAATACCTCAATATGAAGTCTATGAACTCTGGAGACACCAGAATCGTACCTCCTTCAGCCTCCTCTTGCCTTGGTCACCTCTTTCTTGCAAATACACCAACAAAATGATCAAGAATGGCCTCTCCTTCCTCACAAACGCTCTAAATCTCTTAGGGTTTCTCTCTGGGGTTTGGTAGCCACAAATGACGGCCCTAAGCGCCTTTAAATAGGTCCCAAACCCAGGAAATTATTGTTTCATTAAACAGCGTGGGCTCGCCCAGTCCACTCATGAACTCGTCGAGTCCAGCTGTGAACCCGGATACGAATCCGCGACCTTACTCGGCGATTCTAAACACCAACTCGCCGAGTCCCCTCTCAACCTCCAAGAATAAAGGAATAATTAATATACCTGGGAATCCGGGTGTTACAATTCTCCCCCACTAGAATTAGACTTCACCCTTGAAGTCTCACTCTGTAAACAACTCCGGATGCTGCTCCCACATCTCATGCTCCGGCACCCAAGTCAACTCTGACCCTTTCCGATGCTGCCACTGGACCTGCACCAGAGGCATCTCTTTGTCCCTCAAAACCTTGATCTTCCGATCCCTAATCGCCACTGGTCTCTCAATATAGTTCAGGCTCGCATCCACCTGAATATCTTCTAATGGCACCACTGCCGACTCATCGACTATACACTTTCTCAGCTGCGACACATGGAAAGTGTCATGGATCTGACCCAACTCTGCAGGTAACTCCAAACGGTAGGCTACCCTGCCTACCCTTGCGATCACCCTGAAAGGGCCAATATATCGGGGCCCCAACTTGCCCCTCTTCCTGAATCGTATCATTCCTTTCCAAAGAGAGACCTTCAAGAGCACGAAGTCGCCGACCTGAAACTCGAGCTCAGACCGGCGCTTGTGCGCATAACTCTGCTGACGACTCTGAGTGGTCAACAACCTCTGTCTGACCTGCTGAATCTGCTCTGTCGTCAGAAGCACGATCTCAATACTACCCATCACACGCTGCCGTACCTCTCCCCAGCAAATGGGGGTCCGACACCTCCTCCCATTCAACAGCTCAAACGGTGGCATACCAATGCTCGAATGATGGTTGTTATTGTAGAAAAACTCTGCCAAGGGCAAGTACGTGTCCCAACTCCTGCCGAAATCCAACACACATGCCCGGAGCATGTCCTCGAGCGTCTGAATCGTCCTCTCACTCTGCCCGTCAGTCTGTGGGTGGTATGCAATACTAAAATGCAGTCTCATACCCAATTCCTCATGAAACTTCTTCCAGAATCTGGAAGCGAAACGTACATCTCGATCTGAGACAATCGAGATCGGCACTCCATGCCGCGATACCACCGCTCTTACGCACATCTCTGCCAACCTCTCCGCGGATGAGCTCTCACTGATAGCAAGGAAATGAGCGATCTTCGTCAACCTGTCCACAATCACCCAAATTGCATCGACACCTCTCCCAGTCCTTGGAAATTCGGTGATGAAATCAATGCTAATCTGCTCCCATTTCCACTCGGGAATCTCTAACGACTGGTGCCCGGCCTTAACCCTACGACAGGTCAAGCACCTCTCCACAAACCATGCGACATCCCTCTTCATACTGGGCCACCAATACTCCCTCTGTAGGTCCAAATACATCTTATTGGCCTCGAGATGGATTGAGAACTTCGATCTATGAGCCTCTTCCATTAAAATGGTACGCGTCCCGCCCACAAACGGTACCCATATCTGACCCTGAAATACCAGCCCGACAACTCGCTCTCTCTTCTAGCTTTCTAGCCTCAAGGCCTTAGCCTGGACCCCATGAATAGTATCCAAAACCGAAGTCATCACTGTCAATCTCAAACAAACATCTCGCATCGGGGAGCCCTCCGCCCTACAGCTCAGTGCATCGACTACAACATTTGCCTTGCCCGGGTGGTACAGGATCTCACAATCATAATCCTTCATCGCATCCAACCATCTCCTCTGATGCATATTCAGGTTGGGCTGATCCATTAGATACTTCAGGCTCTTGTGGTATGTGTATATGGTACACCGAACCCCATACAGATAGTGACGCCAGATCTTGAGGGCGAACACCACCGCCCCTAACTATAGATCGGGGGTGGGATACCTCGTCTCATGAGGCTTCAGCTGCCTCGATGTGTATGCTATCACATGACCCCTCTTCATAAGCACCGCTCCGAGCCCAAATATCGACACGTCACAATACACTATGAAGTCCTCCATCCCCTCCGAAAGGGCTAACACCGGAGCTTCGCCTTATCTCTGGCGAAGTGTCTCGAAGGAGGCCTACTGCTCTGGACCCAATGAAAAAGCAACACCCTTCCGGGTCAACTTGGTGAGTGGCACGGCGATCATGGAGAAATCCCTGATAAATCTCTGATAATAACCAGCCAACCCTAGGAAACTCCTGATCTCGGTAGGTGACCTCGGCACCTCCCAACTCATCACTGCCTCAATCTTGGCCGGGTCGACCAATATCCATTTCTGGTTCACGAGGTGCCCTAGGAACTGGACCTCTCACAACCAAAAATCACATTTAGAGAATTTGGCATAAAGCCTCTCCGATCTCAGGACTCCGAGGATCTCCCTCAAATTCTCCTCATGCTGCTCTCTGGATCTCGAATACACCAATATGTCGTCGGTGAACACGATCACCGAGCAATCCAACATCGGTCTGCACACTTTGTTCATGAGATCCATGAACACCGCTGATGCGTTGGTGAGTCCGAAAGGCATCACCACGAACTCGTAATGCCCATAACGAGTCATGAATGCTATCTTCTGGATGTCCTCATCTCGCACCCTCACCTGATGATACCCAGACCTCTAATCGATCTTGGAGAACCAAGATGCACCCTGCAAATGATCGAACAAATCAGCGATCCTCGGAAATGGGTAACGGTTCTTGACCGTTAGCTTGTTCAACTCCCGGTAATCAATGCACATCCGGTGTGAACCATCCTTCTTCTTGACAAAAAGGATAGGCGCTCCCCATGGCGAACTCCTCGGCTGAATAAACCCCTTCCCCAGTAGCTCCTGGAGCTGTGAGGATAGCTCCTGCATCTCTGGAGGCGCAAGGTGATAAGGCGCCTTGGCGATAGGCGCAGCCCCCGGAACCAAATCGATACTAAACTCTACCTGCCTCTCCGGAGGCACACCCGACAACTCCTCTGGAAATACATCCGGAAACTCACGCACTATCGGGGCCTCATAAACTAACCTCGGTCTCTCTGAATCAACCGTCGCATCCATCACATATGCTACAAATCCGCTACAGCCCTACTGTAGACTCTGTCTCGCTCTGGCAGCCGAACAAAATGCTGACCCTGCACGTGTACCCTCGCCGTACAACATGAGAACTCCCCCAATGGGGTCTCGTATGGTCACCAGATGTCTCTCGCAGTCGATAACCACTCCCACTCTGCTCAACCAGTCCATGCCCACGATGACACTTACATCCCCCATCGTAATAGGAACCAAATCAATTGGAAACTCGATGCCGAGAATCTCGAGTACACATCCTCGGATTACCTCAGCGACATACACCGTCCTCTCATCAGCTATAGAAACTCTCAGAGGTCAACTCAATGCCTCTCGACTAATACTGATGTGCTGACTAAAAGCCAAAGATACAAAAGACCGACTCGCACCCGAGTCAAATAACACCAAGGCAGGTACATAATTCACAAGAAAAGTACCTACGCATAACATAAAATAAATACTATATCCCAACATCAAAATAAATACAAGAAAGGATACATACCAGCCACAACATCGGGCGAAGCGCGGACCTCCTCCGCAGTCAACTGAAAGGCTCTCCCTCGTGCCTTCGGTACCTCGGCCTTCACTGGCCGGCTCTCAGTAGCTCTGATGGCAGCAGGGGCAGATCCCTGAGGTGCTCCCTGAGCCGTCCCTCGCAACTGTGGACACTCTGTCTTGCGGTGTCCGGTCTGGTTGCAGTGGAAACACACTGCAAACCCCTTCGGGCAATCCTTTGCCATATGCCCCTCCTTGCCACATTTGTAGCAAGATCCTGCTTTCCACACCCCATCGTGGCTCTTGCCGCACTTACCGCAAGTGCGGCCCTTCTGACTCCCAGATCTCGAATCAGCGGGCTTGGCCCGCTTGGCTGTCGGCTGAGACTATGTTGGTCGCCGATCCCTCCCCTGAGACTCAGCCTCCTCCCTAGCCTGAGTCTCCAGCTCTATCTCCCTCTTCCGGGAATTTGCCTGAAGCTCAGCAAATGTCTGGTACATCGAGTTCACCACGAACTCCCGTATATCCCTCCTCAAAATGCTCAGATATCGGCTCATACGTGCCTGCTCGGAGGACACGTGCTCTAGGCAGAACATCGCCCGCTCATCGAACATCCTCGTAATCACTGTGACAGACTCAGTACCCTGCTTGAGGGTCAAAAACTCCTGGGCCAAAAGCTCCCTCTCCACTTGGGGAACGTACTCGTCTCGAAACATAGCAGTGAACCTCTCCCATGTCATTGCAGCAAGCTCAGCATGCGTATAATGCGACGTCACAAACTTCCACCAGTCCTTCGCTCCCAAGCGAAGCTGGTTCAGTGCGAACCGGACTCTCAAATGCTCAGGAGATGAGCAAGTAAAGAAACACCCCTCAATGTCTGAAATCCATCTCATCGCTGCAATCGGGTCCAAGGTCCCATCAAACTCCGGTGGTTTTGTGTTGCAGAACTCCCGGAACAACAACGCATCACCACCCTGCGGTCTAGCCGCAGCTACAACTGCAGTGGCCGCAGCAACAGCAGCATCAGAAAGAGCAGCATATCTCTCATCAAATGTCTCTATCAAGGTGGTGTTGATAGACCCGAACATCTTTGGAATCTCAGCGCGGATGGCAGCAGCCACCTCATCATGAATCATCTGGCGGAGCTCCTCATCGCTCACACCCCCTCCACTAGTCCCTGTTCTGTGGCGCATTCCCACCATGATACCTCTCTGAAATACAACACAAGATATCAAAGACTTGCTCGAGCATGCGCACTGACCCGGTGCCTTCGGTAGTACGGGCCCAATACTACCGACCACACCGACTCAGCATTCATTCCAACTCCTCCTCCCAGAGTCCTAAATTTCCAAGCACTCTACTCTCTTAATCATGTGCTACTCACAAGCAGATATCTGATAAGCACCTCGCTGCTATCTAAACACTCTCAAACATTTCTAGCAGCAAAAGCCCCTAGACTAAGGCATCATATATCAGGCCACTCTAGTCCTAATAAGAATACCTAGTCTACTCTAGCATGCATATCATAATTTGTCATATAACATAACATAACATATCTGATAGCACTTATTGTAAGGGTATTTTGGGAAATCACCGTTCGGGCGCTGGCTGATCGTACACACGGCTCTGCTCTGTTTGTCTCAAAACTCTTTTTACTCTTTTCAAAGATTTTACTTGATTATCAAAATTTTCCTCAAATCCTCAATTTGAGTTCGGATACGCCCGAAGATGCATCCGAATCCCTCAAACCAAGGCTCTGATACCAACTTGTAACACCGTAAAAAAATTAAACAATTTTTAACATTTTAAAAACCATATAATTTCATTCACATCCACATTTTAAAACATTGTATCATCATTATCTCAATACAAAACCCCAAGATCAAAACATATGAACTCCAGTGTACGGGTGTACGAGTCATGCTGGCGCCTTCCCACGATCATCACTGGTACCTAAAACACCACACATAACACTGTAAGCATAAATGCTTAGTGAGTTTCCTTAAAATACCACATATACACATATCAGCCACTCAAGACTGTAACTCTATTGACCCTCTTGGTACCATAACTCTTTGGACCCACTGGTCCTAACTATGTAAACTCTTAATCTTGCATATCTCATAACACAATAAATCACAACACATAATAACATATAAATACACTGGCATATAGCTCTAAAATACTCTGTCACATAACTTTGTTACCACACTAGCTAAAGTATAGTGAGAAGACTCACCTCAGATGTCTCGGTATATCTCTGACTCGGTAGAAATATGATCTACCCTCCGCCTAATCACACAAAGTAAATATTCTCATAAATATAACTCTCGGGACTAGACTCAACCCTCTCTAGGTGAAAGACCATTTTACCCCTCTATCAGCTCAAAGGCCACATTGTTGACCAAACCCTAAAAGTCAATAAAAGTGAATGGTCAAACTTTGACCCGACTCGTTGAGTGCACTTGGGAGAATCGGCGAGTCTACGTGTATCTACTAACCCTTTTCGTCCCGCTTGGCACGTCGAGTTCCTCCCCTTACTCGATGAATCACACCTGGCATTAATCGCGGCCACCCCGACTCAACTCGCCGAGTCTCAAGAACAACTCGGCGAGTTCCGCCTTGAACTCCAGTCCCCTAACTCTCTCTAACTCACTGAGTTATCTCCCAACTCGACAAGTCTACTCACTGAGTGATTTACGGGGAACCGTCACCCTACTCGCCGAGTCTGATCTTTGGACTCGGCGAGTTCATGCCATGCACAAACTCCATAGACCTCCTGAGGTCGGATCTGTTCCTTTAATCCATAGATCTGACCTTCCCAAGCATGATAATCACGTAAAGTTCAGACCTTGACACTCATATAACATCTAGATGGTCTAACTTGGTGATTTAGCCCCAAAAGTAACATCCTAAGTTCATGCCTCCCAAAATAACTCATAAAGCTCCAAGGGTTAAGGTCTTTGGACCTCTTTGGGTCCAGATCCAAAGCATAAACTCGAGAAAGGGCCAATTGCTCCACATATCCATCCTCTAAAGGGGTTAGAAAACCCTAACTCTTAGAATCAACACCAAATCTGAAGAAGGTCCGAAAAAAATACCTAAATATGAAGTCTATGAACTCTAGAGACACCAGAATCGTACCTCCTTCAGCCTCCTCTTGCCTTGGTCACCTCTTTCTTGCAAATACACCAACAAAATGATCAAGAATGGCCTCTCCTTCCTCACAAATGCTCTAGATCTCTTAGGGTTTCTCTCTGGGGTTTGGTAGCCGCAAATGACGGCCCTAAGGGCCTTTAAATAGGTCCTAACCCCAGGAAATTTGGGTTTCATTAAACAGCATGGACTCGCCGAGTCCACTCATGAACTCGTCGAGTCCAACTGTGAACCCGGATACGAAATCGCGACCTTACTCGGCGAGTCTAAACACCAACTCGTCGAGTCCCCTCTCAACCTCCAAAAACAAAGGAATAATTAATATACCTGGGAATCCGGGTGTTACAGCATGATTGGGGCTCAACCAATCCATGCTGATGATGACATCGAAGCTTTTTATGGAGACTGGAATAAGGTCGATAGGAAAATAATGATCGTTAAAGGTAAGGGTACAGCCTACGTATATATCATTAGAGCTCTCTTTCTCACCGTTAGCCATCTTGACGGTAAATGTTTTAGTTAGTGGTTGAGGTTTATGCCTAAGAAGATGTTTGAATGCATGTCTAACAAAACTTCTCTCCGCACCAGAATCGAAAAGAATGCATGCATAAGAGTTGTTAAGGAGGAACATACCCGTCACGACTATAGGATCAGCAACCGCTTCCTCCTGGCCCATAGCCAGTACCCTTCCCGTGTTGCCAGCTGTTGTTGCCTTGGGGCAATTTCTTTTGAAATGCCCAACCTCTCCACAGCCAAAACAGGCTTGACCAGCACCTACCTCTGGAGCCTGATTGGTAGGGTGGACTGGTGCTCTACAGTATCGGTTCTTGTGTCCCTTCCTTCCATAGTTATTGCAATTCAAATCACGGCAAGGTCCGTGATGATGGAAAGTACACTTGTTGCACAGAGGTAGTTTCACTGAATAACCACCGGTAGGAGCTTGGGTGGTTGAAGCAGCAGTGGGAGTAGTAGTAGGAGTAGTAGCAGCGTGGATTGCCACTGTTTGTTGCTTCTTTGAGGGCTCCTATGAAGACTGGCCCTTCCGCCACTTCCAGAACATTCTTTTTCTCACCACTCCTTTTTGCTGGCTCAGGAGTGGTTGCCACTTTATCAAGATTAACTCCATGATCTATGAGAGTTTGCACCAGGCACTTAGCACTGTCAAAGGTGTTTGGCCTAGCAGCCAGGACATTTCCTTTGGTGGGTTGCGTTAGTACCCATATGTATCTCTCTATTTTTTTGCTTTCCAGGATGACCATTCCCAGGCAAAGAAGCGTTACGTCTTCAAACCTAGAAGTGTAGGCAGCAATGTTGGATTCATTTATCCATAGGTTCCAGAGTTCGTGTTCTAGTTTCTGCATCTCGCCCCCTGGGCAGTACTCGACTAACATGAGTTCCTTTAAACTTTCCCAACCTATAGCATTTGCCACTGGCAGGGTTAGGGATTTGACCTGACCATTCCACCAGGTCAGTGCCCTATTGGCGAAAGTGCAAGCAGCGAATTTTACTTTGTTGGCTTCAGAACAGGAACAGATTTCGAAAATGAACTCAATCTTCTCGAAAAATTGAGCCAGGGCAATAACACCTCCTTTTCCGTCGAAAGATGTAGGTTTCATGTTCATGAAGTCCTTATAAGAGCACTCCTTTTGGTGTTCCTGACCACCTTCCTGATTTTGGGGATGAGTACCACTTCCTTGCCCACCATATCCACCAGAATTTATCTATGACATAGCGGCAACCACAACAGCAGTAACGGCTGCCTGAAACATAGCGGGATCAAACTGAGGGGGGCGTTGGTGGTGGTGGAGTGTCGTTGTTCCTTCTGATAGGTCTCTTTCGAGGAGGCATCTTGTTCTAGAATCAATTAGGAAGAAGATGATGGTAAGTCCTTAAGATATATATGAAACAAAATATATCTCATCCTGATGATAAAGTGTTCTACCAAGCGATAAGCAAATAAAGGTTACTAATGCAAGTAAATTATCGCTAAGAAACGAATTGGTAGCAACACTAGGAACGAATTTCTACAATGTATTCGGCTCTGGCTAAAATACACCTACAATATTTTAAGTTGCATGATTCGGCATGTAGCAACACCAAAGTCACTCCCAAACACATGTTGGTCATGTCTCGAATAAATATAGTTGATCAAGCTATATTGACCTTAGACATGATTACATAACTGCCCAGGTTTAACCATAGTGTTCAACATCCAAAATACTTTTGTTTTGTTCTACTCATGATATTGTTTCTGGTACTCGGGTATACTTGTATACTCTTTGTAAAAATACTTATATTTTAAAAGTATACTTTTAGTTCAAAATTATGCCTCAAGACTATACACATATTAATCGCTCAAAATGAGAGATAAAGTAAGTGTCACACCCCGAAACCGATGGCGGAAACGTTCCAAGGCGGAGTGATGTCATGCGTAGTATCACAACAGTTGTATCATAGTAAGCGATGTAAACACAGCCATTACATTATAATATGAATATTTACATTGTTCAAAAACATGGTTTATACATAACAAAATATAGCAAAAGTAAAATACGTGACTCCAAAAAGCTCTGTCTTCTCCAAAAGTTGGCAAGATTACCTGTCAATTGTTGCCCTGAGAATACAAGCAGTTTTAAAATATCAGCATAACGTTGGTGAGTTCATAAGCATTTTAGTTTTAGTGGTAAATTTTCTTTGAATCCTTTTTGGAAAGTGTTTCTCAAGAAAATCCTATATTTTCTTATGAAAAACGATTTTGAAGGAGTGTCTCTTAGTAGAAAATGAACCATCAATTTTAGAAATGCCAGTGTTATCTTGGGAAAATCCTATATTTTTCCTAAAAACAGGTTATCTGTACTAGAGGTAGAGATGTAGGATTTGAAAACCCATGATTACTATCAGTATATACATGAACGTAGTTTTATTAATCAAATAAAACAAGTGAAGAGTAGAGTCCGTAAGCAAAGTTAGTTTATACTTATTTGCGAGTCGTATAACCATACGTGATACGACCTAGAGACCTTTATAACGTTCTTCATGCGTTAAGTTAAATGACATTTGTTCACCCCAGGCGTGCCCGCCTAACTGTAGCTAGCAATTCAGTTGTGGGATTGTCAGTCCCGAATAGATCTATTCACAAATCTCACGCTCTCCCTCCAGGAGACTCTGGTTATACTAAAAGGATTTATCACTATACACCTAAGGTACAATGTTGAAGTAGAGCCTCACAATTCCGTATAATCTAGTTTACTATTGAGAAACAGTATAAAATAATTATCCTTGAATAATAGTACTTTATACTCCTGAGAAAATATATAACATAAACTAAATTTGCCATAGTTTATATATTCAATTATGAAACCAGGTTAGGTAGAGACTGTCTAGAGGATCATCCCAAAATATACCCATTATAGTTTACTAGAGTTGTTATGGAGAATGTTTTGTGAAACCTTTCTAAAAGATATGTAGTAAGATTTCCAAAAGGGATAAAATATCCGAGTTGTATTAATAATTTTAAAATTTAATAAAATACTTTGATTTTGACTTGTATCCTCCAATCCCTGAAAACATTAAAAACAGGGAAAATGTATGTGATAATCCGAAATTTTCATTCGTACGAACTCTACTATCCAACACTTCAATTAAAAGTTAAATACTTTTCTGCTAATTTTTAGCCAATTTAAAGTCCATTTGAGTATTTTAATTAATTATTCATGAATCGGACGGATAAAAGGAAGTGACTTCTAATTAATCGGGAATGTAATGGAACGATCAACACCTTGAATTGGTGTTCACGGACAAACAAAGAGAGTTTGGGCCGTGAACTCTCTTAGGGCCGAAAACTCATGCCTTAGGCATGAGTTTAATCTCCATTCTTTGATTTCCTCATTTCCAAACTCAAGAACCAAAGCCATTCTCTCTCAAGTAGCATACCGTTCTTCACCTGATTTTCTGAGAATGTAAGTATTACTTGACTTGATTTGTTGTTATAACCTATCTGCTAGTCATTATACATCATTTCATCCATTCAAATGTTGATTTTCATTAGATCTTCAAAACACCAAGAACACCAAGAACACACACTAGTGTTCTTGGACCTTAAACACCCAATCGAGCTCTGATCTTGTAAGTGCACTTGCTATAGCTTCTTGTATGCTTATTATGACCCTTATAACACTTGAAAATAATCAAGAAACCATATAATAAAGGAGTTTACGGCCAAGGATGATCTTGGGCCGTAAACCCCTTTCAAGGTGGTAAATTGGACCTTAGCTCCTTCCTATGCCTTGGATGCCAACCTTGATCCTTCCTAGAAGTGTTTAAGACCTTAAAAAACAATCAAAACATGTCCCTAAGAGAGTTTACAACCGTGAACACATAAGAATATGGTCATTTGGCCGTAAACTCCACAAGGTGGTCTTATTATGCCCCTCATGCTTTCCTAAGGATTGGACTTGATCATTTGATGCCCAATCATGACTTGTAAGACCTCAAAACACAATTTGGCACTTATTACCATGAGTTTACGGCCCTAAACTCATGGGGAAATGGTCATGGGCCGCAAACTCCATAAAGGGGTGGTTCATGGGCCATAAACTCCAACGCCATGTCATACAACCCTTAGGTGCAACCCTTTCGTACTTGTAATACTTGAATCAAAGTGTTTCTTTGATCCAGGGTGTATTAAATTGATTAATTATTTATTAATTAACTAATTAGATACATATATGTTTAATTATATGTTAACTAGGACCATTGTGTGTATTCAAGTCCTCACTTGACACTTAGCACCTTGTCCGATACTTCCATCCGATCCACTCACTACAGGTGAGTTCATACCCCTTAATTAACCTTTTTAAATGTATTTAAATGTTTTTAAATGCTTTATGGGGGGATACAAGTTGAAACATGCTAGTTATTAAATCAATCACATGTGATTAATAACTAGCACGCAAATAGATTTACTACACGTTTAGCGATTTTACCAAACAGATTACATCAAATGACTTTCCAAAACATTTTTACTAGTTTACAACTCTTTATCAAACTGTCTTACATACCGAATGTTTCTTTTCAAAACTCTGTTACAATTGTGTTTCCACAACATAGGATTCTTAATACTTTAAACTGTTCTTATCAAATAAACTGTTTTCAAACTGTTTTACAAACTGACATCAAGTCACCTTTTCTTAGTTCTTAAACTCTTCAAAGGTTTTACAAAACTTCTTTTACACTTTTATATTTTCAATTGCATGCCTAGATATGTATAGTTATATAAGTAATGTTTGAAGGACTTAGGAAGGCTAACCCACCTTATTTCCTTTTCCCCGTTGGGATGTGGTCTGGTAGGGTATCGGGTATCTGTCCGAAGGTCGTTTAACTATTAGTTATATATCATGTGTACATATATAGTCATAAAGGTTCTTCCAGTCAATTCAATACCCTTGGGTAGCAAGGGTATACTTCCATAATCATACGTACAAGTTATATTACTAGTAAGCTACAATAGGCGTAGTTTAGGGTTTTACTAATACTAATACTAGAACAATGAATCATATAAAGAGTCAGTTCATGCATGAGTCAATACTTGCTAGATAGAGAGAACACACAATAAAGCTAGTACACACAGAACATTACAATACTTGCTAGATAGAGAGAACACACAATACATCTAGTATACACAATACATTACAATACTATACAAAGAGAACATACAGGCTAGACAGAGGGAGAACATACAATACAGCTAGCATACATTACATATACATTACATTCAGTTATGTGAGCTATTAAAGTGGTCATGGCACTACCTGTCATGACCGTTTTTGTATCCAGAATCTCCTTAATTGGGGAGCGTATGAGTTTGCATATAGATCTATACTGGATTGACTATCCTACACCTTGCTGCTCGCTATAGTGGGACTTGCAAGTCTATGGGTGCCAAATGTCATTTCTTATAGCGTCTTACATCGTCGTTTTACTATTGAGTCGGTAGCAGGATACAAGCATATCACATGTTACTTTAAATTTCATTTGGTTTAAGGTAGTTAGTACATCAGTAGTCACTTATTATAAAACTATAGTACATTGTTATTTCCCCATTACATTCACTTCGTGAACATTCACACGATGCACGGTAATGTAAATACAATATTTTTGGTTAATGATAGTTAGATTTGGGAAAATACACAATCTTACAATAGACATAGTTAGATACTAGATGCCTTGGTAGAAGGCTACTTTCATTAGGAAGCATAGGGTTTTCTAGGTTATTCAAAACTTTTACATACTCGTACTTACAAATACAGTCTTACAAATACATTATTACAAATACAGACATTAAAATACTTATGATCTCACCAGCTTTAAAGTTGATACTCTCTTTCAAAATAACTTGTATCCTCAGGTCAACAGTAGACAGGTACCGATGCAAGGTTTAGAGAAGATGGAGCTCGTTCAAGACTTATCTTTCATTTTGGTTCATACTTTAGTGTCTATTAAACATGTCAGAACACTTGTATTAAAATTATATTATTAATGCAATGGATGATGTTGTTGTTTGTTTACTACTATTCATTGTTGTGATACTGTACATGACGTCCTCCGCCCCAGAACGTTTCCACCATTCCTGGTTTTGGGGTGTGACAAATTGGTATCTGAGCATTGTTTATAGTGAATTGAGTATATCAACCCATAAAAGATATACAAACTATAAATACAATGGGATTATAATACTCTGACCAAGAGTTTATACTTTCAATAATAAAATATTTAATTAAGTATACATGCCTGCATTCATACAAAAATCAGTGTCACCTGGACAATACAAAAGAATTACGATTGTTGAGCAACACAAGTGGACTTAGAGACATATAGTCAAAACTAGGAAGATATTGCCCCATCAACTATATTATCCGAGGGTTGACTAGCATGTGCCTAAGTTTAGTTGTGTGGTTGCAACAAGTCTAAAATCTTACCAGCAATACCACAATGAGAACAATAGAACATAAACCTAAAATACTATAGGGGTATTTGGTATTACTATAAGTACTTTATACTTGAGAACTAAAAAGGATCTTCATTACTACGTTGATAGTTGCTAAGTGGATACACTAAAGCTATATGTAACTAGGACGTTATAGACTTAGAATCTGTGAAAATTTTGCTTTACTCCTATTCTTTGTGAATTTGGAGTTAAGGTCACTTATTTGAAGGCTTATCCTGTTGTGATTACATATAAATGGTATGAACTTCACAAATAGTGATGTAACTAACAAAGATTTTCTAAATAATTATCTAGATAATTAGTCTAATAATTATTTTCATACCCCAATTCTCGCGTAGATAACATGGCTGGACTCCATCCCCGCGGCAACCTGTACCTTCCAAATGAGGTCATTGCCAGATGGTTTGGGGAAGAACCAGAGAATGATCATCCGATCCCTTTGAATGATCACCTTTCGGATGGTGCTAACTCTGAACCCGAGGTTGAAAACCTACCCCAGACAGCTCCCTTTCCAAATCCTGACCCTCGTCTGGCTTTTCATGGCCCGACGCCTCCTTGGGTCGAATGTTTGGAAACATGGAGCGAAAATCAAGATCAACCTATGCCGTTTAATGGAGACCGAAGCTTCTACAACATAAATTAAGGGAGCACAGCAGACAGAGTTCTACCAATCCTGATCCGTAGAGTTGCCCAAAACAAAATTCAGGGCAGGACAGCTCTACGTCGTATCGCGGAAGTTGAAACCAATGGAGGAATGCATATCCTTCGTACCAACCACCCTGAACATGCTCATGAGAGATCTGAGAGAGACCACGAAACAATGATGCAAGCACTAGCTGAAACCCGAACCGAAGTCATAGTGCTCCGAGTACGTCAGAGGGTATACGAAAGATACCTGCTTGATATGGAACGTCAACTACCTGAATTAAGGGTTCACCATAGGGGTGACCGTCGCTAGTAGGAGATACTTTACTTCCCTTCTTTGTTTTTAAGAACCATGTTCCTATCCATGTTCGGTGTAGCACTTATCTATGTGATTACCTTGTACTGTAAGTACTTTATTTAGGTCTTTATGCTGTCAAAGACTTCTCTACTCCAGATGTGATGTAAGACCTACTACAAGGTCAATTTTCCCGAATTTATTACATCTTAAACATCGATGATATTGGCAGTCGACTAACTCCTGAGTTATTCTCTGTTCAAATACTTTTATCATACCTTCATTTGAGTCTATCTGAAATTTGCTTTAGTCAAGTCTTTGGACTATAGTAATTTAACTCCGGGATCATCTTCAAGCCTCTTCTAAAGGTTGGATCATATTATCCACCAACCACTAATACCTCGGCTTGAACGACAAAATGTCTTGAGACCATTCTACGAATTTACTTCTACTCTTTCTAGGACTGCATCATAGAGATGTAGGTCAAACCTGCGTGAACATACTTCAATTCCGTACTAGGACTGCATCATAGGGATGTAGGTCAAACTTTCGAGAACATACTCTTACTCTTTACTTAATCGATCGAAGTACATTTAGGGTCAAGCAAAATCGCTCACAAAATCCTTATCTTTCGTGTTACAGAATCATGTCGTCATCCGGAAACAATCAGCCGAACAACGTAACCCATATCCTCCATATCGACGTTGCTACGTTACAAGCTGCAGTAGCAGCTGCTGTGACAACTTTCCTTACACACATTAACTCCGGCAACACAAACAAGACTAAAAAAGGAGTCGAGAGTCCCGATTGTAGTACCAATCCGAGAAGTCAACAAATGACAACAGTCACGGATTTGCGAATCCGTAAGACCGAAAAGAGGAGATGATATCGCCAAGCCAGAAGTGAGCGAAAGCGATTCCAAAGACTTGCCATGCAACAGCAGCATGTGGCAACTCCTGCCCCTTCAGCACTGGCACGACCCATTCCTCCAGTCCCTGGCATCGGGACCAACCCTACACACAAAAGTAGTGATAAGGCCGGACTCTTTAAAAGGAAATTTTCGAAGTGGAGTAACGAGGAAGGCACTCGTGTCCACGTAACCCTGACTAAACACCTCACTCCCACCACTAATGCCAGTACTAGCTAGTCATGCCACCAATGATGTGAGATAGGGCACTTCAAGAAGGATTGTCCTATAACAAAGAACTCCGGCGCAGACGGCAGAATTCTAAGGATCACTGCCGCAGGGGAGACTACTCCGAACCCACGTAAAAGTAATTATGGCGTTTCATTGTAACAGACTTATAAACCGTTTAAAATTTGTGCGACTCGAGTCTTACCTTTTGCAGGATCCCGTCAGTTAAGGGACCCCCGTGCTGCGTATACTTGTCTTTTGTAGTATACCTTATTCGCAACAATAGTCTTGTAGTAAGTCTAAGGTACTGTAACTCTGTTGATAGTTGCACAGTTGTGTTTTGTTTGTAATGCCTTATGTTCAAATCTAATGTCTTTAGTTCCTATATGATTCTGACATTATCCTACACCTAGATTCAATTTGATCCATACAATACCAGCTCCTTACATACATCTGTTTCTCCGAAATCGCCTTTCCAGCGAAGCCATCATACCATGTCACCGAAGTACTCATGCATGGAGTACCTCATGCTTCTTTTCCTTTCCAAAGAAATCCTTGAAGTATCACTCGTACAGTACGTCAAGTTCAATCCAAAGACCCATACGGTTGATCTATCACTAAAGAATGTATACAAAGGGGTGGTATATAATCAAGGTTCTACAGTTTAAGAATTGATTACTCCACTTTAACCTCTTTTCCTCATTGGGATGAGAACGTAAATAAGAATCATTTATTCGACTATCTTTTCAATCTTAATTATATACGACTCGTATACACAAGATTGTGATCGTTGAACCATGTATGAATTCTAATATGAACTTCAGGACGGAGACTGCCCAATACTACGAGTAATCGCATCGTCATGTGAACAAAATTAGAACCCAGTACGACTCCTGTAACCAGATCGCCCTACATTCTAATCACCTACTGAAATACAAGAACGATCCGGAAAACTTAGCAAACTACCCAGCAGTAGAATTGGAAGACCAGACTTCTCACCCAGGAGGGCTCCGGTCTTATTCTTCCAGATGTAGACGGATTGTATCTTATGTACCTCGACTATCGGGGACTCGTCAAGATTTCAATTGGAAATCATTATCTTTGCCTCGCATAAATGTGTGGGCTAAGCAAACGCAAGGAACGATTTACCTTTCAGAAATGGACCGAGATCCGAATATCAGTAGTTTCGAGTGTTAGAAAAGGATGTCCCGAAGGCTACCTTCCGAACACGATGCAGACACTTCGAGTCCGTAGTGATACCCCTCGGATAGGACCAATACGCCCATAGCATTCATGAGCTTAATGGGTAGGGTACGCCATTATTACTTGGATCAGTTCGTCATTCTCCTTGTAAATGACTTACTTATCTACCCTCGTAGTAAGAAGGAAATCATAAAGAGCACCTACAACAAACCATGGAACCAATACGATCAGAGAAGCGTTACGCAAAGTTCTCTAAATACGAGTTTTGGAATTGAAGAGTCAAAATTTCCTAAGACACACTATTAGTGATGTGGAAATTCTTGAGGACCCTTGCAATTTATCAAAACCGTTGAGAATTTGTCAGCACCAAAGACGCCGTCGGGAATTCGTCAAATTTTAGGTCTTGAAGACCTACTATAGTAGTTCATTTAGAACTCCTCGCAAATTACAGGACTTCTTACGACTTTGACCTAGAAGGGAGTGGCCCTTGACTATGAAGAGAAGCAAGAGAGAGAAACCCTTGGAACTCCAGGTGAGAGACCAAATTCTTTTGGAAGTTTCACTCTGGGAAGGCTTAATACGCTTAGTAAAGCATGGAAAGCTAAATCCAAGATAGTTAGGACCTCCGATATTCTTACCACAATCAGTCTTGTAACTCACAAACTCAATCTATACCTTGAGCTCAGTAACGTACATTTTACCCTTCAGGTCTCGAACTTGAAAACGTACCTTTCCATCAGGACTCTTGTAATCCCACTCGATGAGATCGAGATCAACGAGATCCTCACCTTCGTGGAAGAACCGTAGTGACCATCGATCGAGAGGTCAAGCGGACGAAGCAACGCCGCCTCCCATTAGTGATGGTTCGTTGGGATACCAACCGAGGACCTGAATTCACTTATGAGCACAAGAACCAATCGATTTGGAAGTTTCCCCACCTCCTTGCTCGATTTTTCATACCTACTCCTCTACCTAAATTCTAATTTCGTGATGAAATTCCTTTTAACGGAGGGATGATGTGACAATCCGAAATTTTCATTCGTACGAACTCTACTATCCAACACTTCAATTAAAATTTAAATACTTTTCTGCAAATTTTTAGCCAATTTAAAGTCCGTTTGAGTATTTTAATTAATTATTCATGAATCGGACGGATAAAAGGAAGTGACTTCTAATTAATCGGGAATGTAATGGAACGATCAACACCTTGAATTGGTGTTCACGGCCAAACAAAGAGAGTTTGGGTCGTGAACTCTATTAGGGCCGAAAAGTCATGCCTTAGGCATGAGTTTACTCTCCATTCTTTCATTTCCTCATTTCCAAACTTAAGAACCAAAGCCATTCTCTCTCAAGTAGCATATTGTTCTTCACCCGATTTTCTGAGAATGTAAGTATTACTTGACTTGATTTGTTGTTATAACTTATCTCCTAGTCATTATACATCATTTCATCCATTCAATTGTTGATTTTCATTAGATCTTCAAAACACCAAGAACACACACTAGTGTTCTTGGACCTTAAAGACCCAATCGAGCTCCGATCTTGTAAGTTCACTTGCTATAGATTCTTGTATGCTTAGTATGACCCTTATAACACTTGAAAATCATCAGGAAACCATAGAACAAAGGATTTTACAGCCAAGGATGATCTTGGGCTGTAAACCCCTTTCAAGGTGGTAAATTGGACCACAGCTCCTTCCTATGCCTTGGATGCCAACCTTGATCCTTCCTAGAAGTGTTTAAGACCTTAAAAAAATCAAAACATGTCCCTAAGAGAGTTTACAACCGTGAGCACATAAGAATATGGTCATTTGGCTGTAAACTCCACAAGGTGGTCTTATTATGCCCCTCACGCTTTCCTAAGGCTTGGACTTGATCATTTGATGCCCAATCATGACTTGTAAGACCTCAAAACAAAATTTGGCACTTATTACCATGAGTTTACGGCCCTAAACTCATAGGTAAATGGTCATGGGCCGCAAACTCCATAAAGGGGTGGTTCATGGGCCATAAACTCCAACGCCATGTCATACAACCCTTAGGTGCAACCCTTTCGTACCTGTAGCACTTGAATCAAAGTGTTTATATGATCTAGGATGTATTAAATTGATTAATTAGTTATTAATTAACTACTTAGATACATATATGTTTAATTATATGTTAAGTAAGACCATTGTGTGTGTTCAAGTCCTCACTTGACACCTAGCACCTTGTCCGATACTTCCATCTGATCCGCTCACTACAGGTGAGTTCATACCCCTTAATTAAACTTTTTAAATGTATTTAAATGTTTTTAAATGCTTTATGGGGGGATACAAGTTGAAACATGCTAGTTAATAAATCAATCACATGTGATTAATAAGTAGCACGCAAATAGATTTACTACACTTTTAGCGATTTTACCAAACAGATTACATCGAATGACTTTCCAAAACATTTTTACTAGTTTACAACTCTTTATCAAACTGTCTTACATACCGAATGTTTCTTTTCAAAACTCTGTTACAATTGTGTTTCCACAACATAGGATTCTTAATACTTTAAACTGTTCTTATCAAATAAACTGTTTTCAAACTGTTTTACAAACTGACATCAAGTCACCTTTTCTTAGTTCTTAAACTCTTCAAAGGTTTTACAAAACTTCTTTTACACTTTTATATTTTCAATTGCATGCCTAGATATGTATAGGTATATAAGTAATGTTTGAAGGACTTAGGAAGGCTAACCCACCTTATTTCCTTTTCCCCGTTGGGATGTGGTCTGGTAGGGTATCGGGTATCCGTCCGAAGGTCGTTTAACTATTAGTTATATATCATGTGTACATATATAGTCATAAAGGTTCTTCCAGTCAATTCAATACCCTTGGGTAGCAAGGGTATACTTCCATAATCATACGTACAAGTTATATTACTAGTAAGCTACAATAGGCATGGTTTAGGGTTTTACTAATACTAATACTAGAACAATGAATCATATAAAGAGTCAGTTCATGCATGAGTCAATACTTGCTAGATAGAGAGAACACACAATAAAGCTAGTACACACAGAACATTACAATACTTGCTAGATAGAGAGAACACACAATACATCTAGTATACACAATACATTACAATACTATACAGAGAGAACATACAGGCTAGACAGAGGGAGAACATACAATACAGCTAGCATACATTACATATACATTACATTCAGTTATGTGAGCTATTAAAGTGTTCATGGCACTACCTGCCATGACCGTTTTTGTATCCAGAATCTCCTTAATTGGGGAGCGTATGAGTTTGCATATAGATCTATACTGGATTGACTATCCTACACCTTGCTGCTCGCTATAGTGGGACTTGCAAGTCTATGGGTGCCAAATGTCATTTCTTATAGCGTCTTACATCGTCGTTTTACTATTGAGTCGGTAGCAGGATACAAGCATATCACATGTTACTTTAAATTTCATTTGGTTTAAGGTAGTTAGTACAGCAGTAGTCACTTATTATAAAACTATAGTACATTGTTATTTCCCCATTACATTCACTTCGTGAACATTCACACGATGCACGGTAATGTAAATACAATATTTTTGGTTAATGATAGTTAGATTTGGGAAAATACACAATCTTACAATAGACATAGTTAGATACTAGATGCCTTGGTAGAAGGCTACTTTCATTAGGAAGCATAGGGTTTTCTAGGTTATTCAAAACTTTTACATACTCGTACTTACAAATACATTATTACAAATACAGACATTAAAATACTTATGATCTCACCAGCTTTAAAGTTGATACTCTCTTTCAAAATAACTTGTATCCTCAGGTCAACAGTAGACAGGTACCGATGCAAGGTTTAGAGAAGATGGAGCTCGTTCAAGACTTATCTTTCATTTTGATTCATACTTTAGTGTCTATTAAACATGCCAGAACCCTTGTATTAAAATTATATTATTAATGCAATGGATGATGTTTTTTCTTGTTTACTACTATTCATTGTTTTGATATTGTACATGACGTCCTCCGCCCCAGAACGCTTCCGCCGTTCCTGGTTTTGGGCTGTGACAATGTAGGGGTATGAACTCACCTATAGTGAGTGATACGAATGTAAGATCGGTAATGGATGCTAAGCGTCAAGTGAAGACTTGAGCACACACGGATCCTATTTAGAATATAAAGACACATATATGAATACAATTAATGTATAATCAACTAATTAAGAAGGATAACATCGTTATAGTCTAGGAAACACTTATATGGAAGTGTTACAATCACATATGATTGCATAAAAGGAGTGTATAGTCACCAAATGGAGCTTTAGGTCTAAGGAGATTCAACCGGAAACTCATTAAGTCATGTAAAAATGATGTTTTTCAAGGGTTATGCTCAATGGGATCGGTTTCTAGGGTTCATGCTTCGTCTTAGGAAGGTTTAAGGCTATAAGAACCCCTTAATGAGGGTTTTCAGTCTAAGGATGAAGGATTTTCGGTCTAAGGAGATACACTAGACCGAAAACACCTTTTGTTCTTAGATAAATGATGATTTCAAGGCCTTAAACAAGAGTTTCAACTGGATAATAAGTATAGAAATGTAATACTTACGATTTAGAGGCTAATGGAGTTGATTTTGCACCAAAAGACTAGTGTGTGTTGTTGGTGTTCCTGAAGATTAAACCCAAAAGATGAAGTTAATGGATGAAATAGAAGGGTGTTACTAGTTAGGAAGATCTAATAACAAATCTAGGAGAAAGAAACACTTACATTTTGAAGATCAAAGTGAAGAACTCGATGATACTTGAGAGAGAATGGATGTTTCTAGCCTTGAAAAGGAAAGAATGATCCAAATGATCATGAAATATATATGTAGGATGGGGTTTTCGTTCACCTTGACCGAAAACTCTAAGGTCTTGACCGAAAACTCCTTTTTGAGGAGGTTTTCGGTTTGCTTCATGACTAGAACTTCAACCAATTCATCCTAACACTGATTTCTTTGATGCACTAAGTTTAGAATATTCCGTTAGTCCAAAAATAATACTGACGTGAACAGAAATAAATCCGAATTGATTTATTTAAACGCAAAGTCTTTCTCAAACTACCAAAATTAATGGAATTAAATAAAAACCCGAATTTGATTAACGGAAATTGAGTAAGGATAACGGAAAAAGTTTCGGGTTGTCACAGGAAGTTGCGCAAATGAGATGCAACGTTAATATTCTCATGGGAAATAAAGTTTGTTACTCAAACAAGTAAACAAGTTTCATTGCTAAAATGAGAAATCAAGTTCGTTGCTACAAGGAGCAAAGAATTTCACTGCTAAAACAAGTATTTAAGTTTCCAGTAATAAAATTTCATTGTTGTAATGAGAAATGAAGTTCATTGCTATAAAAAGAAACAAAGCTCATTTCCATAATTAATAAACAAGTTTGTATGTGTATGAGCAAACAATGAGTTCCCAAGCAAGCCTATGACTGATGCTCTTTCATTAATTTGGGTTTGTTTCTCAAGGGAAGAGGCCCATTTTCTAGCTATAATCAAATTAGTGTTTTTCTAACTCGAGTTCAACAGTCTAGATTGTGAGAAATTAGGATCATGGAAATCATGATCCGACCATGGACACCTAGTTGAAAAGATTATCTAGTTAGATATTATATAACTTAAAAGTGAGTTATAAGTTTTGTTGAAGCACGAACTGCACGGAGCGTTAAGTCCACATTGATCCTTAAGTCGCGTTCTAAATCATTACTAAGTGTAAATTTGTCGCATGATAAAGAAGAGGTTAGGAACAATTTGTTCACTTCTGGGTTGGCTATTAAATATGGAAAAGATATATCCCAAAATAAGAAAGGGTAGCACAAATGAAAGAGAAACAATCGAGGGTAAGTTCCTAATTATACATACTAAGGGTAGCCAACAAAATTTTGGTACATCTCAAATGTAAAGACTATTTAAGTGTCGTCTACCAAATAAATTACAAAATGACCAAGGATTTCCAAAGCTATATTTACTACTATTGTCACTCTTGCTACAATAAAACCATATTCGAAGAATATATATATTTAGAGAGTCAATGTTGCAAATACAGACGATGAAAGTTTATGATAAATTAAATCACCTTGTCTAGATAGCAATTTGAGTGTTTAGAAACGATAAGTAATCTCACTATTATCAAAATGTTTAATAATTCCAAGATAATGAAGACACATGAGTGACGTTCAAACGAAGTAGTAAAATAATAAAAAGATAAATAAAAGTTAAAGGTTTAAGTCGTCAATGAGGAAATTTATATAGGACTATTGATACTACGCTTTTTAAGAAATTGTACAGTTGTTTAAGTTAGGACAAATTCGAGTTTATGAGTCAGAATATTTATGAAAACAAGGTTGTGAGTTTAAGAACTCACTGAAAATTACAAAGTAGAATGCTATTTAAGAAATGTGTAAAAATGTCGATCATCGAAAACAGTGCATTCTTAATTTAGTGATTCTACCAAATTAATCATTTAAAGGACAAATAATCATAGCATTTAAAACTTTTATGTTTTTATAGAAAAGATGAAACATATCACATATATTATCTGGATTTTTAAAAATGATAAGAACAAGGGTAGTCACCTTGTGTATTAAGTGTAACGGAAATACAATGAAAATTACACGTTTAATCAAAATTTTAATTTAGAGCAAAATGAACAAATGTAAATAATGATTACTTGTTTAATAGTAGATTTCAAAATAAAAAGTATATGATAAATGACGTATTTGAATATACCAAAGTTGAATAAATCAAAATTATGCCTCACGACTATACACATATTAATCACTCTAAATGAGAGATAAAGTAAGTTGCCCAACTGAGATGCAACGTTCATATTCTCATGGGAAATAAAGTTCGTTACTCAAACGAGTAAACAAGTTTCATTGCTAAAATGAGCAATCAAGTTCGTTGCTACAAGGAGCAAACAATTTCACTGCTAAAACAAGTATATAAGTTTCCAATAATAAAAGTTCATTGTTGTGAGAAATGAAGTTCATTGCTATAAAAAGAAAAAAAGTCCATTGCCACAATTAATAAACAAGTTTGTATGTGTATGAGCAAACATTGAGTTCCCAACCAAGCCTATGACTGATGCCCTATCAAGATCTATGCTTATTGTTCCATAGATTATATGGTATCACGCACTTAAGCAATCGGGCGAGTAAGAAGTTGTCAATTCATAATAGCGCTATCCATAATGACCATTGGCTCAAAGAGTTAATGGTTGGAGTAAAGTGTAAGGGAAGGGACTTAAGACGATAAGGCCTCATGTTCCGTGTTGCATAGACATACATAGAGAAATATAGCAAAATATAGCATTCAAGTTTGATACAAATCAATTTAAATACAACAAACAATAAACAGTTTTTCGGACATGCTTTTCCACACCAAAACATAAAAACCGAAAATACGGGAGTCGTGAATACTCACAATATGCAAAATATAGCAACCAAGTTTATACGAGTCAAATAAATACAACAAACATAAATAGTTTAGGACATGCTTTTCCACCCCAAAACATTTAAAAACCAAAAATAAAGGAAGTCGTGAATACTCACAATACATTGAGATGATGCAAATGGTTTCGTGAACTATATTCTACATGTACCACTACCGATTCCAACAATAATGGTACACACTAATGAGCCTCTAATCGAAATCTAGCACTAGTATACTTACTACTACAATAGAATTATGTCAATATTGTGTCAAACGTAAATATTGATAAGTTACAAAAAATTTTATGTACAAATTAAATTTCAAAAATAACAATTGTTATATAACAATTTAAGTGGAAAAATTCTCATTATTGAAATGTTAATATTTAACATTTTAACAGGTGTTCCAATGATTAAATATTCAAAAACTAAATCACTTTAGTTCTAAACTTTCCTAAACTTTGTATTTCAGTTTTAATTGAAGTCAAAGACCTTAAGATAAATTTTCTTGAATTTTTGATTCGTCTAACTATTTTTCACCATTTAATTCCTTGAATAATCATAAAATAATGGAAAAATAGCAAATTATCATAAAACATTCTTATAATTTTTTTGTAACTGTTTTAAAGTGTACCTAATCTGGAAAAATTATTAATATGTGTTTTGAAGAAGTTTAACACGAAATTTTTTTACAAGTGTTATTACACATAATGAAGTTGGAAAAGTTATAAAAATGGATTTCTAAACTATTTAACCAAATTTTATGATTTTTGTGCATTTAAGTGTATTAAATCTTGGGAAAATAGAATACAAATAGCATACAGAAGAGAAAAATCATCAAATTCATTATGCAGCATCCCAATACATTATAAGAGTTTCTGGTAAATTTTCATGAATTTTGGATAAGTAAAACTATTTTCCCTGTTTTTAATCCATTAAAAACACAAAAATCATGAAAAATAGATATAAATTTTGAAAAATTCTTAAAATATTTTTCCGAGTCTTAAACATAAGGTAGAAGCTGTGAAAAATAAGAATAATATTTTCACCTTCACTAAAGTGGTTTTATGATTTATTGCATCTAAATAAAAAGAAAATTAAAAACCATACTAAACAGTAACAAAAATCGATGAAACTTCATGAGAGATGTTTATTAACTTACAGATTCATCCACAACTATTTCCAGAATTTATTTACAAGTGTAAGTATTTTATATGCTTTAACACTCTATTTTTCTTATTATTTTCATGTAAAAATAAAGAAAATATATATTGAGCTGAAAATTTCTAGAATGCATCTTCAAACAATTTAATAACAATGCAAAATTGTTTTCTTATTTTTGATGTCGAAAAGCATGCCTAAAGGCTCAAATAATTATAGAGAAAACTTGATTCTTTTGATTTTGGTAAAGATTATTGATCTTTTTATACCTCTTAATACATGATGTTAAGTGCTCAAATTAATTTTTCCTTGACTTTTAGTGATGAATAAGATCTTTGAACAAGCAATACAAAACTAGTATTCACAAAAAGATGCTGATTGAGCAACAGTTTTGTAAAAATTCCTAAAAATCGAAATCTTGGAATTTTCCAGTGAGGTCAGATGGGTTTGAAAGCTAACTCACAATATTATATTTCAGAAAAAGAATATCAAATTTTGGTTAACAAATGAGTGAGATATGGCAGTTTGAAGTCAGGTAAAGAAATCTGGCTGGTTGTATGCATGATGATTGGTTAGAAAAGTGAGTTTTCATGATTTCTTTTAGTAAATATTTTGAAATATTTATTAAAAAATCATGACAAACTTATATTCTAGTCATGTTTCCAGAGATCAAAAGATTAAAACTTATCAAAATGTATACATGCATTTATGAACAAAATTTTGTTTCTCAAAAACTCTTAACTTGAGTTTGATGTTTTAATCCTTAAAATCGATTTTTGCACTAAGATCATGAACATGAAACCTTGTTTATCATACATGCATGGTATTAAAACACATCCTTGATGTTCTAAAAACCATTTTAACAAAAATAAAACAAGTTTGAAGAAGATGAAGAAGGAGAAGAAGGAGAAAGTGTAAGAAAATAGCAAAACTTGAAGGAAAAGTGAAGTAGAAATCGATTTTACCTTCAAGAACACCACAATATGATGAAGATTTCAAGTTTGAGGAGTGTTCTTGAGTTTTTTTTTTTGGAAAATTTCGTGGTTCTTAGAGGGAGGAAGAGAGAAAATGTGTGTGAGAGTGTGAGAGAGAAATGAGGGGGAATGAGGGAAGATGGAGTGTGAGGGAGAAGTGAATGACTAAATTTTTTGGGAAGAGGGTGCTTAAGAAAGAGGGGGGACGAATTTTGAAGTGTAATACCCCTTTCTCATTCATTTTATTTTATAAAATATAAATTCTATTATAAAATATCTCAATTTTTATATAAAATGTGCACTAAAATCAAGTTTTTATTCATAAAACCTTGATTTTTTTATTTATAATTTAAGGGTAAATGTTAATGAGTTAAATTTTATTTTCCTTGAATGCATTTTCAAAATTTTAATTATTATAAGATAATATTATAAGTTTCATAACTATTTTTATAAAAAATTTAAGGTTAAATTTCATAAATTTAGGTTTTTAGTGCATTTAGGGTTTTTGAGAGTTTGTAAATCTTTCGATATCAAAATAAATAGAATCTTTGAGACTTCAAATTATCCTATGGTATTATAAATCTTTTATATTTATAAATAATGTTTGTAACTTATTTTATCAGTTTATTGGCATTCTATGTAGTGGTTTCCAGATTCAAGTGAAATTAAGGAATCAAGTATACTAGCCCGACTTTTCAACTTTAACTTAAGTTCCTACGAGACTCGGACCTAATTTCTACTACTAGGTCAAATGCATGATATGTGTATATGATTCATGAAAATGTGTTCGAGTGAAAGAGTGACCCAAATATGGATAGTCTCTATAGTTAAGTAGTTATAGAATTCACATAACAATGTGAAATCTAAGTACACTGTCCATCGTTTCTAAATGTTTCCAAGTTTCTAGTAGATTATAACTTAGCTTCTATTTATTATGTCTAGTTTGTGTCGTGCGTATATGCGCAACTAAGTTTAGTCAAATCTAGAACCGACTCGAATTTTGACGGTTGTCACAGTCTCCCCCTATTTTCGGTTTTTAAATGTTTTGTGAGTATTCACGACTTCCTCTACTTTCACGACTTCCCCTATTTTTGGTTTTTAAATCTAGAACCGACTCAAATTTTGATGGTTTTCACATTTGTAACATCTCAATGTATTGTGAGTATTCACGACTTCCCCTATTTTCGGTTTTTTAATGTTTTGGGGTGGAAAATAATGTCCTAAACTATTTATGTTCATTGTATTTATTTGACTCGTATAAACTTGGCTGCTATATTTTGCATATTGTGAGTATTCACGACTCCCCTATTTTCGGTTTTTATGTTTTGGGGTGGAAAAGCATGTCCGAAAAACTGTTTATTGTTCTTTGTATTTAAATTGATTTGTATCAAACTTGATTGCTATATTTTACTATATTTCTCTATGTATGTCTATGCAACACGGAACATGAGGCCTTATCATCATTGTAGGGTTTCAAAGCACTCCATGGATGATGGCAATGGGCCCCTTTGATGAATTCTAGGTTAAAAGCCCAAGACTTGTCTTTTCCCTATAAATAGTCATGTATTATTCATTATTAGGGTTAAGAGTGTGAGGCAAAATGTAGCCGCCACGTGAGGTTTCTTAGTGTTAGATTCTTTAGTCTATGCTTTAAGTGTAATTTATCCCTCATATTTCAATAAATCGAGTGATCATTCGACATAATCTTCATTATTGTGTTTGTTCTTATTTTCCGCATCTTGTTCATCAAATCACAATTAGGGTTTTAATCCCAACAATCTTAAGTCACTTCCCTTACACTTTACTCCAACCATTAACTCTTTAAGCAAGTGGCCACTATGGATAGCGCTATTAGGAATTGACAACTCCTCACTCGCCCGATTGCTTGAGTGCATGATACCATATAATCTATTGAACGATAGGCATAGATCCTTATAGGGCATCAGTCATAGGCTTGGTTGGGAACTCATTGTTTGCTCATACACATGCAAACTTGTTTATTAATTATGGCAATGAACATTGTTTCTCATTATAGCAATGAACTTCATTTCTCATTAAAATAACGAACTTTTATTACTGGAAACTTATATACTTATTTTAGCAGTGAAATGGTTTGCTCCTTGTAGCAACGAACTTGATTGCTCATTTTAGCAATGAAACTTGTTTACTCATTTAAGTAACGCACGTTTGCCCCAAACGTTTCCGCCATCTGGTTCGAGGGTGTGACAGGGTTGTCTAGGGGCATTCTCTTTAGATTCTCTTCATTCACTTTTGGCATTCTATTAAACAATAACACACATGCATTAATACAAGATCAGACACAAACATACTAAACTATTTCAAGAAAATATAGGATTTTCTTGTGATTACAAAGTTATACAAATCATTTTCTCAAACATGCTTATGAACTCACCAATATTTTTATGTTGACCTTTTTTAAATTAACTTGTATTCTCAGGAAACCATTGAAGCAGGTTGGACAAAACAAACTAATGGATATTTTGTTGTATTTTGTTTCATCATACTTTAACTATTTTGGCATGTAATATTCAAACACGGTACTTGATGTAAACAATGTATGTATTTATATTACATGTGTGATGATGATGATGTTATGTTTCAATTATAGACTATGTAATGATACTACAGGGATGAAGTCACACCAAGCCCCCGGACGTTTTTGTCGTCTGGTTCGGGGGTGTGACATTAGAGTTTTAAGATATAGCTCAAAAGAGGCAATGGAGGCTGATAAGATGAAAATTTTCGGGACAAAGGGTGTTTAAATAGAATGCAAACCCTAAAAATTAGGGTTTCCCCATGACTAACGCACATCCAACATACAAATGGGTATGCCCAGCGTACCAAGGGGTACCCCAACTCATGCAATCTTCGAAGTATGCCCGACGTACCTATGTACGCCCAACGTACTTGGCTCCTAAAGACAAAACAAAAGGAAATAATTAGCTAGGATTTTACATGACATATTGGGTGTGAAAGAACAATATCAGGCTTATCGAAAGCATCAAAAGACATACAGATTGTATCAGAAGAAAAAGCCCCACTGGCATTCAAGGACACTATGTCTTCATCGTCGAAGGAATAAATCTCATCGTAGGACAGGATCCCTTAATCGATGAAGTCATTCTCAGGAGGTGCAATGATACTAGCACGGGAGCGAATTGCCTTTTTACCCATGATCAGAGGACCAAAAAAATGAAAAGGAGTAAGATAAATACCTTCAAGAGCAGCTGATGATGATTGTGTGACATCCCTATTATCACGGCCAGAAAAGACCGATTTCGTTTATGTTTTTTAAAACAAAATCAGAGTAATCTTTCAAAAGGTGTTACGGAATTTGTCCCCAAAATAAAATATGATGAAAATTTATCAAAACATTTCTTAAAGAAATTTGTTTTCATTATATTACAAAACCTCGGGATGTCATGTTCCGATACATACCAAAAGCATAAATAGTACGATATAGGCCTTACAACACTTATTTACGTCTACTGGCCTATAATCCAAAATCCATCGTCATCATCCAACTATGCCTTCATTCCACTACCTGTAATATAAAAGTTGAGTGGGTTACGCTTGGGAGCCTGGTGAGCATATAGGGTTTTCAACCCACAATAAATAACTTTATTAATTTTCATCAACCAACAATAAATTTATTAATCTCATCAACCAACAATAATCCTAATTACCCGTTCCCATTATCCTTACTTTATGTCGCTAAACGTCTAATACAAGGGACCTAGCTTAAGGATCATCATCGGGGTAACAACACTGTTTCAAGGATACTTCTACAGTTTCTTACGGTTCCACCCTAAGAATCCTCTATCATTCACTCATTTATTCCAACGGATTGTCCTAAGGAATAGGCACAAAGTCCATCGTCGTCAATAGCACAACTGCCAATGTTCTCTATTAGGCACAACTGCCAATGTTATCCTTTAGGTGCAGCTACCAGGATTACGATGTTCTCCATTGGGCGCAACTGCCGATATTATCCTTTAGGCGCTACTGCCAGGATTATGTTGTAACTATTAGGTACAACTGCCAATATTATCCATTAGGCGCAACTGCCAGGATATTTAGATTACAACTGGTGAACACTTAAATCAAAATACCTAGTGAACACTCCGTTCAAAAATACTTAATGAACACCTAGTTCAGACATACATAGTGAACACTCAGTTCAAAAACACCTAGTGAACACTCAGTTCAAAAATACCTAATGAACAAATAGTTCAAAAATACCTAATGAACACATAGTTCAAAAATACCTGATGAACACATAGTTCAAAAACACCTACAGGTTACGAGCCTGTTAATGTTCCACTGGACTGTCTAGAAAAGTATATGGTCAACATCTATATTCTGCTAGATGACTGGAACATCATCAACATCGAGACCTCTCGTTATTTTATTTCATCATACATTAACTATTTTATTTACCCATGTTATACCCAACATATTTGTAGATAAAATAATTACATATATACAGTTTAAATCATTTTAAACATGTATAAAACATTCATTAAACATCCATCTTAAATAAACAAACAACATATATACACATAGTACGTATTTTATATAAAATACTTCATATCTATGTATAAGATGAAAGTGACTATACACTCAATTGATTTGACGATAATTGGACAACACTTCGTCCCTTAAAACAATCATTTTTGATGAAACCGAGATGTATTTTCAAACCAGGTAGAGTTTCGACTCGGAAAACTCGTTTTCTTGGAGACATCGGGTGCTTCGGGACTTGCTTCGGGAGTTAGGGAGGTTCCCTAGGCTTCCGCGGGGGCGGGGGGGGGGGGTGTTAGCATAGTTTGCGAGAGAATAAAGGGTGTAAAAGTGTAAGATATGTAAACAAAATCTGGAGAGCATCGCTTTCTATTTATAGTATCCAAAATCTGAATTACGTTGGGCGTAAACTTCAGATACGCGGGGCGTACTACTTCACCAGCCATTACGCTGGGCATACATTCTGTACACTGGACGTAGGAAGGGATCATCTCGGATGCGTCAAGGCTACGAACACGTGTGCACCATGCGAATGAGTAGGCGACATGGGCAATCTAGGAGCGTGTACACATAAGTATGTTGGGCGTACTTCCAGCCTCGAATTTTGTGTCTAAAACTTCAAAAATTCATATCTTTCGCATACGGTCTCCATTTTTGACGTTCTTTATATCCACCCGTAGGTGAAATTATAAGCTACAACTTTCATTTGGACCCTGTCGGCTAATTTTGAATTTATTTTTAAAGTTATATTTTAACAGGTCAGGACAGGAAAAGTCCGTTAATAATGGATAAATTTCTTCATCCGACGTCCGTTTTCATCTGGCTTTTTACCGTTAAACTACTGTAACATCCCAAAAATCGGGTCCAAAAAATTCTTTTAAAAACATTACTAATTCATAGCGTTAAGTCATTCAAACATAATAAGAGGGTTTATATGATAAATCATAGTTTCATTTCCAAAACACTTGTTTAATTATCAGAGTAAATATCCCATGCTACTTATCATGGTATGTGCACTGCAACCCTCCCGAGCTCCTTTTCTAAAAACCGAATAACTTAAAACCGTAAGCACGAAGCATAGTGAGTTCCCAAAAATACCGCATACCATACATATCTACTGATCCATTCATGCCACACATAATATTGAGCACATAACCACATACTGGCTCCCGCCCACTGCATTGGGCCTCGCCCGCTATTGGACCCCGTCCACCACCAGGCCCCGCCTGGCTTCGAGCCCCGCTCGGCGTACAGATCTGTTTTCCTTAGGCCCTGCCTGTCTCCGGGCCCCGTCCGCTAACATATACTAGCATACAATCATATCACAACACATAACTAACATACTCTACTAGATTACTGTGCTAAGGCCTCGCCTATCTTGGGCCTTGCACCTGTCCTGCTACTGATGAATCATAAAACCCCGTCTACGCTTCGACTAATAGTGAGATACGGGATCAGCCCACACTCACTCTTTTCCTAACTTGGGCCTCGTCCCTACTATGCTACTAATGAGGTATGGAACACCATCCACACTCTGCTATTGGTGAGATACGGGACCTCACCCACACTCACCTCCCTGCCAGGCACATACATATATCACACAGACAACAAGTATAACTATCATACAAACCACTCCTTGGGCGCCCGCCCGCTAACATTGGACCTTAGTCCCAAATGTCATACTAGCATATTGTGCCTTGGGCTAACCCCTGGGTCTTCCTACTCATAACTACATGGGACGGAATTGTGGCTGTAAGCATATCCACACAAAGGGAAAACTCACCTGCACTGCTGAACTTTGTTGATAACCCTCTGGTTGCTATCTGACAACTCTCTGAACTGCTACTCCACTAGCTCCCCGAGCTACTATTATCATTATAACACTTAGTTCCAAACTGAACTCTAGAAGTCAAAATAAGTCAACTCTGGTCAAAGTCAAAGTCCTGGTCAAAGTCAACCTTCCAGTTGACTCGACTCGCCGAGATAACTCATAGACTCGCCGAGTTCATAAACTCAGAAACTCTCATAATACGACTCAAGTCGCTGAGTCACCCCAAGACTCGTCGAGTTCAACGATCTCTGAGTCCCATCCTGTCCAACTCGTTGAGTCACCACTTAACTCACTGATCTGCGTCTTAACTAGAAATGGTTGAGGTTCTGCGACCAGACTCGCCGAGTCCAAGGCAATCTTCAACAAACTCGCCGAGTACACCCATATGACTCGCCGAGTCTCTTCAGATCTCAATCCATACATTGGCTTTTCTAGCTATGCTGGGGCTCCAATCCATAGATCCACTCTTCTACCGTCTATCCCCCATATAAAGTTGCAAACTTTACGTGAAACCAAGGAGCTAAATACCCAAAACACTCTAGGGCTAGGGTTTAAGACAAAGGGGCTTCACCAACAACTTATTGACATAAACTTTATGACCTTATGGACCATCACAAGTCTAGATCTGACGTAGCAACCTCATATCTAGGCCTCTAACTCGACATAGATCTCAATCATGCCCAAAATGCCCCAAATCTCAAACATAAGATAGATCTATTTGCAATAAAGCCAAAGCAACAACTTATTACCTCCAATATATGTTCCAACTGAAGTAGATCCTGGATCTACACCACTCCTTTGTAGCAAGCCTCTTGATCTTCAAGCCCCTTTCCACCAAAATCACTTATCTAGGCTCTAAATTGCTTCCAAGGGCTCTCACTCACGATTTAGGGTTTCTGGATCTCAAAAGGGGAGTAAAGAGGTTGGGGAAGGGATGTAATGTTCTTTAAATAGGGCACAACCCCCGGGATTAGGGTTTTTCTTGCCCATACCAGACTCGCCGAGTCCACTAGACGACTCACCGAGTTGGTCACTTACTCTATACCTTGGATCCCGCTCCGACTCGTCGAGTTCCTCCCTGGACTCGACGAGTTGACTCATGACTTAGAGCTTTTCCTTTCTTTCCTTGGTCTATCTGATTCTGGGTGTTACAACTCTCCCCACTTAAACTAGACTTCGTCCTCGAAGTCCGCTACGGCCAACTGTCCTGCAATCCGCTCACATCGCCCCGACCTAATGACTAGAACTCCGGCCGACCACTCTCATGGACCTTCCGCCCGGTTACCCAGAATAAACTAGTCCTCGTAGTTATCAATCCTCAAGTGCACTCAAATCCCGCCAATCTTGAGCACACGACTCTCTCAACTGACAATCCTTCTAGTACTCCCCGAATAGTTATGCTGAAATCCTTGGGGTTCACCCCCTTTGTCCTTGCGTGTTTTCTGGCCTTCCCAAGGCAACGTTCCACCACGAGCCACCTCCTCTACCACTGTGAAAGACATATCCTTCATGATATCCATTACTCCAGCCACTCCCAGTGCTGGTCACTACTGTCGATACCCACCGAACACTTCATGCTACTATAACTTGGCGCTAAGCTCCCAGCCCAACGTATGGACCAGATAATCCTGTGAGTAAAAGATCCATCCCTGTAACAGTTAGACTCCAATGAAAGCTACACAACGGGTTCAAACCCTTCCCTCCGAGATTACCCAACCCTGTTGCGAGAGGCGTAGCACCCCTCGGTCAACTAGTTGTCCTGCGCCATACTTCTCTGTCGTCACTTCCCTGCCTTAAAGTCCTGCCATTTCTCATTCACCTTCCGAATTGACCGAGACCACCCTGGTCCCTCTACAGATTCTACCGATAACTGGGTTATCGGATACTCACCGGTCACTACAACTAGCACAATCTCTTAGTTGCTCCCAACGACTTCCGAAGAAACTTCGGCTATTTACACTGCTCTATCTATCCTGCCACTCTGGCGCTACAATTATGGGATCCTCGATCACCTATCTTGACCCTAAGGTCCCTACCGGGTCCCACCTGTGCTGCTATAATCTCACGGGCCTCACCCATGGGTCTCACCCGACTATATCCTAGAGTGATCCTCCCCTCTAGTCTCGCCTGCCTAACTACTGTCGCACGGGCCTCGCCTGCGGGTCTCACCCAAACCATACTACTGAGCAATCCTGCTCCCAGGTCTCACCTATACTATTGCTAACATACAAGCCTTGCCCACGGGTCTCACCTAACTGCATATTGGAGTGGCCTCACCTAACAAGGGCTATGCAGGCCAACTTCATACTAAAGCTCAATGACTTAACCTTTCCTGATCCCCATCGCTGACTAGGAGATACGGGCCTCCGCCCACACTCCGCGAACTAGGAGATACGGGCCTTCGCCCACACTCCGTGAACTAATATGCTAATTAATGGTATGGCCTACCCGCGGTCTTACATCACTCTCCCCACGACTTGCTGTTGAGGAATGTTGCGGCTACCCCATAGTCTTATATCACGCCTAAACTCGCACCTGGCGAAGGCTCTGCGACTTGGTTTTCCTGAACCAGCCACCCGCTAGATATGAATACACAAACTCAAGGTTGGAAAGTTTCTCCAACTCCCAACTAACCTGATCCTCCATCCAAATAGCCACTTGAGCTGCTTCCTTCCTTACCAAGATTGCGGAACCACCCCAGTCTTGTACTTACTTCTATCCTTGGCCACACGGATGGGTCTCCCCCACTTCGACTTGACTAGCTCCTCACAGCTCAGAAGAATTTCCAATTCTTCCTACCATCCCCCTGGTCACTTCGCTGAAAACCTGACTTACCATAATTAGGGGTCCAAACGATCCATTTCCAATCGACACCTTCCCGAACTAGCGAAACACTACCAAGCCCCTCACAAGCATGCTATAGATAATTAATCCTAAGTAACCCACTCTAAAGGAGACGACCTCCAATTATCGTTCTAACATCCAAGGTATGCATATGGAATATAAATCAATCACCAGCAGGCTGCAAAATTCCGAAGTATCATTATCAATACCGACGCAGAACCATAACAATAAGACCATATCATAAGTTGATAGAGAAATGAAAGAAGATATGTACCTAACACATCGGGCTGCTCACACCTCATCTGAAACCAACTGATACGCCCTGCTCCTCGCTGCAGGAGTCTCTGTCCGGCCCTGACGGCCGTTGGTGATCCTCATGGTTGCAGGGGCAGGTGCTATCACATGTCCTGCTGAATGCAAACTCGGACATTGGGCCTTCTTGTGGCCCCTCTGACTGTAATGGAAACATAACAGGTATGATCCCTGGGTGGCGGTAGCAGTACAATCTCTGCTGAAATGACCAATCCAGCCGCACTTGAAGCAGCCAGAATCACCACCGATGCCACTCCTACATGCACCCTCGTGCGTCCTGCCACACTTCCACAACGGCCCCAGTCCCGAGGACCTCTCGATCTAGAGTCTGATGTCTAGGGCATCTTGCCCAATCCCGTAGATACCTGAACCTCCTCCGGCTTCCTCTTCCCGAGTTGCTCCAGATCGATCTCCCTTTCCCTGGCCCGAGCAATCATATCCTCCAGTGTCTTGCAGCTGGACCGACTCACAAACTCTCTGATGTCGTCTCTCAGCATATCATGATATCAAGCCTTCTTCATCTCCTCATCCGCGACATACTACGGAACAAGAAGAGCCCTCTCCCTAAACTTAGCGGTGATCTCCATCACCGTCTCGGTCATCTGCTGTAGATCCTAGAATTCCTGGGCTAATTGTTGCACCTCAATAATCGGTGCAAACTCAGCCTTGAACCTGGCCGAGAAATCACTCCATGTCATCTCGTCCAACGCGACATCATCTTCGATCGCATGACCAACGTCCTCCCACCAATCCCGTGCTCTATCCTTTAGAAGACAGCAGGCTAGTCGAACCTTGTCCTCCTCGAGACACCGGCTAGAACGAAAAGCGTTGGCGACATCAGCCAACCATCTGCCACTAGCAATGGGGTCCCTAGCCCCATGATAATCTGGAGCTCCACAAGCCCTGAACTCCCGGAAATTCAAAGTACGTGCTCCCAACATAGCCATCAGCTCTGTGCGAAAGGCTCTAAGCCTCTCATCCAAAATCTCTAGGATGCCCTCCCTGACCGTGCCAAAGATCACAGGAGTCTGGTCAAGAATACCGCATGTAATCTCAGCTGATACAAACTCTCTCATCCGCTCCTCGAGCTGCTCGATCCCTGAACCCGAGCCTGAACTCTCTCTGACACTTGATCCATCGACTGGTCCATCTTGCGATGTCGCCATACTGAAAGCATGCCATAACAAATCATGAAAATACACATCTCTGCTGAGGGGCCTCACATGCACTGCAAGTTTCCTAGTTTTGTCTCGGCCCCTCTTGAATCGAGTATGGATCCTCTGCTTTCTGTAGTACGGGCCCATATTACCTTCCACATCTATCCGTACTTTCCTCAAGAGTTTCCTCGACTCCACCAAATCCCTTACACGACTACTACTGGAAGCACTAAACTCATCCTAGGCCTACCCCAAGGAAATCTCTGACCCAAACCAGTCCTCAGCTGCTGAAGGACTCTTTGTAATGCCAATTAGCCATCACTTGAATACCATCACATGTAACGAGGCTCAGATAATCCTTCGAGTAAAGGACTCATCCCTACAACGGTTGGACTCAGAAAAGAGCTGTGCAATAGGGACAAATCCAACGCTCTGAGATTATTCAACCCTTGTCACATGTGACTTAACGCATTCACCTAATAGCTAACTCCTATCACTCAGAGTCCCACAAAGCACAAAGCCGGGAGCATTCAGACCAAAGGAAAATCTAACCAGAACATAATTAAGCAGTTCTATCAAAATACAAGACTATCTACTAGCATGCAATATATAAGCTCACATAATCAGGCATAACCGAAAAAAGATATCCTACCACTGTCTAACCAATGCTAGCATATAGCTCAATAAGCATATATAACAGGAACACAAGGCATCCTCCTAGATCCTTATCCCTAAATCTAGCAAGTTGATCACATAATCATATCATAACATAAACTTGTATGGGTAATTTGGGAGAACTTACTTGAGCTCAGTTGATTGCATGCACCACACCCTTTTCTCTTTTCAAAGTTCCTTTTGCTGTTTCTAAAACCCTTTTCTTTCCTCAAAATCCTTCTATAAAATTGTCTTATCTCTTTGAAAATTTCTATATCAATTCCTTAGTTTGAGTAAAGACACACCCGAGAGTATGTCCGAATCCCTCAAACCAAGGCTCTGATACCAACTTGTAACATCCCAAAAATCGGGTCCAAAAATTTCTTTTAAAAACATTACTAATTCATAGCGTTAAGTCATTCAAACATACTAAAAGGGTTTATATGAAAATTCATAGTTTCATTTCCAAAACACTTGTTTAATTATTAGAGTAAATATCCCATGCTACTTGTCATGGTGTGTGCACTGCAACCTTCCCGAGCTCCTTTTCTAAAAACTAAATAACTGAAAACCCTAAGCACGAAGCTTAGTGAGTTCCCCAAGCTACCGCATACCATACATATCTACTAATCCATACATGATATTGAGCACATAACCACATACTGGGCTCTCGCCCGCTGCATTGGGCCTCGCCCGCTATCGGACTCCGTCCACCACCAGGCCCCACCTGGCTTCGAGCCCCGCTCGGCGTACAAATCTGTTTTCCTTAGGCCCCGCCTATCTCAGGGCCCCGTCCGCTAACATATACTAGCATACAATCATATCAAAACACATAACTAACATACTCTACTGGATTACTGTGCTAAGGCCTTGCCCCTGTCCTGCTACTGAAGAATCATGCAACCCCGTCCACGCTCCTACTGATAGTGAGATACGGGTCAGCCCACACTCACTCTTTTCCTAACTTGGGCGTCGCCCCTACTATGCTACTAATGAGGTATGGAACACCGTCCACACTCTGCTATTGGTGAGATACGGGACCTCGCCCACACTCACCTCCCTAGCAGGCACATACATGTATCACACAGACAACAAGTATAACTACCATACAAACCATTTCTTGGGCGTTCGCCCGCTAACATTGGACCATAGTCCCGAATGTAATACTAGCATACTGTGCCTAAGGGTAACCCCCGGGTCTTCCTACTCATAACTACATGGGCCGACATTGTGGCCGTAGGCCCATCCACACAAAGGGAAAACTCACTTGCACTGCTGAACTTTGCTGATAACCCTCTGGCTGCTGACCGACAACTCTCTGAACCGCTACTCCACTAGCTCCCCGAGCTACTATTATCATTATAACACTTAGTTCCAAACTGAACTCTAGAAGTGAAACTAAGTCAACTCCAGTCAAAGTCAAAGTCCTGGTCAAAGTCAACCTTCCAGTTGACTCGACTCGCCGAGTCAACTTAATGACTCGCTGAGTTCTTAAACTCAGAAATTCTCAAAATATGAATCAACTCGCCGAGTCACCCCAAGAATCGTCGAGTTCAACGATCTCTGAGTCCCATCCTTTCCAACTCACTGAGTCACCACTCAACTCACTAATCTACGTCTTAACCAGAAAAGGTTGAGGTTCTACCACCAGACTCGCCGAGTCCAAGAACATACTTGCCGAGTCTAAGGCAATCTTCAACGAACTCGCCGAGTTGTTCTTCCAAATCGCCAAGTCCATGCTCATGTTCATAATACTCACCGAGTACACTCATGTGACTCGTTGAGTCTCTTCAGATCTCAATCCATACAGTGGCTTTTCGAGCCATGCAGGGGCTCCAATCCATAGATCCACTCTTCTACCGTCTATCCCCCACATAAAGTTGCAAACTTTACGTGAAACCAAGGAGCTAAATACCCAAAACACTCTAGGGCTAGGGTTTAAGACAAAGGGACTTCACCAACAACTTATTGACATAAACTTTATGACCTTATGGACCATCACAAGTCTAGATCTGAGGTAGCAACCTCAGATCTAGGCCTCTAACTCGACATAGATCTCAATCATGCCCAAAATGCCCCAAATCTCAAACATAAGATAGATCTATTTGCAATAAAGCCAAAGCAACAACTTATTACCTCCAATATATGTTCCAACTGAAGTAGATCCCGGATCTACACCACTCCTTTGTAGCAAGCCTCTTGATCTTCAAGCCCCTTTCCAGCAAAATCACTTATCTAGGCTCTAAATTGCTTCCAAGGGCTCTCACTCACGATTTAGGGTTTCTGGATCTCAAAAGGGGAGTAAAGAGGTTGGGGAAGGGATGTAATGTTCTTTAAATAGGGCACAAACCCGGGATTAGGTTTTTCTTGCCCAGACCAGACTCGCCAAGTCCACTAGCCGACTCGCCGAGTCGGTCACTTACTCTATACCCCGGATCCCGCTCCGATTCGTCGAGTTCCTCCATGGACTCGACGAGTTGACTCATGACATAGAGCTTTTCCTTTCTTTTCTTGGTCTTTCTGGTTCTGGGTTTTACAACTACTATGGATGAGATCTTCGATTTTCATTTTGGTTGTGTCGGCTAAAAATCGTTCGATCTATAATTCGAATTCTGGCCTACATACTGCTATACCAAATCTTAGAAAATTCATAACTTCTCATACGAAGTCAGATTTGGAGATTATTTTTATGCACGCTCTCGGTTTAACGTATACTACGACTTTCATTTAGATCGCTAAGGCAAAAAAGCACTTTATCGTAAATTCACTTTTTACGTCACACATCGTCGTGCCAGTTCTGTCGTGAAACTTCGACGGGTCAGAACTTCTTCGTATAACGCGGTTTTCGATATTCTTTATCTCTCTGGAATCCTTGTTTCAACCACTACAACTTTCTTCATAGATATCAGGTTTATCTAACATTTTACTTTCGACGCTTATTTTTATACTTAATTTATTATATCATAATAATTAAGTATAAAACACATAATACTCAAATAATTCATTCTTATTACTTCAAAAAGAGTTACAAAGGTTGACCTAGACTATTACAAAATCTTTAATGCTTTAGCCTAGAAACACGGGCGTTACAATTCTCTCCCTTGAGGATGATTTCATCCCCGGAATCATATATTAGCAAACAAAATGCGGATAGCGACTCATCATGTCACTCTCTGTTTCCCAATTGAGATTTGGCCCATGCGTATGTTTCAATCGCACAAGCACTAAATCAATCATCTTGCGTTGTCACTTCTTAGTCTTACGGTCAACGATTGCCTCTACTTCTTCAATTAACCTCTTGCTTTCATCCAACCTTAATTCAGAAATTGGAATTATGTCGGGAACTTATCGCTTGAACTTCCTCAACTAACACATATGGAAAGTGTTATGAATACCATCTAGTTCTTTTGGTAGTTCTAGCTTGTAAGTTTGGTTCCTAATCCTTTGAAGAACTTTAAACAATCCAATTAACCTTGGACTAGACTTTCCCCGAACCACGTAACATACTCATCTTTGTCGGACTCTATTCGATATGACCTCTAGGGTCGGAATATCAATCATCTTCTTAGTCATTACTGAAACGATGGTAACGACATACTTGAACAAAAACGAAATCAATTACTAGCTTCTTGCTAACCTTGTGACTTTCCCTGATCTAAGTGTGAGTCATGTGTTTCCAGTAGTATAGGCCTCTACTACTATTCACACCTACTCATACTCGTCCCAAGTATTGTCTCACAGTTTTCCAAGTCAACATTCAAAAATTTCACATAATCATTTGACACATCAGGTAACAAAATGAAGGTTTATATTATTTCTTGAAACGATTACAAAGATGTTCTAGTTTAACCTATATTATGCCTCTTATAGGCTACACTACCAGATTCTATTGGCTACTTCATATCTTCTTTGGGCAATTCTTCGAAATATGCCCTCCTTCGTTACATTCATAACACACCTTCTTGCTAGATGTACACTTATTGGCGTAATGACCAGACTTTCCACATTTGAAACATGTCACCTCCTCGCCACATTTTCTAAAGTGTTTCTTCTTGCACTTATCACACCACCTTCCTTCACCTCCTCCTCCTAATCCAGACTTCGAGAATTTTATCTTCTCGTTGGACCCTGAAGTTCCTTCAAACTTTATCTTCTCACCAACTTCAACCTTGTTGGCGGCTCTTCCCTTGGCCATCTCTTCAGCAGACTTGGCAGCCCATATAGCTGCCTCTAGGGTAAGTGCCTAACGCACTGGGACCACGTACTCCCGTGGAAGTCCCTTTGTGTACCTTTCGATTTTTGTTAGCTCGTCTGGAACATTACGCAAAGCAAAATCCATTTTATTTGTGAAGTTATTGGTTTATTCATCAATGTATATGCTTACGTTCCTCAATGTGAGAAATTGATTCTCTAGGAAATGCACCAAGAGCTCTGCTCAAGTCAGTTGCAGTGCCTCATTAGGTCTTACGGTCTTCTCCAGAGTGTTTCACTAGCGAATAGCGCCACCTCTGAACTGGTGCACTACAAATGTGGTTTGTAGCTTGCGTTTGCAACCACATGTCATGAAGGCTAAATCCATCTCCGAGATCTAATCCATTACTCCGACGAGATCTTCCTTTCAAGTGAAAGTTGACGGCTTGCAAGTCATAAAGTCTTTGTACTTGCATCCATTTCTCTCAATTCCATCCTCTTGGTTATTTCTCCTAAACACAAGCGATTCAGTTTGACCAATAGATTTACTGTAATTACCTTCCTCTAATTGAACGTCATTGAGTTCAGGATGGTCAACAGGTATTAAAAGTTCACTCCTATTGTTCAGCAATAGTTGTCTCATTTCTTCCCGTTTGTTCAACCATCATAGCCTGAATCATGGCTTGTACTCAAGCCATTGTGATTGGTTCTAGTGTAGCTTCTACTATAGGAACCTACTCAATCACTTGGGGTTGAGGTTGTTGATTCCTATTCGCATTTCCAGCTCCACTTTGGGTTCTTGCCATTATGATCTATACACCAAATTAGGCAAATTTAGATCTTTATTCACAATAGATAATTAAATTCTCCTTATCACTCTGAAACGTCTACATGTTAGTTCTAATATCGTAGTCATACGCTTAGAATCCTGAACACATAAGGTTTCCAGATCTGGTCGGCAACAGACCATAGATCCGTACAAATAATATCATATATGGCAAACATATAGCATTTAACACATAAAAACATTTTAGGCATCTTTCCTAAAATATACTAGTGCTCGTATCTAAAATATGGTAGACACTCATCTCATGATCATCACTTAGCATTATAAGTTTATGTCTAGAAATCCTACAACTTCCTAGTTCGCTTAAACTAATGCTCTGATAACAACTGTGACATCCCCATTTTCACGGCCGGAAAAGACCGATTTCATTTATACTTTTTAAAATAAAATCATATTAATCTTTCAATAGGTGTTGCGGAATTTGTCCCCAAAACAAAATATGATAAAAATTTATCAAAGCATTTCTTAAAGAAATGTTTTTTCATTATATTACAAAACTTCGGGCTGTCATGTTCCGATACAAACCAAAAGCATAAATAGTACGATATAGGCCTTACAACAGTTATTTACATCTACTGGCCAATAATCCAAAATCCCTCATCATCATGCAACTATGCTCTTGTTCGACTACCCGTAATATAAAAGTTGAGTGGGTCAGGCTTGGGAGCCTGGTGACCATATAGGGTTTTCAACCCACAATAAATAAATTTATTAATTTTCATCCAACAATAAATTTATTAATTTCATCAACCAACAATAATCCTGATTACTTGTTCCCGTTATCCTCACTTTATGTCCCTAAACATCTAATACAAGGGACCTAGCTTAAGGATCATCATCGGGGTAACAACACTGCTTAAGGGATACTTCTGTAGTTTCTTAAGGTTCCACCCGAAGAATCCTCTATCATTCACTCATTCATTCCAAAGGACTGTCCTAAGGAATAAGCACAAAGTCCATCGTTGTCAATAGCACAGCTACCAATGTTCTCTAATAGGCACAACTGCCAATGTTATCATTTAGGCATAGCTGCCAGAATTACGATGTTCTCCATTACGCACAACTGCCGATATTATCCTTTAGGCATAGCTGCCAGGATTATGTTGTATCTATTAGGCACAGTTGCCAATATTATCCACTAGGCGCAGCTGCTAGCATATTTAGATTACAACTGGTGAACACTTGAATCAAAATACCAGGTGAACACTCCGTTCAAAAATACTTAATGAACACCTAGTGAACACTCAGTTCAAAAATACCAAATGAACAAATAGTTCAAAAATACCTGATGAACACATAGTTCAAAAATACCTGATGAACACATAGTTCAAAAACACCTACATGTTACGAGCCTGTAAATGTTCCATTGGACTATCTAGAAAAGTATGTGGTCAACATCTATATTCTGCTAGATGACTAGAACATCGTCAACATCGAGACCTCTCATTATTTTATTTCATCATACATTAACTATTTCATCTACCCATATTATACCCAACATATTTGTAGATAAATAAAATTACATATATACAGTTTAAATCATTCTAAACATATATAAAACATTCATTCAACATCCATCTTAAATAAAAAAACAACATATATACACATAGCACATATTTTATATAAAATATTTCATATCTATGTGTAAGATGAACGTGACTATACACTCACTTGATTTGACGATAATTGGACAGCACGTCATCCCTTAAAACAATTTTTTTTGATGAAACAAGGATGTTTTCTCAAAAACCCGGCTTTGTGCGGGCAGAGTTTCGACTCGAAAAACTCTTTTTCTTTGAGAGATCGGGTGCTTCGGGACTTGCTTCGGGTGTTAGGGAGGTTCCCTAGGCTTCGGGGGGTATTATGATAGTTTGAGAGAGAATAAAGGGTGTAAAAGTGTAAGATATGTAAACAAAATCTAGAGAGCATCGCTTTCTATTTATAGTATCCGAAATCTGAATTACGTTGGGCATAAACTTCAGGTATGCGGGGCATACTACTTCACTAGCCATTACGTTGGGCGTACATTGAGTATGTTGGGCATATGAAGGGATCATCTCGGACACGTCAAGGCTACGAACACGTGTGCACTATGCAAAGGAGTAGGCGACGTGGCCAATATCGGACCATGTACACATAAGTACGTTGGGCCTACATACCTCGTATGCTGGGCGTACTTCCAGCCTCGAAATTTGTGTCTAAAAACTCAAAAATTCATATCTTTCACATACGGACTCCGTTTTTGATGTTCTTTATACCCACGCGTAGGTGAAATTGTGCTCTACGACTTTCGTTTAGACTTTGTCGGTTAGTTTTGATTTTATTTTTAAAGTTATATTTTAACAGGCCGGTACAGGAAAAGTCTGTTAGAAATTCATAACTTCTTCATATGATGTCCGTTTTCGTCTGACCTTTTACCGTTAAACTACTATCGACGAGATCTTCTCTCGTTTAGGTTGTGTCGGCTAAAAATCGCTTGATCTATAATGAGAATTCCGGGCTGCATACTGTTATACCAAATATTAGAAAATTCAAACCATCGTCATACGAAGTCAGATTTGGACATTCTTTTTATGCACGCTCTCAGTTTAACATATACTACGAATTTCATTTAGATCGCTAAGGCTAAAAAGCACTTTATCGTAAATTCACTTTTTACGTCACACAACGTCGTACCGGTTCTGTCGCGAAACTTCGACATGTCATAACTTCATCATTATAACTCGGATTTCGGTATTCTTTATATCTCCGGAATCCTTGTTTCAACCACTACAACTTTCTTCATAGATATTGGGTTTATCTAAAATTTTACTTTCAACGCTTATTTTTATCCTGAATTTGTTATATCATAATAATTAACTATAAAACACATAATACTCAAATAATTCATTCTTATTAATTCAAAACGAGTTACAAAGGTTGACATAGACTATTAAAACATCTTTAATGTTTTCGCCCAGAAACACGGGCGTTACAGATTGAAAGAAAACAATACAGGGTAAAAGAATAACTCGAACCAATTATCATATTTATCCTAGTGACAGAGGAGAAAGAGAGGATGATTTGACCGCATCATTATGATCATGGAACGGACAAAATCTATCCGTTAGGGTTTAAAATTTGAAAACCTTATCTTTATTTACTTAAACTTATACATTTAAATATTTAAAAAACCTAAGTATCCTGCAGGTACAATTTGGGGGCAATTATTAGTGGAAGGATCCTTGAACCCCATTCAGGATCATGGATCTTAAAGAACTTTCAGGATCCCGAACATATCTTAGGATCATGACCATTATTATATTTATTTCCTAACATTTATAATGGATGTATTTCTAGTCTTTTTCTTACATGTGTAGAAATGCTCAACAAAAGACTCATTTTCAACGAAGAATCACTTCAACTGGGCTTAAGACCCAGGAAAACCAAGTCAAACAAATATGAATACTCATTCAAGAGGATCCCGAAAATATCAGACTTATTGTTGGTTAGTCTAGGCTATAAATACACCTGTAATTTGCACTCTACACACATAACTAGCTCATCTACGACATTTGTACTTGCATTCATATTATTCTTCTATACTTATCACTTCATATCAATAAAAATAACAAGGCAGGTGCTTATTATCACGTCCTAAGGTTTTGTGTCGGAGATCCTATCAAAGATCAAAAAATTTCCTTGTAAACCACTTGTGTTACCTACTCTTGATTTTTTTCACTTGTTTCGAGTACAACATCACTGTCATTCATAAAATTAGTGTGATTTATACTTGATTAATTTTTGACCAAAATAGTTGGGATCTTCCCTAATGAATTCTTAAGTTGGTATTATCACTAAGAATGTATTTAGAGGGATCATCCCCATTCCAAGTTTCAAGATTAGGAAATACAAATACATTTCAACATAAAACTTCTCTGAAGTCAAAATTTTGAAAAAGAGTTCAAAAGACAACTGAAAGTCTGGTTGAAGTTTGAGGAAAGGAATTTGAAAGTTATCACCAGGTTCTTTCTATCCTTATCTTCTAATGTATGTTTACTAAAACACTATGCTTGAAGGTATCCCTAACATTAGAAAAAATTATATTTAATAGTTCATTTTCTTTTAAATATTCTCCTACTTTTCACCAAAGTTTATCTCTCTCAAACCTTACCATCCTAACTATTTCATGATCCTGATAAAAAGACTGTCTGTCTTATATTTTAAGATCCTAATAATTTTTGTAAAACCTAAAATTCTTAAACTCTTTAAGATCTTAATCATTCAAAGATCCATAGACACTTAGAAAAATCTACTTTAACCATATATATTTCTACAACCAAACCATTCACGTAGATAAAACAATAAAACATAAATCATTGGAATTAAAAGGGTTATCTACTAACCCACGGATAGATTAACTGTTTACAAACCAAATTGAAAAATTGTTTTTAACTTATCAAACCTAAATATTATCCACGGTTTGATCACCACCCACTGGAGTCACCTTTGCCTCCTCATTCTTCTCTTCATATTTCTCTTCTCCCTCCTTATTATTCTCCACTTGGCCCACGGGATCCTTAATGAAAAAAACTTGCTTGCCAATTAACTTGGCCAGTGTGTCGCACCAACTGACCACATTTCAAAATCCTGCATCTCCTTTCTCCACGTGCTCAACCATCTTGATTTTCACCTGCCAAATAGCTTTGGCGACAATGCTTTTGAGCCCGGAAATCACACCATTAATCTCTTGTTTATACTCCTCTTACTTCTTTACCTTCTCCTTCCTCAGCTTCTCCACCCTCATCAAGAGATCCTTGTTCGTCGCCTTCCAGATCCTCTCCTGCTCCTTTAAGGTGTGTTCCGCCTCCTCAACCATGAGCCTCCGATCCTCGGTACGTCAGGGAACATGATCCAAAACCTAAGAAATATTATAATTAGCAAATTAAAATAAAGCAAAAAAGAAATTAAAAGTGCTTACAAATTGTGAGAATGAGATTAGCTTCTTCATAGCCTTCTCCTCCCCTAGGCACTCCTGACTAAAATCCAGGATCTTAGATTCCTTTCTCTTCTTGGATCCAGGAATCTTTGTAGTCATATCAACCAGAGCCCTATTTGGAGGAAGAGAAGAGGAAGTCTTTTCCTTTTTTACCACGATTTGACCACCAGACATGCCTTCCCAAGATCAGAAAGGATGACGCAAGTGTTGGAACTTGTGGCCTTGGATCTTAATAATTACTAAGGATTTTCATAAGTTCAAGATCCTCAATGCTTGAGATAAAGCTAGTAGAGGTAAAGAAGCATCGTTAACCACCATGCCTTATTTATTTGAATCATAGAGGAGAGAAAGATGGCATGATAGGATAATCATTCCAGTTAAACAGATAAAATTTTATCCCTTGGAGATTAAATTTTGAAATCTTTATCTTAATTTAATTATAAAATCAATTATACTCTTTAAATATTCATAATTTAATCAAACATTTTGCAGGTCTAATTTTGGCGATATCTTTAGGGGTCAAGATCCTAAATCATGTCCAGGATCTCAGATCTTAAAGTGGAGTCGGGATCATGAAACATATGTTTTAACGAGTCAGGATCTTGAAACATATGTTTTAACGAGTCAAGATCTTGAATATTACAATTCTTATTTCCTAACGTGTCACACTGTAACAACCCGAAGTTGTTCATCGCCGAAAACCCGTTCTACCCGAATAATTCGTCGGAAATCGAAATGTCCTGTTATCGTTTTTGGGTTTAGTTAACTAAAAGTTATATGTTTATTATCATTCAATGAGGGTCCAAATCATTTAGGAACTCATGAAATTAGCCCAAGACATGTATTTTATAAGTTTTAGAAATATCCTCGTTGGGTGACGAAAACTCAATCGGGTGCAACCCAAAGCATCGTTTAAGGCCGGTATCGGGTAGAATTCCACCGTGTCCAAGTTTTAGGGACTATATAAACATGTTTTAGCACTCATTTGAAACTTTTTCCTTCTCTCTCTACTCTCTCTCTCTAACCTCTCTCCTAAATCCAAAGATTAAGTGTCCAAAACTCAAATTTAAGGCTTCAAATCCTTAAGGTATCTTCCTAGCCTTAATCTATAGCATGTTTAGCTTCCAAATTAGACACTTAATCATGAAATTGGGCAATATATGTGAGTTTACGGCCCAGGAGGCATCCTAGGCCGTAAACACCATTTTGAAAGGTTTTTAGCCTTTAAACTCCTTCCTAGACTCAAATGGACTTTAGATATGGCTAAAGGACTTCAAGATATGGACTTAGAACACCTAAAACTATAATTTTGTGGACTTTGAAGGAGTTTACGGCCAAGGCATAAGCTTGGGCCGTAAACTCATGAAAATGGTGTTTTTCATGTCTTTAAACCCTTCCAAATCACCTCTATGGCTTAGATATGAATTATAGGGCCTTGGTATTAGCATTTGGACACATGAAACATGAATTTTGGGGGATTTAGAAGAGTTTACGGCCAAGGATAGTGCTTGGGCCATAAACTCCCCAAAACTTAGCATAAATCCAATTCTAAGGTGTTAGAAAGCCATCCAACACCACCAAAAGCCTTGGAATAAATCAAGGGACCAACCAAAAATACTTTAAAGGCCTTAAACACAACTTTTGTGGGATTTCTAAGAGTTTACGGCCAAGACCTGTTCTTGGGCCGTAAACTCCAAAAATTTTGGTGTTAGAATGCAAACTAAACACCCCTACAGCCTTTAGATGAATTTTAGAAGCCCATTCATGCAAGTTTTAGATCTTGAAACACATTGTAACTCCATATATTAGAGTTTACGGCCATGAGGGGGGTCTCATAGGCCGTACACTCCATAAAAGCCTCATATGTTCCATATAAACTCATTTCTAGGCTTGTGGGAATTTTTAGAATCACATGTGATTGATTTTAACAACTTAAAAACACTAAATCTTGGAGAATTGAGAGTTTACGGCCAAAGAACCCATGCCTAGGCCGTAAACTCCCTTATGTGTTGTAAATGATGTTTTTAAATTAATCCAAGCCTTAAGAAAAATTAATCCAAGCATTTCCAAGTGTCCATATCCATTTATAACCCAAATTTGCACTCTAAACCACCCTACCATGAGTTTACGGCCATAAACTCATGGGGAATGGGTGTTTTGGACCTAAAACTCTTGTATAAGTTTACTCATGGGGAGTAAACTCAAGTCCCAAGTCCCTAGTGTCATTTCTCATCCCTAAACGCCACCCGGGTCCCTCCAAACACTCGTATCGGAGTGTTTTCGCGACTTGAAGCAAGTGTCCCTATCAAATGAATAAACTAAGTCCTAATTAGATACAAATGTGTATCTTTACATTATAATTAGGAACCTCGTGTATTTACAAGCCCCGGATCCACTCTTAGCATCCAAATCGTCATACTTCTCGTCCGGTGAGTTCATACCCCTACGCCTTTTTCACTGTTTTTATCTGTTTTCAGGGGGGGAATACAAGCAAACCAAAACTGTTTACAAATCATAAACTATGTGTTTCAAATAATATCTGGCAATTTTATAAATTCTTTTTACTCCTTATGTATTATGTTGAGCATAAGGAATGATTATCAATTACAACTAAATGGATTTTAATTAAGAAAATAACCAATCTAATCAAATTATTATGGGAATAATTTGGGATTCTATGTTACTCTTTATATCAAGTATTGATATCTGTATTAAGTTATTAGATAAACTATGTCTGATTCAGTTTATCTCTATATCGTTTGAATGTTTTACCAGATAGTCTCATTGTATGTAACTATTTTCACTGTATCATGTCTTAAAGCCTTTGTATGTTTGTTATCGTATGAGAATCCTGTGAATAGTTTAATACTAGTTTGTGAGATAGTCACTACCCTTTATGGATGATCAAGTAAATCCTCTCCGGAAGTGTAACCAGAGTCTCCTGGAGGGAGAGCGAAGAGTTTGTGAATAGATCTATTCAGGACTGACAATCCCACACCTTAACTGCTAGCTACAGTTGGGCGGGCACGCCTGGGGTGACAAATTCTGGATATCATTCGACGTCTGACTAACGTCAAGGAGGTCTCGTTGTCGTATCAGTATGGTTACCCGACTCACAATACGTATTAATATAAACCTATTCACAGCTAGGATCTGTTTAGAATCTATATCTCGTTCGGGATGGTAATCCCATGGTCTTGTAATCTATATCTTGTTCAGGATGGTAATCCCATGGTTTTATGTCTATATCTCGTTCGGGATGATAATCCCATGATCTTGAGTCTATATTTCGTTCGGGATGGCAATCCCATGGTTTTGAAACTAAATCTTATACGGGATGATAATCCTATGATTTTATTAAGCTATCTTATATCTAGTTTCGGGTTAGTGATCCCATGGTTTATCAAACTATCTTATATCTACTTTCGGGATAGTGATCCCATGGTTTTATCGAATTATCTTATAACTGGTTCGGGATGTAGCCCCAAGGTTTTCGAAATACTTTCTATTTACAGTTCGTCTAAATTATAGTTTTGTGAATTAAACTATACTATGTGTTATCTAATCAATCTTACAATTAGGAAAATATGGGATTTTCCTGGGGTTAACTTATATCTATAACAGAACTGTAATGAAAGATAACTTAACTACTTTACATAAGAAAATATGGGATTTTCTTGGATATCAAATCTTTTCAGAAAACTAAAGGAAATCGATACATTTTCACAAAACAAAACCGCTTATGAACTCACCAGCTTTATGCTGATTTTCAAACCGCTTGTATTCTCAGGTCCAAGTTAGACAGGTACCCGACGATATCTTTTGGTGAAGACGGAGTGCTCTGAAGACTCGTCTCTTTTGTTCATATGATATATGTATAACTTTGTACAATTTATTTTTGAACCAAATGTAAACTTTCATATATATATAATGTAATGGTTGTTTACTATGATTACTATGTACATTGGATTTGATACACAACATGGAGTCAACCCCAAGAACGTTTCCGCCTTTGGTTATCGGGGTGTGACAGATTGGTATCAGAGCCCTTGTTTATAGTGAACAGAGTATACCAAACCTTACATGGTATAAAACTATAAACACTAAGGGGCCTAAGTGCTCTGAACTAAAAGTATCCTACAAGATATAAGTATTTTCAAAAGTATTTAAGTATGTCGAGCCGTCGAAATCCGTAACTACAAGTAGAACAAAACATAAGTAAATGGGTGTTGTACACTGCGGTTAAACCTGGGCAGTTATGTAGTCGTGTCTAGGGTCAATATAGCCTGGCCAACTATATTCATTCGAGACACGGCCAACATGTGCTTGGGAGTGATTGTGGCATGCGGCATACCTAAAACTTACCCAATATCCCAAACAACGAATCGTCGCTGCAGTGAACCATGAAATACTATGGGAGTATTTCTCGAGCCGATCCTTTGTAGAAAATCCTCGTATACGCATTATTCTTTGATCATTCCTCTAGCGATAAAATGTTCTATCTTTATAACTTCTTTCTGCTTTATCGCTTAGTATGATGCTATATTTGCCTTGATGAGATATCTCCTGTCCCATATCTCTTGATTCAATTCAGAGGACTTATGATCCTCTCTTTCCTGATCTTGTTAGATCACGATGCCTCCAAAAAAGAGACCCAGCTCAACGAACAACAACAATCCTCCTTTTCAACTTGATCTTGCATCACTTCAGACAGTTCTGACTGCTGCAATGGTAGCAGCCATGTCACAAATGAACTCTAGAAATTTAGGAGGTGATCCCCAACACCAAAACCCAGAAGATAGCCAGGGACACCAAAAAGGGGGTTCCTATAAGGATTTCATGAACGCAAAACCGACATTCTTCGATGGCACAGGGGGTGTCATTGCCTTAACCCGATGGTTCGAGAGAATTGAATCAATCTTTGAAATATGTGGCTGTTCGGAGTCTGATAGAGTCAAGTTTGCCGCCTGTACTTTCCTAGACAAAGCCCTAACTTGGTGGAATGGCCGAGTCAAATCCTTAACTTTACCTGTAGCCAATGCTATGGGTTGGGAAGCTATGAAGGAGCTTCTTCTCGCAGAATATTGCCCTCGGGGCGAACTTCAGAAACTAGAACATGAACTATGGAACCTTAAGATGAAGGGTTCTGACATAGCTGCTTATACCTCAAGATTCGATGATCTGGCGTTACTTTGTCCGGGAATGGTTACCCCGGAAAGTAAAAAGATAGAGAGATTCATCTGGGGGTTGACCCAGCCAACAAAGGGGAATGTCTTGGCTGCGAAGCTAGACACTTATGACAGTGCCAAATGTCTTGCGAAAATCTTGATAGATCACGAAGACAACTCTGATGAAGAAGCTACTACCCCTGAGCCAGTCACTAGTGGAGGCGGAAGTAAAAGGAAATCCTGGAACAAGCGTAAGGCCTAGAGTACGCAAGGGTCTTCTAAGAAACAGCAAACGGTAGCAGTCCATGCTGCTACTGCCCCTGTTGCTGTTTCAGCTGTAGGGTCCACAGCCCAAACTCCCGCCAGTGGATACACTGGTACCCTTCCTTGGTGTGGTAAGTGCAACTACCACCACCGCATTCTTGGACCATGTCGCGAAAGGATCTGCGACAACTGTGGCAATAAGGGCCATCTTGCGCGAACCTGCAGAAAACCAGCCAAACCAACGAACCAATCATCTGGAGTGGGAATCAGTCCGGCCTGCTACAATTATGGTGAAGCCGGGCACTTCAAAAGGAATTGTCCCAAGACGGCTACAACCACAAATCCCTCGGATGCCACAGGTATATCTCTATTTGATAATTCTTATACTTGCAACTCTTTTCGATTTTGGGTGCAAAAAGGAAACCTGTTATCTATCTATTCGAACATATTCTAAACTCAATCCTTCGTATGTAATCGAAATGTATACCGTCGAGACGACTAACTAGTGAGATAGAGAACACTAACTTCGTATCTATAGATTGAATCCTCGGTCCGGAGAACTATTCTATTCCGTTCGATTTATACAGGGGGAAACTTTCCATGAAAATACTTTGATGCCATGTTTAACCAGAGATGACCGAGTTTTCGTTCGCGTTGTTATCTTTACTTTCGAAAGGGCCGCTCGTTAGATCTTTTTCTCGACCCGATTCTCGTGATCTTCGGCATCAAACTTTCGTATCATTCTATGCCTTAGAACTCAAAAGTTTTCCCAACGTGAATTACCACGCATCCCTCGTTTCTGTGATTATTGAGAAACGGGAAGTTAGCAACTATTCCCTCTAAATGTCTATCCCGAAGGACTCCCGGAAGTTTCTTTCGAGCATCTAGTTTAGTCTCACATCAACCCTTTCGAGATCTTCGTAGAGATCGATTCTGTAACCTTCAAGTTTCGGATGCCCTTAGAGCTTGGTAATATCTATCTAGACCATTACGTCTCGAATCCTTAGAAGCGTCTGCCCAACGAAACCCTAGTGATTCCTTTGAGGAAACCGAAGTCGTTCAGGGTTGGAACTTCCACGAGAAAACAGATTGATATCGTGAATTGAGAGAGAGTCAAGAAGCGAAACCAAGGCATGTTCCGATAATGAGAATTCACTAGAACGCCCAATAGAGACCTGATTCCACTTGAGAAAGTGAAGATCCGAAGCAACAAATCCATTCGTATCTCATTCCAATCCATGACCTGTATCTTATTCCTTGAATTTCGGGACGAAATTCCCTTTAACGGGGGGATAATGTAACAACCCGAAGTTGTTCATCGCCGAAAACCCGTTCTACCCGAATAATTCGTCGGAAATCGAAATGTCCTGTTATCGTTTTTGGGTTTAGTTAACTAAAAGTTATATGTTTATTATCATTCAATGAGGGTCCAAGACATGTATTTTATAAGTTTTAGAAATATCCTCGTCGGGTGACGAAAACTTAATCGGGTGCAACCCAAAGCATCGTTTAAGGCCGGTATCGGGTAGAATTCCACCGTGTCCAAGTTTTAGGGACTATATAAACATGTTTTAGCACTCATTTGAAACTTTTTCCTTCTCTCTCTACTCTCTCTCTAACCTCTCTCCTAAATCCAAAGATTAAGTGTCCAAAACTCAAATTTAAGGCTTCAAATCCTTAAGGTATCTTCCTAGCCTTAATCTATAGCATGTTTAGCTTCCAAATTAGACACTTAATCATGAAATTGGGCAATATATGTGAGTTTACGGCCCAGGAGGCAGCCTAGGCCGTAAACACCATTTTGAAAGGTTTTTAGCCCTTAAACTCCTTCCTAGACTCAAATGGACTTTAGATATGGCTAAGGGACTACAAGATATGGACTTAGAACACCTAAAACTATAATTTTGTGGACTTTGAAGGATTTTATGGCCAAGGCATAAGCTTGGGCCGTAAACTCATGAAAATGGTGTTTTTCATGTCTTTAAACCCTTCCAAATCACCTCTATGGCTTAGATATGAATTATAGGGCCTTGGTATTAGCATTTGGACACTTGAAACATGAATTTTGGGGGATTTAGAAGAGTTTACGGCCAAGGATAGTGCTTGGGCCGTAAACTCCCCAAAACTTAGCATAAATCCAATTCTAAGGTGTTAGAAAGCCATCCAACACCACCAAAAGCCTTGGAATAAATCAAGGGACCAACCAAAAATACTTTAAAGGCCTTAAACACAACTTTTGTGGGATTTCTAAGAGTTTACGGCCAAGACCTGTTCTTGGGCCGTAAACTCCAAAAATTTTGGTGTTAGAATGCAAACTAAACACCCCTACAGCCTTTAGATGAATTTTAGAAGCCCATTCATGCAAGTTTTAGATCTTGAAACACATTGTAGCTCCATATATTAGAGTTTACGGCCATGAGAGGGGTCTCATAGGCCGTACACTCCATAAAAGCCTCATATGTTCCATATAAACTCATTTCTAGGCTTGTGGGAATTTTTAGAATCACATGTGATTGATTTTAACAACTTAAAAACACTAAATCTTGGAGAATTGAGAGTTTACGGCCAAAGAACCCATTCCTAGGCCGTAAACTCCCTTATGTGTTGTAAATGATGTTTTTAAATTAATCCAAGCCTTAAGAAAAATTAATCCAAGCATTTCCAAGTGTCCATATCCATTTATAACCCAAATTTGCACTCTAAACCACCCTACCATGAGTTTACGGCCGTAAAATCATGGGGAATGGGTGTTTTGGACCTAAAACTCTTGTATAAGTTTACCCATGGGGAGTAAACTCAAGTCCCAAGTCCCTAGTGTCATTTCTCATCCCTAAACGCCACCCGGGTCCCTCCAAACACTCGTATCGGAGTGTTTTCGCGACTTGAAGCAAGTGTCCCTATCAAATGAATAAACTAAGTCCTAATTAGATACAAATGTGTATCTTTACATTATAATTAGGAACCTCGTGTATTTACAAGCCCCGGATCCACTCTTAGCATCCAAATCGTCATACTTCTCGTCCGGTGAGTTCATACCCCTACGCCTTTTTCACTGTTTTTATCTGTTTTCAGGGGGGGGGGGGGAATACAAGCAAACCAAAACTGTTTACAAATCATAAACTATGTGTTTCAAATAATATCTAGCAATTTTATAAATTCTTTTTACTCCTTATGTATTATGTTGAGCATAAGGAATGATTATCAATTACAACTAAATGGATTTTAATTAAGAAAATAACCAATCTAATCAAATTATTATGGGAATAATTTGGGATTCTATGTTACTCTTTATATCAAGTATTGATATCTGTTTTAAGTTATTAGATAAACTATGTCTGATTCAGTTTATCTCTATATCGTTTGAATGTTTTACCAGATAGTCTCATTGTATGTAACTATTTTCACTGTATCATGTCTTAAAGCCTTTGTATGTTTGTTATCGTATGAGAATCCTGTGAATAGTTTAATACTAGTTTGTGAGATAGTCACTACCCTTTATGGATGATCAAGTAAATCCTCTCCGGAAGTGTAACCAGAGTCTCCTGGAGGGAGAGCGAAGAGTTTGTGAATAGATCTATTCAGGACTGACAATCCCACACCTTAACTGCTAGCTACAGTTGGGCGGGCACGCCTGGGGTGACAAATTCTGGATATCATTCGACGTCTGACTAACGTCAAGGAGGTCTCGTTGTCGTATCAGTATGGTTACCCGACTCACAATACGTATTAATATAAACCTATTCACAGCTAGGATCTGTTTAGAATCTATATCTCGTTCGGGATGGTAATCCCATGGTCTTGTAATCTATATCTTGTTCAGGATGGTAATCCCATGGTTTTATGTCTATATCTCGTTCGGGATGATAATCCCATGATCTTGAGTCTATATTTCGTTCGGGATGGCAATCCCATGGTTTTGAAACTAAATCTTATACGGGATGATAATCCTATGATTTTATTAAGCTATCTTATATCTAGTTTCGGGTTAGTGATCCCATGGTTTATCAAACTATCTTATATCTACTTTCGGGATAGTGATCCCATGGTTTTATCGAATTATCTTATAACTGGTTCGGGATGTAGTCCCAAGGTTTTCGAAATACTTTCTATTTACAGTTCGTCTAAATTATAGTTTTGTGAATTAAACTATACTATGTGTTATCTAATCAATCTTACAATTAGGAAAATATGGGATTTTCCTGGGGTTAACTTATATCTATAACAGAACTGTAATGAAAGATAACTTAACTACTTTACATAAGAAAATATGGGATTTTCTTGGATATCAAATCTTTTCAGAAAACTAAAGGAAATCGATACATTTTCACAAAACAAAACCGCTTATGAACTCACCAGCTTTATGCTGATTTTCAAACCGCTTGTATTCTCAGGTCCAAGTTAGACAGGTACCCGGCGATATCTTTTGGTGAAGACGGAGTGCTCTGAAGACTCGTCTCTTTTGTTCATATGATATATGTATAACTTTGTACAATTTATTTTTGAACCAAATGTAAACTTTCATATATATATATATATATATATATATATATATATATATATATATATATAATGTAATGGTTGTTTACTGTGATTACTATGTACATTGGATTTGATACACAACATGGAGTCAACCCCGAGAACGTTTCCGCCTTTGGTTTTCGGGGTGTGACACACACCCAAAACCGAGAACGGCAGAATACGTTCTGGGGTGGAGGACGTCATGTCAAGTATCACAACATATGCAGTATAGTAATCAAAGTACAACAACCATTTCATTAATAGTAATAATTTTACATAGGTCACATTTCATAGCAACATCAAAGTAAATACAGTACATAACATAGATGCAGCTTGGTTCTAGGCTGACTTCACAAAAGCTCCCAAGATGTACCTGTCTATCGATGACCTAAGAATACAAGTTATTTTGAAAGCGAGTATCAGCATTTTAATGTTGGTGAGTTCATAAGTATTTCATGACATTAGTATAAATACACATTTTTATTCAAAATAACCTCATGAAAGATGGTAGTTTAGAATCTACAGACTATTAGAATTCTTTCCAGAAAATCCTATATTTTCTAAATAAAAGTAGTTTTCTACCAAGACCCAATTGTTTTGTGTTTAAACCAAGTAATATCTCTATTAAAAATAGTCTTCTACCAAGACCCAACGGTTTTATGTTTAAGGAGTAATTTCCCCAACAGTACTATCATTATCAAAATATAGTTTTTAGTTTAAAGGAATTGTGAGAAAAGTCACAAGTAAAAATAATAGGGAAAAATAATATTTTACCTCAGCAGAACAAGTAAATAAAACCTAGACTCCAGGCAGGACGCCTCGCAAAGCTTAAAGATAAATAAATCATAGACTTTAGGCGGGACGCCTTACAAAGTCAAAAAAATAAGTAAATCATAGAATCCAGGAGGGTATTGAATGCACAATACGCTTGGCTCAGTCTAAAACAAGGAAGCACAGACTCCAGATAGTATAGAATGAACGATACAGCTAGCAAAGTCTAAACCAATAGAATACAGACTCCAGACAGTATCGAATGAATGATACAGCTAGCAACGTCTAAAACAATAGAATACAGACTCCAGATAGTATCGTATGAACGATACAGCTAGCAAAGTCTAAAACAAGAGGTGAATGCAAACTCGTATGTAACCATGCTGATTGACGATCGAATCCTTGATGACCCTCCAGGTCACGCGTAGAGTTAGTAACATTATGTCACCCATGGGCCTTACCGGCTCAGACTGTAGCTAGCAATCAGGATGCGGGAGTGTTTGTCCCGTATAGACCTATACACATGATGTCCGCACTCCCTCTAGGAGACTCTGGTTACACGGTGATGGCGCTATGAAGCGTCGTATCGGGAAATAGTGTGCCGCATTCTATTTAAAGTATTATTGTACTAGTATAGACTCACGAATGAACTGACTCTTGTGGAATTCTTCGCACTAGAAAGAGTAAATAGAACCTCCTAACTATTCCTATAATAGTTATTAATGTTTCAGGTATATGAACAATGAATGGAAGGATGCCTTTGTTGCCCAAAGGAAATGAACTGGTTAATGGAAACCTTTATGACTATATATGTATACATGATATATAACTAATAATTAAACGACCTTCGGACGGATAACCAATACCCTGGAACCACATCCAAACAAGGAAAAGGAGGTAGGGCGAGCTAGCCTTCCTAAGTCCTTTAAACATTACTTATATAACTATACATATATAGTCATGCATTTAACGATATAAAACCATGAAAGAAACTTTGGTAAAACCTTTGGAAAACTTTACAATTAAGAATTTATGACTTGAAGTCAGCTTATAAAACCAGCTTTGAAAACCTTTGGAAAATCTTTGATAATCTAAAAGAGAAATTTATACTTTAAAACAAGATTTGAAAACCTTCAGCTGGATAAAAAGTTTGTCAAGAAAAATCTATTTTGCTATACAGTTATTAATCACATGTGATTTATCTAATAACTATATAGTTCAACGTGTATTCCCCCCCCCCCCCCATAAAAGAAGTTAAAATCATTTAAAAAGGTTAATTCAGGGGTATGAACTCACCTGTCGTGGGTGATTCGGATGGACAGACGATATAGGATGCTATGTGTCAATTGAGGACTTGAACACACACTCGGATCCTATTTAAGAAGTAATGATACATTTAAGTATCCAATTAGTCATTAAATAACTAATTAAGCAAGTAAGGGTGTCCTAATACATGAAAACACTTTTCTGCAAGTGTTAGGAGTACCAAGGGTTGCATATGAAGAGTGTATGGACTCATATTGGAGTTTACTCTTCAACTGAAGGCCCTTAGGGGTGTTTATGGTTTTTGGACCATAACCCCCATGAGTTTACGGCCGTAAACTCGTGGTAGGGGTGTCATGGGGTGTTTAAAGGTCTTATCTCACTCAAGGATTTACGCTAGGCTCGAATCAAGGGCTATAGAAGTGACTAAGGCTCAAAATGGATACTTTATGGTGTTTATGGTCCTTGGACCACTCCCTTGGGTGTTTACGGTCGTAAACACATGGGTTTATGGCCTTAAACCCATGTTTGTCCATTTTTCTTGTGCTTTTGTGGTTCTAGGCTAAGCATGCAAAGTTCTAGTCCCATATACAAGCCATATAAGGTGTTAAGGGCATCAAAACACCCTTTGGAAGGTGTTTACGGTTTTGGGAGGTCCCCAAACCGTAAACTCATGTTCTTGAGGGATTTTTGGTGTTTTCAAGTGCTAAACTTATCAAGGAACGGATCTATTCTAGTTGTCAAGGCTTAGAATGAACCAAGGAACACTTTGGCACCCATTATAGGGTTTACGGTCCAAGAACACCTTGGACCGTAAACACCTTGTTCTTGGTGTTTCTTGGGTGATATCTTGACATATGGAAGTATAGCAAGCTTTAACATGCTCTAGGATAGAAGTACTTACGTTTTGGTAGATTTGACGGAAAAGAAATATGATACTTGAGAGGGTTTCTTGAGTGTTCTTGAGGTGGAAGTTGGAAAATGAGAGAAAATGACTAAGTGTCATATTTATACTCTCGGGGGGTTTGCGGTCTAAACTCCAAGTTTTCTCCCTTAAACTCCAAATTTTTGGAGTTTCGCGACTTACTTAAACACGGCAACTCTAAATTTATACTTCCTTATTTTTGGTTCGCTTGATGAATATTATTTAGAATATTCCAACGGGATTAAATCCGGCCAAAAATGTTTTGAAATAAATTTGGCAAATTTTTGGATTGCTTAACTGCGGAGTTTATACAAATAAAAATTTCGGGTTGTCACATCATCCCCCCGTTATAGGTAATTTCTTCCTGAAATTTGAGTTTAGGCAAGGAAGTAGCCATGAACAATCAAGTAAAGAGATATGGGTACTTCCTATTCGGTTGGTCCTCGCGCTCCCAAGTGAACTACGGTCTTCGCTTGGCGTTCCAGCGAACATTCACTTAACGGGATGAGGATTCGTTACGCTTGCTTGATCACTCGGTTCGTGATTTCCTATGGGTTCTTATACGCAAAGTTGGGTTCCCATTGATTTCGATCTTGACGAGTGGGATTTCGAGAGTTACGTTGGGCAAGCACTTTTTCAAGTCTAAGACGTGGATCTATTCGGGTGGAATTTATGGAATTCGAAAAGTAGTCGAGGTTTGACGGAAACTGGACCGATTCTTGCAAGGAATCTCGGATGTTCCTAAGCTCTTTGGAAAGGTAGAGCTTCTTAGTACTTAGAACATAACGTACTTCTATGGTGAGATCATCACTGGCGTGATTGCCATTTCGAAGTTCCAAAAGTTCTCTCATACCGGGGGTGTAGTTCTCCGGGTTGGTTCTTAGAAGGTTCGGTTTATCCTCAGATTCGTATTTCCTACTGATTGGCTCTTGGAGGTTTTCTGGATCATCGGATGTATTTGCTACACACTGGCATCTATTGGTTACGTGGCATCTATCTCGACCTAGTGCAAAAATGGACCTGCACTTCCAACCTTTGAGGTGTCTCTAACGGAAACCTTCGAGGACGGTGAGATAGGGTTTTACCAGACGATTGTTTAGAAAGTTTTAAATTTTTCATCATCGTCTAATTGACACTTTGACAATATGATTCCTAACTAGAAAGAATCATGCTCTTACTCGCTTTGCTGTTTCATGGATAGCAGTCTCTGTTCAGGGCTGACTTAGCCCTTAGAGATTTTCTGAAGTGTTAGACTATCTCGAGAGGTGGTTCTACTATTTCTGTTGAGATAGTATTCTTGGAACACCTAGTAGTCCAACGAATCTCTAAGACATGCCTCATTCTCTAAGGTGTCGACTCTTTCCAGTTTGTGGGAAGCGCGTGTTCTTGTATAACCCACCGACTAACACCTAGACTGGTGTCTAGTCTACAATCTCTTCATGACCTGGGTTATAAGGCTTAACGCAACATACCATTTAACTTTATTCAAGTATTCTTGGTTGCGGAGGTTATCTTGTGGTTCTTAGCATTCTAGTATTCACCTTGATGAATACGGTCGATTCGTCTATAAGGTGATGGTGACTTTCCTCGCAAGAGGAAGCAGTGAATTTCTAGGAACTACTCGTCTGTAACTGGATGGACGGAGTGCCTGAGTAGTGCGATTATCCCTTGCAACTACTCTTCCGGTGTTTTAGAGTTTCCTCGATCTAGATTAAGTCTAGAGAGTATAGGGTTCCGTCCCTCTGGACTTCTAATTTTCCTCATCCACCCTTCTCAGAGTTTAGCCTATCACAGTTTCCAGGTTTCTGGGATCTCTGCTAAGATGCTTAATTCGTGGGGTTAAGTATGAATGGATGGTCGTAGTCAATGTTTTTGACTCTTACGTCTTGACTTATTTTTTTTAACTGAGGGTGTTAGCTACTAGGTTGGCTTAACCGGGATGACAACAAATTTCGAATTTGTGGTCATTTTAGTAGCTCAACCCGTAGTGGTTCTCTTGACTCCAACTCCTATTCTATGGGATAGGATGAAGGGTCTTATTACAAGGTTCGCGGTAGAGCTCATACTCAGCTTAATCACTAATACTTGGTGTATGCAAGTTGTACATAATTGAGATCGACAGGATGTTCAGTTGTGTGGCCCCGCCCTAGACCCACAACCCAACGAGGAACAAGGAGTAGGGAGGAAGCACACATCTTAAATCTTATTGATCTAAATTATATACCACTCTAATGCATATACTCAGTAGTGGCAAGTTAATCCCATGAGTTCCTTCTCTTGATACACGAACCTGATTCTGAGGTGCTAAGGGTCTTTCTGGAGGATCTACGGAGTAGGTTTCAGGTGGTTATCATCTTTTGGAATACCTGCAGTGTCTTTCGCTTCGGGTTCTATCTGTCTAAGGAGGGGTTGGTTAACAGTGCGCGATACCCTTCTCCTGGGTATTTCAGAAGGTTTTAGATAAGAGAGACGACCGACGGATTGCATTAGGTTTTATTATTAAGTTCGGAAGAACCTTTATTTGACGAATTGGCTATGGTGAAAGTTCTTTTTACACAGCACTAGAAATTTACACATGGTTGCACTAAGTCGAATCATGATTGATGGATGTGTCGAAGTTGACATACATCGACTTGATATGGAATGGAGATCGATAGGACCATGTGCTGAACGGGCACACAAGTTCTTGGCGTCTTGGGTTTCATCCATGGTATCACTATCGTGGATAATTGGACCCATAGAATCAACGCGGAACTTTAGGGGGTCCTGATGTTTTGGAATAATGTACTTTTCATGAATGGATTTCTCACGAGGCCTCTCTATAATCGCCTAGTATACACTAGTCATATATAATTAAGGTGGAAAGGACTGTTGACTGAGTGACTCTGCCCTAAATCCACACCCAACAAGGAACAGGAAATAAGGCAGCATCACTCACTCGAGGTCTATCAATCTTAATTATACATGGCCTGAACGTATATATCGAGCCATTATAGCTTTACCTGATGGATTTTTGAATTTCACAACAGTGTTGCGACTTTCGCCTTAACGAGAGAGTAATTACAATTAGAATTAATCATTTAATGTTTTTGGTTAGTTATTTAGGATTGAGAGACGTACCAAAATTCTACCAGGTTCATTGACGCTTCCCCTAGGCATGAGAGTTAGACTCCTCCTGCGCCTTTGTCATTTCTTTCAGTTGGGCAGTCCCTCTTGAAGTGCCCAATTTCACCACACAGATGGCATACTGGACTGGTCGCCACATTGGTGGTTGATGTAATGAACTCAACCGGGGTTCTATAGAAGCGAGAAATATGCCCCTTCATGTTGCACCTAACGCAAAAGAGTTCCTGACAAATACCATAATGATGGTAGCTACACTTGCTGCAACGGGGGAGGTTTCCTAGGTATGGTCTTCTTGAAGTCAAGATGGAAGGGTTGACAGGAGTATTGACTACCTTAGCTCGTTGCCCTTTGGAAGGTCCTTGATTCGAGGCACTTCCCTCTTCGCTCTTGAACTTTCTTTTCAGTGGATCTGGTTGAGGTTCTTGGGTGGCTAGGTACATAGGTGTGGGTTGCTGCTGTCCATTGCTTTGATCGGGAATCCCGATAGGGCTCCTGCTAACATTGGCGTTGTTAGCGTTCAGGTGAGCCATGACAGCTGCTACGACTGCTGAAACTGCAGCTTGAAATGTAGCTTCATCGAATAGGAGAGTCGGTGTCTTGACAGCGGGTTGCTTACGTTTCTTTGGAGGCATGGTTTTTCCTACACGAAAAGGAACACAAACCGATGAGAGACGATGGTTAACTCTATACATATCTATCCTTACTATAATAGGCATAAATTTTTCCCGCGCCTCGGATATTGGTTATCTAAGTGTCGACCTACATCCCTGTGATGCAGTCTGGGTATCAAGGTAGGAGTAAGAGTATCAGAAAGCCATAAGATGGGAGTCGTTCCTACTAAGTTATCTTTATACTGGAGAGATTCGCTCTCCGGATTTGGAAAGATTTGAGGACAGTTCGGAACGAAGGACGCGGTAGAAAAGGCTCATGAAGACTTATGGCTAAACACTCTCGATCGAGGTTTTGGGGTCCAATCTAATCGTATTACTTGCAACGGGGAAAGGCGATTTGCCTAGCACATAGTGTGAGTAGTGTAATCACTAACTCACTAAATTGTATTATTTTATGGGTGTATTAGCGCGACTATAACGAGGGAAAAGACACTTCTCGGGTTCCATGTATTGGCTCCCTCTGTCTACCTCTTATCCTTGACTGGGACCGGCGTTGGTTTTCTTCGGGTAGTTACCTAGGGTTCTCTTCTCGTGTAGACATATTGAATTTCTACTCGGTCTTACTTCCGATTCTGACTCTGAGTGTTATCACTTCATGGTGGATAACTTGAAATCTCAGAAGTTCAGGTGAATTTCCCACCGATGTCCCTAAAAGGTATAGGCACTTGGTGGTTTTAATAGTCTCGTCTTGGTTCATTTATTTCCGAACTGGAAATCTTCTCAATGAACCTCTTCTGGGTCTAAATCAACTCTTCTGTCGAACACTGAAGTGGATAAGGTTCTCTAAAGGGTTTCGTGCGAGAATGGAAATGTCTAAAGAATCCTAAGAGATTATTAAAACATTTGTCACACCCCAAAACCAAGAACGGCGGAAACGTTCTGGGGCGGAGGACGTCATGTACAGTATCACAACAATGTAAAGTAGTAAACAAGCAACAACATCATCCTTTGCATTAATAATATAATTATTATACAAGTGTTTTGTCAAATTATAAAAGACACTAAAGCATAAATCAAAATGAAAGATGAGTCTTGAACGAGCTCCATCTTCTCTAAACCTTGCATCTGTACTTGTCAATGTAGTCTTCTACCAAGACTCAACTGTTCTAAATGTTCGTTTCTTATAAAAGTGTGTAATTTTCCCAAGTGTAACTATCATTAACAAAATATAGTTTTTACATTTAATGTTTAAGTGAAATGATCACTAAATATATGAAAAGGGGAAATTAATGTAGTACTGTAGTTTTGTTTTATAGGAACTACTGTTGTAGTAACTACCTTAAACCAGATTTATATTAAGGTATCATGTGATTAATTGCACCATACTATTGACTGGTAACAATGACATACGTATGGACGTAAAAAGAAATGACTTTTGGCACCCGTAGACCTGCAGGTCCGGCTGTAGCTTGCAGCAAGGTGTAGGATAGTCAATCCAGTATAGATCTATACGCAAACTCACGCTTTCCCTTCAAGAGACTCTGGCTACAACTCGGGCCATGACATTGAAGTCATGCTCCGATACAGGATCACAATTTTGTCAATGTATATATGTATATGTAATGTATTGTTACTTGTTCTAGTATCGTTGTATATGTTCTCTTTCTAGTATAGTTGTATATGTTCTTCCTCTAGTATAGTTGTATATGTACTCATAGTAATGTAATGTATATGAACGTATGCCTATGCTACCCAAAGGTACTGAACTGACTGAAAGGAACTATTATGTCCATATATATATACATGATATATAACTAATGTTTAAACGACCTTCGGACGGTACCCGATATCCTATCAGACCACATCCAAATCGAGGAAAAGGAAACAAGGTGGATAGCCTTCCTAAGTCTTTTAAACATTACTTATATAACTATACAAATATAGGCATGCTTATAACAAAATCTCTATGTAAACGTAATTATGTAATTGTATAGTAATGTACTGTAATGTTCTAGTTGTAATGTATGTTCTCTCTATCTAGCAAGTATTGACTCATGAATGAACTGACTCATTGTATGATATCGTGTTCTAGTAATAGTTCTAGTATCTTCCTAAACTACCCATATGGTAGCTTACTAGTAATATAACTGGTACGTATGAACATGGATGTATACCCTTGCTACCCAAGGGCATTGGATGGACTGGAAAGACCTTTTATGACTATATATGTACACATGATATATAACTAATATTTAAGCGACCTTCGGACGGGTACCCGATATCCTATCAGACCACATTCAAATCGAGGAAAAGGAAACAAGGTGGATAGCCTTCCTAAGTCTTTTAAACATTTCTTATATAACCATACATATAGAGGCATGCAATTTATAATATAAAAGCATAAAATAATTTTTGTAAAAACCTTTGAACATAAATATTTTCTAAGAAAAGATCGACTTGATGTCGATCTATAAAAGAGTTTCGAAGGCATGGGTTTGATAAAACGGTTTAGTATAAAGAAACATTTGTTTGAAACACAATTGTAAATAAGTTTGAAATGTAATATATAGAGTAAAATGTACAGTGTAATAAGGAGTTTTAAACATATAAAGTGTTTATGAAAATCATTTGAAGGAAACTGTTTGGTAAAACGGCTAATGAGTAGTAAATCATTTGAATGCTGCTTATTAATCACATGTGATTGATATAATAAGTAGCATGATTCTACTTGTATCCCCCCCCCATAAAACATTTAAAAATAGTTAAAACATTGATTAAGGGGTATGAACTCACCTGTTGTGGGTGATACGGATGAACTGAAGAGGTAGGACCGCTAGGTGTCAAGTGAAGTCTTGAACACACTCCAGGATCCTAGTTAACATATAATTTCACATATATGTAACAAATTAGTCTATAAACAACTAATAAACAAGTCAAGACACCCTAGGACATGCTAAACACCTGTATCAAGTGTTATTAGCCTCTAGGATTGTATCTAAGTGTTTGTAGGGGAAGCTATTGTGTGTAGGGCTAAAAAAAAACTCCATAAGGGAGTTCACGACCCTAATGGCACTATCAAATGAGTTTACGGTCGTAAACTCATGAGTTTACGGCCGTAAGCTCATACTTAGGTTACGTCCCTGGGACCATGTGCCTTGGAGATTACGACCGTATGTTAGGCTCGAATCAAGGGCTATAGAAGTGACTAAGGCTCAAAATGGACACTTTATGGAGTTTACGGTCCTTGGACCACTCCCTTGGGTGTTTACGGTCGTAAACACATGGGTTTACAGTCGTAAACCCATGTTTGTCCATTTTTCTTGTGCTTTGGTGGTTCTAGGCTAAGCATGCAAAGTTCTAGTCCCATATACAAGCCATATAAGGTGTTAAGGGCATCAAAACACCCTTTGGAAGGTGTTTACGGTTTTGGGAGGTCCCCAAACTGTAAACTCATGTTCATGAGCGATTTTTGGTGTTTTCAAGTGTTAAACTTATCAAGGAAAGGATCTATTCTAGTTGTCAAGGCTTAGAATGAACCAAGACACACTTTGGCAGCCATTATAGGGTTTACGGTCCAAGAACACCTTGGACCGTAAACACCTTGTTCTTGGTGTTTCTTGGGTGATCTCTTGACATATGGAAGTATATCAAGCTTTAACATGCTCTAGGATAGAAGTACTTACGTTTTGGCGAATTTGACGGAAAAGAAATATGATACTTGAGAGGATTTCTTGAGTGTTCTTGAGGTGGAAGTTGGAAAAATGAGAGAAAATGACTAAGTGTCATATTTATACTCTCAGGGGTTTGCGGTCTAAACTCCGAGTTTTCTCCCGTAAACTCCAAATTTTTGGAGTTTCGCGACTTACGTTAAACACGGCAACTCTAAATTTATACTTCCTTATTTTTGGTTCGCTTGACGAATATTATTTAAAATATTCCAACGGGATTAAATCCGGCCAAAAATGTTTTGAAATAAATTTGGCAAATTTTTGGATTGCTTAATTGCGGAGTTTATACAAATAAAAATTTCGGGTTGTCACATAACGATATTAACGAATATATTTCTTGTTTATTATTTACATGTCTAGAAATAGTAAACACAAGACACGTCTACACCAAAGAATTTCTCTAGTCAAGCTTAAAACCCAGAGTTACCAAGTCAAGGCAACATGCAAAAGCTTGTTTGACAAGATCCCAATAACATCTGACATATAGTTAGTCAACCTAGGCTATAATACACATATATAAATTGCACAACAGACACCAAGCATGACTAAATCACTTGCACTTGTATTCTCAAACATATTTATGTAATTTACATTTCGATTAATAAGATTAAATAAGGCAGGTGATCATTATCACTTCCGAAGGTTTTATGTCGTAGGTCCTAGCAAGGATCAAGGGCTTTCCTTGTAATATCACTTGTGTCACTTCCATTTCATTTTTACATTCATGTTGATTGAAACACCACAACCTCTCATACAATTTGGTTGATATTTTCTTGATCGTTTTTTGACCAAAACACTAAACAGATACTTAAAGTTATGTGTGACATAAGAAAGGTTAAACGATTTGGCTATTTCATGTTTCGAACAATATGTGTTACATAATATTGATATTGATAATGTTATTAATGGTTTTGCATCTCAAAAAGCAAAAAGAAATGTTTTTCTTTAAATTAATAGATGTTTTTAATGGCATGCTCATACCGGTAGTATTATTAATAAAATATTTATGTACCAAGTAAGCTGAAGTAATTTTTTTTCAATTATTGGATTATTATAACAAAGTAGATGTTATTTGTGTCTTTGAAGTGCCTTTTCTTTTCTCTCGTACTAGGTCCAAAATATGTTTGGAACAACTATGAATAGAGATACTTACCACCTAAGATGAAAAGAAAGTAAGTAAGCACCAACTAAGAATACAATTCAGTGTTCTTGTTCGCTAAGAACAAAAAAGAGAGGGACATCACTTTGAGTGGAACACACCAAGAGTGTTATTGCCAAAGAAGGAAACGAAATAAAGATAATGGATATACCATTTAATACAAAAAAAAAAAAAAAATAAATAAGGGTTTCACGGTCAATGAAGAAAATCAAAATTGGTGTTACCAACGACAAAAACAAAAATAAGTTTACTATAAAATAAGAAACAAAAAAAGGGAATGTGCGTATAATCATCAAAGAAAATAAAAAAAATGTGGTATAATTTTCCACAAAATATTATGTATTACCCAAAAATCCAAAAATTTATAGACTAAATATTTTTCTAAAATAAAAAACAAACAACAAGTAATAGTCTAATAAATGAGATACATTAGTAAAAATTATACAACAAAATAAAGTTAAAATACTTGATTAACTAAATCTGTTACATCAAAATATATCAGTGATAATCTATGATTTGAGTTATTGTTATACCTTTGGCTATAATGCTTTAATTAAGTGTAGAGTCATTTGTAACTCTTTTTGTTACTTTTTTTATTTCCTAAAACAAGCGCCCACTAGGAATGGCAACGGGGCGGGTTCGGGGCGGGGCATGGTTTTCCAAACCCGCCCCGATATCTTTCGGGTTTCTTATCGGGGCGCCCCAATGGGTTCGGGTTTTCCAGTCGGGTTTCGGGTTTCTTATCAGGTTTACAACAATTCATAACGAAATCTTTATTCCGTTTTAGGGTACCCCGATGTCATAAAAAATATGTGTTCTAGCATCCCTTTTAAATTAAAAATATGATGAATCACTTTAATAAAATTAAATCGACGTTATATTAAAAATTATTTTATTTAATTTTAGTGTAATACGTCAAAACATAAAAAATGATCATTTACACCGGATTGTTAATAACTAAAAAGATTGTCCACAGTAAGTATTTTATCTTTGAATGTGTGTCATTAACATATATATATATATATATATATATATATATATATATATATATATATATATATATATATACATACATATAATCGGGGCGGGTCGGGTCGGGGTGAGGATAACTCACACCCTGCCCCGAACCCGATAAAAAACCCGATAACGACCCGTTACCCGACCCGAAATAATCGGGTTTCGGGTTTCCCCGTCGGGTTCGGTTTTTTTTGCCATCCCTAGCGCCCACAAGTAAATTGTGAATATGGAAATACTTTTATGACGTTTGGATGTTCTCATTTCATTACGTCAAGTGGGTCCAAATGTACATAGTAAATAATGAAATTGTTATGACATGTTTTGGAGTTTTCATTTGGTGTTGAAGTTGTTTATGTGGTGTAGTAGTGTTGAAATTATAGACATTAAGACTAAGTAGCTAATATGATGTTCTATTCTAAGAGGACAGTGTAAAAATAATTAATCTATCAAATAAATCCCTCTCTTGGTCCAGTCAACTATTTTTATACCATTATGACTCGACAACATATCTATATCAACATATGATACTGAAAGGTCATATCAAATAATAACTAAATATAAGGAATATATAAAAGTTCTAATATTACATTCACGAGAATCCTTATTCTAATAAAAAAATAGTTTTAATCTCCTTTTGACATATGTCATCCTATTAGGCTTCCTAATTAATGTATATTTTATTCTTTTTTTGTCATGTGTCACCCTATTAGGCCTCTAATTAATGCATGTCACTTGTCAACCTATTAAATTTTAAATTTTAAATTTTAAATTTTAAATTTCTCATTCTGATTACATTAGTTTAATAACATTAGAATAAAAATTAAAATAAAATTAATACAAATTATAAGGTGATATAATTTCATATATTTATTTAAATTAATGATTATAATTTTATATAACTAACAAAATATCTTTTAATTATTATTTTATTTAGAATAATTGATTAATAATTTTGAATTTCTCACTATTAAAGTTTAATCAATTTTATAACTGTGGTTTCCACAAGTTATAAACTAGTAATATATGAACAAATAACTAATAACAGGTATTCATAGAAAAATTTGTATTCATACATGTTGATCTTAAATAAATATTGGGTAACAATATCGTAAAAAAGCACCATATTTTAGAAAATCGGACAAAAATAGAATTTGTAAAATAGGTGTTTGTTTCCCAATTTTTTTATTGCACATATAACTTTGTTAACAATTTATGTAATTATATCATCTTTAGAGATAATTTTTTTTCAATGTTGAAGTTACTAAATAGTTACTTAAGGTCATCTTTGTCTTAAGAAATGTTGAACAATTTGAATATTTCATGTATGGACAAATAAATGTTAGACAATATTAATATTGATAATGCTATTAATAATTTTGCATCTCACAAAAGTTAAAGTAAGTATTTTTATTTATGTTTTTAATGGTGTGGTCATATTGTTGTCATTGATAGAATTATTAAAAAAATATTTGTGCATAAGAAGCTACTTGAAGTAATTTTCTTTCAATTATTGGCACTACAAGAATAAACACCTATAGGGACGAGTTCTATAGGGATGACATTAGTCGTCGCTATAGGCTTTCTATAGGGACGACATATCGTCACTATAGAGTTGACCATTTTTTATTGACTTTTTAGATACAGGGACGACTTTTTGTCTTAACATGTTAAGCGGAAAAATTAAGGGATTGGCGCGTTCTTTAAACACCTATAGAGACGACATATCGCTCTAATAAATAACAAAAATTAAAATAACATATTTTTTAATCGTTTAACGGAAATAAAGTGTTTTGGGGTAAATATCGGGACGACTTGTCGTCCCCATACCTTTCTATGCCCAAAAAATATATATTTTTAATCTATTTAGTTGGAAAAGTGAAAACGATGTCGTTTGTTTGTGGGTATAGGGACGATAGATTCTCCCCATAGGGTTATGATCTTTTTTTTTTTTTGGAACGACAGAGATTTTATTAAAAAAAACTAGCAAAGAGCTAGAAAAAGAAAAGAGATCACAACAAATTACAAGCTAAAAGGGGATTATGAAGCCAAGAGGACCAACTCATTTTAGTTTTTCTACACCTATTGGAAATCCAAAAGAAAGATCTATCAATCACTTCATCTAAAATGAGAGATTTCCTAGGATGAGTCATTCCAAAGATAGTGGAATTACGAAACTTCCATAAACACCATAAGGTAGTCAAGATGATAGTGTCAAAAACTTGTCTTTGCCCTCTTTTAGCGCGAATAGACTCAGGCCAAGAAAGGAGATGCTCAGTAGAGACTAACTGAGGAGGTTGGACACCCCACGAAACAACAATTCGAGTCCATATCTCAACCAGGTGAATACACTGGAGAAAAAGATGGTCAATTGATTCGACGGAGTTGTGGCAAACAGGACAAAGAATTGTGTCCATATATATCCCACGTAGAGAAAGATTCTCTTTAGTCAGAATGCTTCCTAAATGCAATCTCCAAATGAAAATATTGACTTTAATAGGCACCCAGTTATTCCAACGAGTCTTATAACCCCCAGAATGTAACATATGACTATCCAGAAAAGTGCAGAGAGAAGAAACAGTAAAGGAATCGGAGGCATCAATAGTCCAACCCAAACGATCCGGAATAGAATGAAGAAGAACTCCCTGCATTAAAGAAGTGAAAGCAGTCCATTGGGTCTCCTTAATACCCCCTCTAGGAGCACGCCTGAGATAGTCCGAATTCCAACCGAGAAGCACCCTATCACGGACAGAAATAAACTTATAAAGATCTAGAGCATAGATCCTGTGAAAAGAAGTTGCTAATTGAATATCCCCCTTCCAAACATCGTGCCAAAAAGAGGTACTATTCCCATTACCAACTCTAATAGGGCAGAAGGTTCTGAGATCAAGATCACGATTATTAAGCTGTGCATGCATCCTAATGACACCGTTCCAAGTACCAATCAAACCTCTTCTAGGAGAAAAAGAACTACAACCACCGTCTCGACCATAAAGAACTTTAACAACTTTAACCCATATCAAGTCCGGGTTATGAAAGAATCTCCAGCGCCATTTATAAAGCAAGGCCCGATTAAAGGAATACAGGCTACCAATACCAAGACCCCCATCTTTTTTTTGAGCTAAGACATGATCCCAGCGAACCCAATGCATACATCTTGCATCTAAGTCAGCTCCCCAAAAAAATCTAGCACGAAGAGACTCTAAGGTGTTAATAACGGAAATCGGGACCATGAAGATAGACATCAAGTAACTCCCAAGACTTCCAAGAACCGATTTGATTAAAGAAAGACGACCTCCAGAAGAAAGAGATTTGGCTTTCCAACCCGAGAGTTTAGACCGAAAACGATCAACAACCGAAGAACAAGCAGCAATCTGAGACATGTTCTTGCCAACAGGGATACCAAGATGAATAAATGGGCAAGAGTCAAGAGCACACTCAACCTTACGAGCCGCCACCTCCACCTGAGACAAAGGAACTCCCACTCCAATCAACTTACTTTTTTGAAGGTTTATTTTTAGCCCCGAAGCTAAATAAAAGCACCTCAGGATACGTATGATTTGCGAAACATTTCCCGGGTCCCAATTCGATACAAAACAGCATCATCATCATAAAACAAGTGTGAGATGTCAATCCCACTAATAGAGATGCCTCGGAAAATATTTGCATTGTGAGCTTTCCGTAAAGTAACATGTAGTCCTTCCATAACCATAATAAATAAAAAAAGGTGACAATGGGTCACCTTGACGCAGGCCATGTTGGATTTGAAATTCATCAGTGGGGGACCCATTAACAAGAACTGAAGCCCTAGCAGAACTGAGAAGCTCCATAATCCAATCACACCACAATTTACCAAATCCCATAATCTGCATAATCTCCAAAAGATACTCCCACGAAACGGAATCAAATGCCTTCTCAAAATCCACTTTAAAAATCATAAGTGGATTTTTCGTGGATTTACTCCAAGCCACAACCTCATTAAGAAGGAAAGGGCCATCCAAGATTTGTCTACCTCTAACAAAAGCAGACTGCTCCAGGCTAATAATAGAACCAATAACCTCCGACAACCTATTAGCTAATAATTTACCAATAATTTTATATTGACACCCTATTAAACTGATGGGTCGAAAATCTTTGATGTTCTTAGGATCACGAACTTTGGGGATGACCATAAAGAAATAAGCATTACAACCCTTTGGGATTGAGTAATGACCATGAAAATGTTGAAAGAAAGCCACCAAATCATCAGAAATAAGATCCCAATATCTTTTTTCAGAAAGCCAAAAGAAAAACCATCCGACCCAGGAGCCCAATCAGAACCACAATCCCAAACAGCCCTTTTAATTTCATCTCGAGTGAAGGGAGCTTGAAGAAAAAGAACTTGATCATCCTTGAGGGTATTAAATAAGTTGGAATCAGTACTAGGTCGCCTTCCTTTTTTCTTCAAGAAGAGGCTTTTATAATATTGTTGGAACTCCTTCTTAACCTTCCTAGGGTCATCCTCCCAAACACCATCAATCATGATACCCCTTATGGCAAGATGGCACCTCTTCCGATTAATAGTACTATGGAAAAAACCAGAGTTCTCGACCCCTTCAATGGCCCATTGAATCTTCGCTTTCTGAATCAGGTCAATTCTAGAAAGATGATCTAAATCAGTCATTTCTTTTGTAGCTGAAACTCTTTGTTCACGACGATCAGCACTACCCCCATCTAGCATTAGAGAAGCATCGATCTCTTCGACTTTGTCTTGAAGTATTTTCCTTTTGCTAGCCAAACGATCACAAGCACTAGAGTTCCATTGTCGTAAATTAGATTTGAGAAGTCGGAGTTTTTTTTTTAAAAGTAACCCAAGGATTATCAATCCCATTCTGAACAATATTAGATTTCCAAGAATTAAGAACCACATCATCAAAACCATCGTGCTCAAACCAGGAATGAAATATACGAAAAGGAGATGGGCCATAATTCACCCGATGCTCTAATAAGACAATAGGCCGATGATCGAGAATATTTTTCTCTAGAACTAAACCCGTAATATGAGGAAAACACTATAAAAGACCTTCGGTGACCAAAAATCGATCCAACTTGGAAAACTTAGAGCCCCATTTGTCACTCCATGTATAACATAGCCCCCCATAGGAATGTCAACTAAATCGGCCTGGGCAATAAATTGATTGAATATTCTAGCAGGAGTGTGATCAAACTGGGAACCAAACCTTTCCGACTCGCTTCTAACTTCATTAAAATCCCCCATGACTACACATTCACCAGGGAAGGAAGAAATCAAGCTAGAGAGCTTGTCCCACAGTTGTCTTTTACAATCATCTCTTTGGGGATCATAAACAAAGATCAACAAAATATCCATTCTAGAGATAGCCCAAACCCCCTCCGCCGCCACATACCAATCCGAGATGGATACTTTACTGTGAATAAATGTATTTGGGTCCAGACAACCAAAATACCACCCGAAGCACCATGAGAAGGAGAAAATGCATGAGAGAAAGCAAGGTTACCCCAAAAAGAACAAACAAGAGAAAGATCAATTAACTCCTTCTTCGTTTCTTGAATAACCAGGAAATTAAATTTAAATTTTCTATATAGATTTTTTATCCACACTCGTTTGTCAGTGGATCCCGCTCCTTGAATATTAATAGATAAACAACTCATAACTAGATTTTATTAACCCGCTCCTCTTGAATAGTATTTTTAACATGCTCAAGACAACTATTCATATTTAAGCCAATACTTCCTCCTAGAGCTACTGTTTTCCGGGATTTGACCTCAATTGAGGCCGTGCTGGAAGAACCTTCTGAGAAGGCATCATTCTCTCCATATTTCATATTTGAAAATCCAGGTGGGTGAGATAATGATTCGTCCATAGATGGAATGCCCGACATGTGACTATATCCACCTGAGAAACCAATCGGAATTTGTGTTCTAAATTGTTCTGTTCCAGTTTGAGAAGACTCCGAATCATCAGAATGAATTGGAAGTTTGGGGGCAGCAGCTGTCGAACTGGAGGAGATAGCAGAAACTGCTTGCAATTCAACAGCAACAGCAGCGGGGGCAATCGGATCTATCTCTGCAGCAGCAGGGTGGCCAACAGCAGGTCCAGGGATATCAGATTGGCGAACCTGGGAGGCAGCAGGAGTATTAGAATTATTATGTTCCACATGAGAGTGAGGCAAGGCCATGCCCATATCAGAATTCCCATTTTGCACCTGAGTGCTCTCTCTATTATTATTAAATTTTTTCCCATTTCCCCAATTATTAAAACCTTTATGAATTTCATTGTTGGACTCATCCTTTTTCATTTTTTCGATAGCATCATAGATGCCAAAAGGATCTAATGAAACCTCCTCATTCCTTTCAGAGCAATAAGAGTTGACTTCATTTTGCTCGTTGTCTTGCAATTCACTCTCGGTCAGATCAGCAGCAGGAAAGTCGTGAACAAAGGATGGAGTCCATCCCGGGGCTTCTTTTACCCAAATATAATGTATAATCCCATCTACACGGACTTTGATTACCTATGAAATGATATTTTTTATGGTTGTAAGAATACAAACTCTATTCTTATAAATGTCTTCTCCCAGATCATCGTTTAATTGTGCTATTGTTCCACATTTTGAAAGAATTTTTCTAAATGACTCTTTACTCCAAGTTGAAAGTGGTACTCCTTCAACATCCACCCATACTACACGTTTCGATGGAACAAAAGTTCTATCCCATGCTCTCTTTTCTAAAATCCAATGATCTATAGCTTGATTGCTCATAAAACTATTGCATGCATTCTTGGTGGTGAATTCAATTAGCACCCATAAACCTCCAACATATTTCATCTCAAAATTATCAAATCCCTCATCCAAACATAGCACCCGAAGATTGGGAAGAGTAGAAAAATCTCTTGCCTTAACAAGGCATGCCCTTTGTCTTTGTTCAACTATGAAATCTCCGGAAAGAAGGTCAATAATATCCTCCGTAGTAGAATTGTTACTTATATTATTAGTAAGGCCTCGGACAACATTAGCATAGGATTTCATGTTGACTCTGTCAGGGAATGTTGTGGGGAGTCTAGTAGATTGGGAGGCATGATTATTATTGTTCAGGGATCGAGGGAGGGAAGCAAAAAGTTTATATGAACCAAACCAAACTTCACGAAGCTGTTTGATCAAAGAGTCACAATTATCAACATTTGTAAACCTAATGAAACCCCACTTTTGATCATCTGTTAGCAATAAACACCCCTACTACTTTACCCAGCCGAATACAGGCTCGACCACATACCCTCTTGATATCTCCGACTTGTACAGAGACCGGAAAATTAATGATGAAGAGTGATGTTATGTCCGACCTTACGTGACTAGTTAATGGTTCGTGGTTGTTGTGTTGATCTCGATGACTACCATGCATGTTTATTTTCCTGTTCCGATGACCGACAGTCGTCCAATCGTTGTTTCCCATCTTGAAGTGATCTTGATTTCACCGGCGTTTGATCCCACCGGCGACGCTAATTTGAAAGACCGAAATCGCCGGATCTTGCGTTTACGATAATGAAAATATAATATTTATAGGGTTATGATCTTAGCATCCTTTTCCATTTGGGCGTCTCCGGTCTCCACTATCGGATCTTCTCTGGGTGATTGGGTGCTCCGTGCTCATCGAATAACTTGTCTCAAGATCCGTCTTCCCCCTTCACTAACCCTAACACCTCCATCTCTATTTCTCGTTCAAGGCTTAGAACTCAAGAAAATCTCTATCTTTTTGTACAGGTTCGTTGAAGCTCATGCGCATCTCTATATTTCAATGTTTTTTTGTTCCTTCTTCTCCATCCCTAACTCGTGATTTTCTATGCTTTCACGGTTGCTCTCTTAGTTGTAGTCTTAGGACGCGATTTGCTCCCACCATTTCTGGTTCCCCGACTTATTAAAAGGTATTTTGTTTTCAGCATTGATAATCATAGGTACTTTTTTATGTACAGTATTCACATATTTACTTCAATTGTTATTCACAGATTTACTTCAATTGTTGAAATCTTCTCATATCTAGTTGAGAATTTCTTATGTTTGCTTAATAAAATCCATTATTTTCATCCAATTTTGGGGTTTTATGCTGCATGATTACAATTTTGAGTTCATTATAAACTTTGATTTTCTGTTTTATAAGGAGAAGAAGGAACAAATGAATTAACAATGTTAAATGCCAGTGAGACAATTATACCCTTCTGTTGAAACTCCTCAGGTAGCTTCAAAACCATATCTTCATTGCAATTATTTGGAGATAATCCATCATTAAACATACAGAAAACAAACACTTGAGCATTATCAATATCTCTAATCTTTCAAAATCCATTAACCAGTGCCTTGTAAGTAAACAAATCAGGCTTTAATCCTGCATACAACCTTGCAATAAGCATTAATCAGCGTGTTACAAGTGATTTTATCATGAACAACCTTTTTCTCGGTCATTTCATTCAACAATTTGTTTGCATCCTTTATTCTTCCATCTTCACATAATTTAGTTTCTTCCATACCATGTATCATATCTTGTGACAACCCAATATTTCAACTCTATGTAATGACCTGAAAAGTCAATTATTGTAACCACTTTTGTGATAATGAAATTAACTTCGAAAAAAAAAATGTCCAAAAAGTTTCTATTTAATTACCTACTGTGATAGATGTCTTTAAACCGTGATCGTACGTAAAAAGAACGCCCAAATTCGACTTCGTTTATTGAAGTTATGATTTTTCCAAGTTCGGCTTAGCAGCAGACAGCTAAAAACTCGAATTGGAGATCGAGCGACTTTTGGCCGGAATGACCTAAACGAGAATCGAAGGTCTCGACAATGGTAATTCAGCGGTAAAAAGTCTGGCAAAAACCGACGTCAGAGAAAGAAGTTATGAATTTCTAAAGAAATTCCTTAAACACGACCCTTTTAAAAATAAATAATAAAAATAATTTCAAAATTTGCCGACGGAGTCTAAACGAAAGTTGTAGAGTGTAGTCTCACCTACGCGTGGATATAAAGACCATCGAAAACGGAGTTCGTATGAAGAAGATATGAATTTTAGAAGTTTATTAATTAAATTAAATATAAATTTAATTATAAACTCTTGGTAATATCCGAAGAGGAGTCAGCAGATAGGACCGAGGTACGCCCTGCGTACCCTCGTACGCCCCGCGTACTCCAATCAAGGGCCCCGGTTCTGTCACAACTAGAAATTTTGTGTCTTGTAATCACTACACTCAAGTAAAATGTAGAATCAAAAACTTAAGAGCATGTATGATGCTTACTCTATAACAACAAAATTTCAATCCAATACACCATTCAAGTACTACAAATAGTCAACAAGCAATTGGAAACCCTAGAAGTTCTTGTTTAGGTCCATTTTGGACTAGGACTTCCTTATTGGACTCAATGGACCAATAAGCTTCCAATTTGACTATCATGGGCTTAGAACCTTTAAATGGGCTCTAATTGGACCCACATTCATTTATTTCAACATTTTGGGCCATATTGGGCCTAGAATGAAATAAATTAAATATTATGAACCATAATTAACCTAAACTAGCCCAACAAAGTATAAAAATCACACTTATATTTTATAGGGCCAACAATCATCAAACCTAACTCTAATATGGGCTTAGGGGCATTAAAGCCCAATACTCTCCTTTTTCCTTCAAAATCTCGGCCCAAAGCCCAAATCCAAGGGTGAAGAGTTGACTATTGGAGTACCACCTCACTTATACCTCACATGCCTCCATGCATGGACCAACATGTATCTAGAAGTGTCACTTCCACTCTCTCTCTCTTCTAATCCTTGCTCTCGGCCGAACACAACACACACACACTCACAAAAATTTGTTCCACTCTCTCTAATATCTTGAAGAACATCTCCTCCCTCATTCTTCAAAAATTTCGAGAATCAAGAGCTTTTCAAGGAGGCTTTTCCCTCAAACACATCATCTAAGGTAAGTTGATGACTAATCCATGATCTAGCTACTTCATTTCATCAAAAATCTCTTCTAAATCTATTCCAACTTGTGATCATGCACCCTAGAAGTCACTAAACTCGAGATCTACCAAGGAGACTTACTAGGATCGAAATTTTCCCCTTTTCTCTCTTCAAAACCGAAACTACAACTCAAGGTGAGCTTCATACCCCCTATTTTTCGGTTTTTATAAGTTTTGGGGGGGGGGGGAATACAAGAAAATGTGTAGATCTATGAGTATATGTATGCTTTGTATGATTTCTATGTTTATTTACATGTTCTTATGTGATTGTGGTGTTGAAACTAGTCAAAAAGTCCTCAAAATCGAGATTTGTATTAGGATGTATGAATCAAGTATTAAACATATTATTACACACAAATCATACTAGAAAAATAACCAAGTTGGTTAAGATGAACTCCTTGGGCTAAAAATCTCATTTTTGGACTTAAAATGTTAAAAATATAAGGTTAAAGGGCCCAAAATGACAAAATACAAATTCTGATGGATGAAATGAGTCAAAACAGTTTCAATAATGTATTTTTCTGGAAATATTCTCTTTGAAGGATTAAATGTGAAATTTTTAAGCATAATGGGCCAAAAATGAATTTTTCGGCCCAATATGCGAGATTTTCAAATTAGAGGGGCTGAAACTGTGATTTTCTGTAAAACAGGGGACTACTAATGCTCCAAGTCCATTTCAAGGGTTAAAAATGCTTTTCATATTTAAAAGGGTCCAAAGATGCAAAATTTTTCTATTTTGGGCCAAAAGTGTAAAAACTGCGAAAATAAGGGTTTCAGCCGAGGAAAATTTCATTTGATGGACTAAAACTGTTTTTCAAATAACTTTGAGCTGAAAAATAACTTTTCTACAAGTTTTGATACTAAAGTGTCAAGAAAAATGGTTTGAGGACTAAAATAGAAATTTATTTTATACAAAGGGTTAAATGTGTAAATTACCCAAAAGAAAGGGGCTGCAATAATGAAATATCCTAATGTTTTAATCAGTAAATCCGACATGATGAAATACTAGCACCTCGACTATCGGTGAATTATAGTACACCTTCAACACCAAAAATCGTTATCAAACGAATGGATTTGGTCTCGAATCAATAATGAATCCGAAATTACTAACACGACGAAACTTCAATACACATGCGGAAATTTTGGGAAGTCAATACACACGTGAGAATACACCAGATGTCGATACACCGTCTTTGGGCCCAAAAGTTTCAAATCGTGTTTGTTGGGCCTAGCTAGTCCAATGACATGATCTTTAGGCCCGAAGGAAACTCGCTTACATGTAGTTGGGTCTTATATGACCCAATTTCGTGTAAAAGGACTTTTACAGGCTTTGTGCTATTGGACCCCAAGGGCCCTCTAGTGCTGCTAGTAAAGTCGAGAATTCACCAAATGCGAGTCAGGCTAAGGTCCCTTCGCATTCACGATAGCCTTGAACGACTTACGGAAAATATCGGGGCTTCGCACACTTTTATTTTTCCTCCTCGGTTGTGGGGCTACATGAAGTCCGGGTGTTTGGATTAAGTGAATAGTGCGAGCGACGCCTAAGGTATCGTTTGTATGGTTGTAAACTAGTCATTTTCATTAATATGTGTTTATAACAATTCACAATCCATAATTAATCCAACGTCACCGGGACTCAACGAATACACCTGTCGTAACGAAATAACAAGATATAAATCATTTGATGCAAAGTATTAGGAAAACATCGGGTTTTCCTAGGGTTTTCAATTAATACACCTACGAGTTACATACCGAGTTTTACAAATTGTACTTTTACATTTATAGAAAACAAACAAGCATACTTACGGATCTTCACACCTTTTATACTATGCTCTTTTAAGAAAATATCGGATTTTCTAGTGATTTTCAAAACAATACAAACCACTATATTTCAAACATTACTTATGAACTCACCAACATTTCATATGTTGACGTTTTTCAAAATACTTGTATTCTCAGGTAACAGGTAAATTGAAAAGGGAAAATGTACTCAGTAACGTCTTGCTGTTGTTTTAATTAGTACCGAACAATTTACTTTTGGGCATGTAATATTATGGATCAATGTACTGAATGTAAACGCTACCAGTTGTAATATTCCAATGCTTGGTAATGTATGATGTTATGTTTCATGTATATTCATTGTGATGGTATTCAATTGAGTCACAATAGCCCTCGGACGTTTCCGCCGTCTGGTTCGGGGGTGTGACAGGTTGGTATCAGAGCTCTGTTTATAGTGAACTAGAATATCTAACCATACATTGATATGAAACTATAAACCAAAAGAGGGACTAACATAACTCTGAACAAAACAAGTAAAATACAACAATAAAACACCTTTGCTTGCATTAGGAATAAGGAACATAACGCCGAACCAAACAAAATAATGCTAGTATCTCGGTTAATTCAGGACTGTTCTTAGTGGTACCAAGGAGTGGATGTAGCCTGATCAACTACATTCTCTCCAAAGTATAACTAACACACGTTCTAATGAGATCGGGATAGCTAGGGAACCTAAAACTATACCCCTTAATCACCAAAAAGAGAACGTCTGTTTAGTATATATCATAGTCGTGGGAGTGACGATAGTTTATACTTTCCCCCAGTCGTCATGGAGGGAGATCAGCCGGGTATCCAGTTTCATCAAGTCCTCGTGGCTCACGGGATGCTTGAAGATGAACCAGAAGGGAATCCAGAGGAAGCACACGACGTCGGACCTGACGAATACATAGACACCGACTACAAATTTGGAGAGACCAATGACGACGCCGAGGAAGGGCAAGACCGGGACAAGGATCACATCTCGTCGTGTGAGAACGAGGCGCAACCAGACCACCCCGCTCCACCAATGAACCCCCCAAGGGAGAACCGTTCCCCCGAAGCTGAGATCGCCGCACTGCGACAACAGCTGTATGCTATGGAGGCCCGGGCAGTGCGAGCTGAGCATGAGAGGGATGAGGTTATTGGAGACATGACGAAGATGGCTCAGTTACTGGCACAACATTTCGGCATATGACCCCGCCTCTACGTAGGACGCAGCTCATCGCGATTAGGGATAGACTTATCTTAGTAGGTCATTAGGAACTATGCTATGTACCCCGAGTCTATGTTTAAGTGACTACACTACTCATAGAGTCGTTATGCTGTCGAACTAGTGTCACTCATGTATGCTCTTACGAGCAAATTTTTCATATATCAAATGCGGATAATATTAGTAAACTTTTACGTGCTTTGTTATGATATTACAAATTTCTATGTGTTGAGAATCTATGATTGTATGTTAAATGGTAGGAGCGTTTAAGTTCGTACCTTGCACCTAGTCAGTAGGGTCACAACCTCCCAGAAACCCCAAACGCTCAACATCTTTCCGTTTCATGACAGAAAGATGCCTCGCCGACCTACTCGTGGAAACCCTGGACCAACCCCACCCGAAGTTGACTCCACTGCATTCCAGGCGGCCGTGTCTGCTGCGGTCACCGCAGCTATGGCACAACTTCACCAAGGGAATAACGGAGGAGGCAACGGGAAAGGGGCCGGGAGTTCGAACAACGGGATGAATCAAGGACCCACCAAAACATGTACCTACAAGGACTTTACAAATGCCAAACCACGAACTTTTAACGACACTGGAGGAGTGATCACTCTGAAGCGATGGATCGAGAAGGTGGAATCGGTATTCGAGATATGCGATTGTCCTGAGCAGATGAAAGTGGAGTTCGTGGCCTGCACTTTTGTCGATCAAGCGCTCACTTGGTGGAACGGACACATGGAAGCCATGACACTCCCTGTAGCCAACTCCATGCTGTGGGCGGAGATGAAAGAAATGTTGATGGCTGAATACTGCCCACGAGGTGAGATTCAGAAAATGGAGCAGGAGCTGTGGAACCTCACTGTGCAGAATGCGAATATCGATGCCTACATATCGAGATTTAGTGAACTATCTCTGTTGTGCCCGGGTATGATCACCTCGGAAGGAAAGAAGATTGAGCGATTCATCTGGGGACTAACATCACCAATCCAAGGAAATGTGATAGCTGCAAACCCCGAAACATTTGACAGTGCAAAAAGATTGGCGAAGAAGTTGTATGACCATAACAACAAGAAGGGTGAGAAGCCAGCGGAGGCTGAAGGAAAGAAGGAAGGTGATGGCAAGAAAGGGAAGAACAACAAGAGGAAGGGGCGTCAGGGCCCCGAGACCTCTAAAAAGCAGTAGACAGTGGCAGTTAATGCTGTCACCGCACCGGTTCCAGCCACACCACATTCTCCAGCCTCAGCTGCTTCAAATGCTCGCAGACCTTATTCCGGTAATCTTCCCAAGTGCAACAAGTGCGGTTTCCATCACAATGGAGAATGCAAGGAGTTGCAGTGCACCAGTTGTAATCGAAGGGGACACACGGCGAAGTACTGCAGGACCTACCCTCCCTAGAACCAACAACAGGGAAACAGCAACGACAACAACAACAATCGCAACAACAACAACATCACTACCGGAAGCCACAATGCAGGGCCTAGCCACACCTGCTATGGGTGTGGGAGGATTGGGCATTTCTGCCGAGACTGCCCTAACAACAACAATCCAGGAAACGGAGGAACAGGAAGGATGTTGACCATGGGTCAGGGAGAGGCGATTCAGGACCCCGCTATTGTTACCGGTACGTTTCCCCTAAACCACACTTATGCATGCATCCTATTTGACACCGGAGTGGAGCGAAGTTTCGTAAGCAATAAGTTTAAACATTTATTAAAACAACAGCCCCATAAGCTAAATGAAACCTTTACAGTGAAAATAGCCAATGGGAAAACCGAATCCACCGGGGAAATCTACATCGGATGTACCCTAACCCTAAATCAACACGTCTTTCGAATAGACTTAATGCTTGTATCAATTAGGAGTTTCGATGTAATTATTGGCATGGATTGGTTAAGCCCCCACCATGCTGAAATTATGTGTCACGAGAAGGCCGTTCGCCTTCGCCTTCCTAATCACGAAACCCTAGTAATTTACGGAGACAAACCTAGCATGAACCTTCGCCTCATCTCGTGCATCAAGGCACGAAAACATCTACGAAAGAACAATTTGGCGTTCCTGGCTCACATAGTGGATAAAATCATGGAAGAGGTTAACGTTCAAGACATTCCCATAGCATGTGAGTTCCCAGACGTGTTTCCTGAAGATCTTCTAGGAGTACCCCCAGAGAGACAAGTGGAGTTCCGAATTGACCTCATTCCAGGAGCAACTCCTTTCGCTAAATCACCCTAACGGCTAGCTCCTGCTGAAATGCAGGAATTGTCCAGCCAACTCAGTGAACTCTTGGACAAGGGATTCATCCGCCCTAGTTACTCGCCATGGGGAGCTCCAGTCCTCTTTGTCAAAAAGAAGGACAGATCTTTTAGAATGTGCATCGATTACAGAGAGTTAAATAAACTCACTGTTAAAAATCGCTACCCACTCCCACGAATCGATGATCTATTTGACCAGCTCCAAGGAGCTAGTTATTTTTCCAAGATAGATCTACGGTCCGGATACCACCAACTCAAAGTCCGGGAAGAGGATATTTCAAAAACCGCTTTCCGAACTCGCTACGGAAATTATGAATTTGTCGTAATGCCCTTCGGTCCAACAAATGCCCCTGCCGCATTTATGGATCCGATGAACCAGATCTGTCGACCATTCCTCGACAACTTTGTCATTGTCTTCATCGACGACATTCTCGTCTATTCCCGAAGCGAAGAAGAGCATGGCCAACATCTCCGACAAATCCTAGAAACTCTGCGATCAGAAAAGCTATACGCAAAACTCTCCAAGTGTGAGTTCTGGCTCTGGAGTGTGAACTTCCTAGGTCATGTAGTTAGCCAAGATGGAATTCATGTGGATCCCTCTAAGGTCAAAGCTGTTGAAGGATGGGCAATCCCGACAACACCCACGGAAATCCGTCAATTCTTGGGTCTAACAGGCTACTATAGGAGATTCATTCAAAACTTCTCTAAGATCGCCAAACCACTTACCTCACTTACACAAAAGGGCGTACCATTCAAATGGACGGACAAACAAGAATTCGCATTCCGAACCCTAAAACAAGCTCTCTGTAGCGCCCCGGTACTATCACTACCGGAGGGAACGGAAGATTTCGTGGTCTACTGTGACGCTTCAAATCAGGTCTTAGGTTGCGTTCTCATGCAGTGTGGAAGGGTGATAGCTTACGCATCCCGCCAACTAAAGACGCACGAAGTGAATTATACGACCCATGACCTAGAATTGGGAGCCATGGTCTTTGCCCTAAAAATTTGGAGGCATTACCTTTACGGTACGAAGTGCACCATCTTCACGGACCACAAGAGTCTCCAGCACATCTTGAACCAGAAGGCGTTGAACATGAGGCAACGGAGATGGGTTGAATTACTAAACGATTACGAGTGTGAGATCAAGTACCACCCAGGCAAGGCCAACGTGGTAGCTGACGCATTAAGTCGGAAGGAGTACTCTAATCGTCGTACGAAAACTCTCTCAATAACCATTCAATCTCACCTAGCCACTCAAATTGCAGTAGCCCAGTCAGAGGCCATGAAGACGGAAAATAGAGCAAGCGAAGCATTGCGCGGAATGGAGAAGAACCTAGAAGCAAAGGAGAATGGAGTATGCTATTTCATGAACCGTATTTGGGTCCCTAAACTCGGAGGATTTAGGGAGGTAGTTATGAAGGAAGCCCATAAGACGCGATACTCCGTTCATCCCGGCTCAGACAAGATGTATTTGGATATTAAACAACACTATTGGTGGCCTAACATGAATGCGAAAATTGCCACCTATGTTAGTAAGTGCCTTACGTGTGCCAAGGTAAAGGTGGAGTACCAGAAGCCCTCAGGGTTATTACAGCAACCGGTAATCCCTGAGTGGAAATGGGAGGGGATTTCTATGGGTTTCGTGACCAAGCTACCCAAGACGTCGGATGGACTAGACACCATATGGGTAATAGTCGACCGACTGACGAAATCTGCCCATTTCCTGCCCATAAAGGAATCCTACAAGATGGAAAGATTGACACCTTTATACATTCGAGAAATCGTGAGACTCCACGGAGTACCAGTGTCTATTATCTCGGATAGGGACAGTAGGTTCACTTCACGTTTTTGGCAATCTCTCCAGAAGGCACTGGGAACTCATCTTGACATGAGCACCGCTTATCATCCACAAACGGATGGTCAAAGTGAACGAACCATTCAAACGCTCGAAGACATGCTACGCGCATGTGTGATAGACTTTGGGAAGTCTTGGGATACCCACTTACCTTTAGTCGAATTCTCATATAACAACAGCTACCATTCGAGCATCAAGGTCGCTCCTTTCGAAGCACTATACGGGCGTAAGTGTAGATCACCGTTATGTTGGGCTGAGGTGGGTGATACCCAACTAGCAAAAACACGTACATCGGACAAGGCACTAACGGGACCGGAGATCATTCGTGAAACCACGGAAAAGATTGTTCAAATCAGAGCTCAATTACAAGCATCGCGCGAGAGACAAAAGAGCTACGCCGATAAACGGCGAAAGCCCTTAGAATTTCAGGTCGGGGATCGAGTACTGTTGAAAGTCTCACCTTGGAAAGGAGTTATTCATTTCGGAAAAACAGGGAAAACTGAACCCACGATACATTGGACCTTTCGAGATCGTCGCCCGAATAGGTCCAGTGGCGTATAAACTGCAACTACCCGCAGAGCTAAACAATGTACACCCCGTGTTCCATGTCTCTAATCTAAAGAAGTGTCTATCGGATGAAACACTCGTCATTCCCCTTGATGAGGTCGAAATCAACGAGAATCTCCAGTTCGTTGAAGAACCGGTTGAAATCATGGACAGGGAGGTGAAGCGTACTAAGCAAAGTCGCATCCCGATCGTGAAAGTACGGTGGAACGCGAAGCATGGGCCAGAATTCACGTGGGAACGTGAAGACCAAATGAAGCAAAAGTACCCTCACCTATTCTAGAATTCTCAAATCTAGCTTTCAAACAGAATTTCGGGACGAAATTCCCTCTAACGGGGGGATGATGTCACAACTAGAAATTTTGTGTCTTGTAATCACTACACTCAAGTAAAATGTAGAATCAAAAACTTAAGAGCATGTATGATGCTTACTCTATGACAACAAAATTTCAATCCAATACACCATACAAGTACTACAAATAGTCAACAAGCAATTGGAAACCCTAGAAGTTCTTGTTTAGGTCCATTTTAGACTAGGACTTCCTTATTGGACTCAATGGACCAATAAGCTTCCAATTTGACTATCATGGGCTTAGAACCTTTAAATGGGCTCTAATTGGACCCACATTCATTTATTTCAACATTTTGGGCCATATTGGGCCTAGAATGAAATAAATTAAATATTATGAACCATAATTAACCTAAACTAGCCCAACAAAGTATAAAAATCGCACTTATATTTTATAGGGCCAACAATCATCAAACCTAACTCTAATATGGGCTTAGGGGCATTAAAGCCCAATACTCTCCTTTTTCCTTCAAAATCTCGGCCCAAAGCCCAAATCCAAGGGTGAAGAGTTGACTATTAGAGTGCCACCTCACTTATACCTCACATGCCTCCATGCATGGACCAACATGTATCTAGAAGTGTCACTTCCACTCCCTCTCTCTTCTTCTCCTTGCTCTCAGCCGAACACAACACACACACACACACTCACAAAAATTTGTTCCACTCTCTCTAATATCTTGAAGAACATCTCCTCCCTCCTTCTTCAAAAATTTCGAGAATCAAGAGCTTTTCAAGGAGGCTTTTCCCACAAACACATCATCTAAGGTAAGTTGATGACTAATCCATGATCTAGCTACTTCATTTCATCAAAAATCTCTTCTAAATCTATTCCAACTTGTGATCATGCACCCTAGAAGTCACTAAACTCGAGATCTACCAAGGAGGCTTGCTAGGATCGAAATTTTCTCCTTTTCTCTCTTCAAAACCGAAACTACAACTCAAGTTGAGCTTCATACCCCCTATTTTTCGGTTTTTATAAGTTTTGTGGGAGGGGGGGGGGGTGAATACAAGCAAATGTGTAGATCTATGAGTATATGTATGCTTTGTATGATTTCTATGTTTATTTACATGTTCTTATGTGATTGTGGTGTTGAAACTAGTCAAAAAGTCCTCAAAATCGAGATTTGTATTAGGATGTATGAATCAAGTATTAAACATATTATTACACACAAATCATACTAGAAAAATAACCAAGTTGGTTAAGATGAACTCCTTGGGCTAAAAATCTCATTTTTGGACTTAAAATGTTAAAAATATAAGGTTAAAGGGCCCAAAATGACAAAATACAAATTCTGATGGATGAAATGAGTCAAAACAGTTTCAATAATGTATTTTTCTGGAAATATTCTCTTTGAAGGATTAAATGTGAAATTTTTAAGCATAATGGGCCAAAAATGAATTTTTCGGCCCAATATGCGAGATTTTCAAATTAGAGGGGCTGAAACTGTGATTTTCTGTAAAACAGGGGACTACTAATGCTCCAAGTCCATTTCAAGGGTTAAAAATGCTTTTCATATTTAAAAGGGTCCAAAGATGCAAAATTTTTCTATTTTGGGCCAAAAGTGTAAAAACTGCGAAAATAAGGGTTTCAGCCGAGGAAAATTTCATTTGATGGACTAAAACTGTTTTTCAAATAACTTTGAGCTGAAAAATAACTTTTCTACAAGTTTTGATACTAAAGTGTCAAGAAAAATGGTTTGAGGACTAAAATAGAAATTTATTTTATACAAAGGGTTAAATGTGTAAATTACCCAAAAGAAAGGGGCTGCAATAATGAAATATCCTAATGTTTTAATCAGTAAATCCGACATGATGAAATACTAGCACCTCGACTATCGGCGAATTATAATACACCTTCAACACCAAAAATCGTTATCAAACGAATGGATTTGGTCTCGAATCAATAATGAATCCGAAATTACTAACACGACGAAACTTCAATACACATGCGGAAATTTTGGGAAGTCAATACACACGTGAGAATACACCAGATGTCGATACACCGTCTTTGGGCCCAAAAGTTTCAAATCGTGTTTGTTGGGCCTAGCTAGTCCAATGACATGATCTTTAGGCCCGAAGGAAACTCGCTTACATGTAGTTGGGTCTTATATGACCCAATTTCGTGTAAAAGGACTTTTACAGGCTTTGTGCTATTGGACCCCAAGGGCCCTCTAGTGCTGCTAGTAAAGTCGAGAATTCACCAAATGCGAGTCAGGCTAAGGTCCCTTCGCATTCACGATAGCCTTGAACGACTTACGGAAAATATCGGGGCTTCGCACACTTTTATTTTTCCTCCTCGGTTGTGGGGCTACATGAAGTCCGGGTGTTTGGATTAAGTGAATAGTGCGAGCGACGCCTAAGGGATCGTTTGTATGGTTGTAAACTAGTCATTTTCATTAATATGTGTTTATAACAATTCACAATCCATAATTAATCCAACGTCACCGGGACTCAACGAATACACCTGTCGTAACGAAATAACAAGATATAAATCATTTGATGCAAAGTATTAGGAAAACATCGGGTTTTCCTAGGGTTTTCAATTAATACACCTACGAGTTACATACCGAGTTTTACAAATTGTACTTTTACATTTATAGAAAACAAACAAGCATACTTACGGATCTTCACACCTTTTATACTATGCTCTTTTAAGAAAATATCGGATTTTCTAGTGATTTTCAAAACAATACAAACCACTATATTTCAAACATTACTTATGAACTCACCAACATTTCATATGTTGACGTTTTTCAAAATACTTGTATTCTCAGGTAACAGGTAAATTGAAAAGGGAAAATGTACTCAGTAACGTCTTGCTGTTGTTTTAATTAGTACCGAACAATTTACTTTTGGGCATGTAATATTATGGATCAATGTACTGAATGTAAACGCTACCAGTTGTAATATTCCAATGCTTGGTAATGTATGATGTTATGTTTCATGTATATTCATTGTGATGGTATTCAATTGAGTCACAATAGCCCTCGGACGTTTCTGCCGTCTGGTTCGGGGGTGTAACAGGTTCGTCCACGTCGCCCCCTATGCGAGCTACGCCCCGTCCCATCCGAACTCCGGGGCAGTCGAGGACTCGGTCATGCATGACGCACGGGTACGCCCCGCGTACGCCCGTACGCCCCGCGTACCGAGGCCTCTCAGCCCTTATAAAAGGGATGCAAGGGTTCCGGGAAAACTTGCTCATTTCCTCTCGTTTCTCTTGCGTTTTGCCTCGTTTTCCGTGCCCGTGCTAACCCGAAGCCCTGGTATTTTTTCCCAAGTCCCAAAGATCGTTTTTACTCCCGAGATTCCCGAGAATCCCAAGAAAAATCCGTTTCCCGAGACGAAATTCTGCCCGGTTTCCATCTCGCTTTCTTCAAACCTTCAGGTGAGTTCATACCCCTACAAACACACTTTAAATACGTTTTAAATGCTTTTTATACTCTTTTAAGGGGGGGGGGGGGGGGGAATACAAGTAAACATACGGTTATTATCGTGTGAAACATCGATCTTTTGCTATACTTTTCATACTGTTGTTTTAACTATCTTATGAAGTCATCATCATGCAAAACACCTCACAACACAGCTTTACCCTCTTGGGATACAATATGTTTTATAAATAGAAATAATGTTTTATTTATACGTTTGCATACAAATACATCATATCAAGGGTAACATTCTTTAATAAATCATTTTATGCATTCAAAGAACTTATGATTTATGCTTTGTCAAACGTTGTGAAAAAGGATAAACTTTGCATACAAAACTACTACTTTAATACAGACTTAGTTGAGAATCCGTGAGACATGTATATCTTCAAATAATACCTTTTTGCTAAAAGGTACCGCTACAAGTCCTGTCTATAACCAGAGTCTCTCATTCGGAGAACGTGTCAAATGTGTATAGATGTATACGGGAAGTCATGATCTCACGCCCTGACTGTTAGCTACAGTACGTCCTTTGGGGTGACAGTTTGTCATAACGCTACGACGCCTGAAGAACGTCGCTATAGGCATATTATGTTTAGTATGGTTATAAAACTCATCGGATATACAATTATTATAGTACTTCTGATTGATGAATGAGTAGCTGTTAAAACTATTCATCTAGCAAACTGAAATCTTCTAATAGGTTTTATTATATAAATCTATGCTTCAACCTTCTAAAGCATGTCATTTGCTTTCGGTTTTTAGTCTGGGACATTAGGCTAACTAATACTTTAGGAAAATATGGGATTTTCCTGTATACGAAACAAACAACTAATAGGAAAATAAGGGATTTTCTTGATTCAACTATCTACATTATTCAATACAAATATTCTCATGCATTTCACACTTTTATAAGAACATAAGGGATTTTCTTGGAAAACATACTCTCAATTTGGAATGGCATACAAATTTTCTAAACCACTTATGAACTCACCAACTTAATTGTTGACACTTTCTCTTTGAAATAACTTGTATTCTCAGGGAACCGCTAAGTAGGTTTGGAAATCAACTTTTGGGGATTAACGTGCTGGCGTTAATTACTTCTTTTGAAAGATGTTTATGTATTTATCTTTCGAACATGTAATGAATACAATTATGTAAACATTTTTAAAGCCTTTTTATATGTATGGTGGTGTGTACTTTCCTTTCTATGAACTGTTATGATACTAATATGACGTCCTCCGCCCCCGAACATTTCCGCCGTTCTGGTTTGGGGGTGTGACAGATTGGTATCAGAGCATTGTTTATAGTGAATTAATTATATCAAAACCATTTTGGTATACAACTATAAACTCAACTGGGCAAAAACACTCTGAGAAGAGTCATACTTTTGAAATTAAATTTATTTAGTTTTTGTAAAGTAAGCATGCACTCATTTCATACTAATAACAGTTTCACATCGGACCATTTTAGAAGTATTACAAATAAGTTGTGCAGTGCAGGTACGCCTTGGGACATGTAATCGGAACTGGGAAGAATATAGCCCGATCAACTATATTTGTCCGAGAGCCGAGTAACATGTGCCGAGGAGTGTCTGCAGTGGACAACAAATTTAAAACTTACCAAAAACGTATCGTTAAATAGTACTAAGGGAGTATTTGAGTATCAATAACCATTAAACTTAAGGGTAAATTTCATGTACTCTAGTTTATAGTAAATTCTTAACCCTATTCTTGTACAGACTCAATGGCTAGATTCCACCACCCCAATGACCCCTACTACCCCAACCAAGGTAATGGAGGATGGATCGAAGAAGATCCCGAAGAAGACGAAGAACCTATAGAGTTGGATGAAGGAGATGACTCTGGTACAGATTCAGAGCCAGAGGTTATCAATCCACCGGCCCCACAACCTCCCGTCCATGTGAGGAACTTCCAAGGATCCACTCCTGTATGGGGGAGTCACCTCCACCATTGGAGCCAACAAAAAAACCGACGCCCTCCCTACGGCATGTGTCGTGACTTCTACGATGTCCGCGGCGGAGGTTCAACTGATCGGGCACTACCAGTAATGGTGGACAAGCTAGCCAATCAGTTCTACCAATCCGGAGTTCAAGCTAGCCGGATTTGGGATGTCAACGTAGAAGTACAGGTTCACACTTCTGACATCCGTAGGCTGGATAGAATTCAGGACAATGCCCAACTCCAAACCGAGGCATTCCAAGCACAAATGATTGCATCCCTAGCCGAATTCAGGGAACAACAAGCCGCTTTTGATAGGCGTCTAATGGAATCGAAGAAATCGGATGCGGAGTCAAGCTCCAAGCGCAACCTACGTCGCAAGTAGTGCTTTCCAAAATTCCGAATTTTGTTATAAATTAGGACTTCGTATAAGAGTTTTATTTTCTTTAAACTTTCTGTAATCGGAGACCTTTAGAAAGGTCAAAAATTTTTGTCTAAACTCGGATGTAACACAACTATATGTTTAATATATATAGGACATATCTCTTTCGTATGATAAGTATGTGCAATTCATTCAATTCATAAATATATCTATGCAAACTCCATTTGTAAATCAAGCTCAAGACCCTGTGTTGGTCAAACCAAGTTCTTGAATTATTAAAGAAAGTTAACTCAATATCATTCAACTCTCAACCACCAAAACTTATAATCTCTCATTTTCTTTTGGCAGCGCGATGCTCCCTCCTCCAAACCTAAGGCCCAGGGTGGGCACGGCGCCACCACCACCTCCACCACCAATGTATGATCCGGCCATGGTCTAGGCTGCTATCACAGCAGCAGTAATAGCAGCTCTCTCGCAAATAAACTCCAATGGAAATGGTGGTACGGGAAGCAGCACGAATCATTCCAATCGTGGCACTGGTCATGGTCAAGTAAGAGAATGTACTTACAGGGAGTTCTCCAACTCAAAGCCAAAAACTTTTAATGGCATTGGGGGAGTCATTACACTAATGCAATGGTTCGAAAGGACCGTAACAGTCTTCGAGATCTGCTCATGCCAAGAAACAAGCAAGGTTAAGTTCGCTGCTTGCACCTTCATAGATCGAGCCCTCACTTGGTGGAAAAGCCATGTGAATTCTGTGACTCACTGTCGCCAACGCCATGAGTTGGGAGGATCTAAAGGTTCTACTACTAGAAGAATACTGCCCAAGGAGCGAAGTGCAAAAGCTTGAGCAAGAGCTCTGGAATCTGAAGATGACTGGGTCTGATCTAGTCGCCTACACAGCTAGGTTCAACGACCTCGCTGCATTGTGCCCTACCATGGTCAACCCAGAATTAAAGAAAGTTGAAAGGTACATTTGGGGGTTGTCACCCCAGATTCAAGGGCATGTCCTAGCTTCCAACCCTATTACCTACAACAACACTAAACGCCTGGCTCAGCGACTCACCGACCACGGGGTAAAACAGGGTACCATTGCAGCTACCGCCAATCCATCTAAGGAGGCACAGGGCCAGAATAGGCCTTGGAACAAGAGAAGGGGACAAACCCTACAGGAGAACCCCAAGAACCAACAAGTAGTAGCGATCCACGCTATTACTGTACCTACCAACAATGCCCCCACAAGCTCAGACAATGGGAAACTTCCGAAATGCAACCAATGCAACTTCCACCACCACGGTCTCTGCCGTGACCTCCAATGCACTAGGTGCAATAAAAAGGGGCATACAACACGCTACTGCAAAGAGCCGACACAACAATCCGCCCTTGCTGCTAATGCCGGATTAAGTCGCGCCTGCTTTGAGTGCGGAGACACGGGGCACTACCGCAGGGACTGCCCAAAGGCAAACAACAGGAATACCGGCGGAAGGGGCCGAGTATTCGCAATGGGACAAGACGAAGCCGTTGCGGACCCCACTATTGTTACGGGTACGTTTCTTCTCGATAACTCGTATGCATGCAATCTGTTTGATAGTGGAGCGGAGAGAAGTTTTGTAACTCACGATTTTAAAGGCCTGCTAAAGCCATTACCACAATCATTAAGTGAACCGTTTATAGTAGAAATGGCCAACGGTAAAACCGAAGGCACTAAGGAGATATACTTAAACTGTACCCTAACTCTAAATGATAATCCCTTTCCAATCAACCTCATGCCAGTCTCGATTAAGAGTTTCGATGTCATCATTGGCATGGATTGGTTGAGTTCTCATCATGCTGACATTTTATGTTACGATAAGGCCGTTCGCCTTAATCTGCCAACCGGCGAAACTTTCCTTGTCTTGGGCGACAAACCTAGTACCACTCTTCGTATCATCTCAAACATCCAATCTCAGAAGTGCCTACGCAAGGAGTATCACGCATTTCTGGCACATGTCGTGGATGTGAAACGCAAAGTCTAGGACGTCAAGAATGTGCCTGACGTATGCGATTTTCCCGACGTTTTTCCCGAGGACCTTCCAGGAATACCACCCGCGAGACAAGTCGAGTTCGGAATCGACCTGGTTCCCGGAGCTACCCCAGTAGCCAAAGCGCCCTATCGGTTAGCCCCGACGGAGATGCAAGAGCTATCCAGCCAACTGAATGAGCTACTCGGAAAAGGATTCATCAGGCCGAGCTTCTCACCTTGAGGAGCACTCGTATTATTCTTGAAAAAGAAGGATGGATCATTCCGGATGTGCATCGACTACCGAGGACTCAACAAACTTACCATCAAGAACCGTTATCCCTTACCCCGAATCGACGACTTATTCGACCAACTCCAAGGAGCCAACTACTTCTCCAAGATCGATCTGAGGTCAGGATATCACCAGCTGCGAGTCCTAGAGAGTGATGTTCCTAAGACGGCCTTCCGAACGAGATACGGACATTACGAGTTCGTAGTGATGCCGTTTGGACTAACCAATGCCCCGGCCATATTCATGGACCTAATGAATCGGCTATGTCGTCCATTCTTGGATAAATTTGTGATAGTATTCATAGACAACATACTCATTTATTCAAAGAATAAAGAAGAGCATAGTCAACATCTAAGACAAGTCTTAGAGACGTTACGAACTGAGAGACTCTATGCAAAGTTCTCGAAATCCGAGTTTTGGATTAGAAGGGTGGACTTCCTCGGTCACGTGGTCAGCAAGGAAGGAATCCACGTGGACCCATAAAAAATCAAGGCTATCAAAAATTGGTCTACACCAACTACACTAACAGAGATTCGCCAGTTTCTAGGTCTTGCTGGTTATTATCGAAGGTTCATTCAGAACTTCTCCAGCATCGCAAAGCCTCTTACCGCCTTAACTCAGAAAGGGGTGACCTACAACTGGGGAGAAAAACAAGATGCTGCATTTCAAACTTTGAAACATGCCCTTTGTAGTGCGCCCATCCTTTCTCTTCCAGAGGAGACCGAAGATTTTGTGGTGTATTGCGATGCTTCGAAGCAAGGGCTGGGCTGTGTACTAATGCAGAGAGGAAAGGTCATTGCATATGCCTCGCGACAACTAAAAACGCATGAAGTCAACTACAACACTCATGACCTAGAACTTGGAGCAGTGGTCTTCGCTCTAAAAATCTAGAGGCACTACCTATACGGGACCAAGTGCACCATCTTTACAGACCACAAGAGCCTTCAACACATCTTCGACCAGAAGGAGTTAAACATGAGACAGCGACGTTGGGTTGAATTGCTCAACGACTACGAATGCAAGATTCGCTATCATCCCGGAAAGGCAAACGTCGTGGTCGATGCCCTTAGTCGTAAGGAGTACTCTGGTCGAAGAGTGAAGTCATTAACCATGTCGATCCATTCGCACCTGTCAGCACAAGTCAAGGAGGCTCAAATAGAGGCCTTGAAACCCGAAAACATGACAGGTGAGACCCTTAGGGGGATGGACAAGAACCTAGAAATCAAGAGTGACGGAGTACGCTACTTCATGGACCGAATCTGGACACCCAAGTTTGGTGGGTTCAGAGAGGTAGTTATGAGCGAAGCACACAAGACTCCGTACTCCGTACACCCAGGGTCAGATAAGATGTATCTAGATCTCAAGCAACTCTACTGGTGGCCAAACATGAAAGCAGAGATTGCTACCTATGTGAGCAAGTGTTTGACTTGCGCCAAGATAAAAATAGAACACCAAAAACCCTCAGGTCTACTCCATCAACCTGAAATACCTAAGTGGAAATGGGAACAGATTTACATGGACTTCATAACGAAACTGCCCAAAACTCAGGGTGGCCAAGATACTATTGGGTGATCGTCGACAGACTAACCAAGTCCGCTCATTTCTTACCGATCAAGGAAACTGATAAGATGGAAAAACTATCGAGAACCTACATCCAGGAGATCGTACGACTTCATGGAGTGCCGATGTCTATCATCTCAGATAGGGACAGCAGATTCACTTCTAGATTCTGGCAATCATTGCAAAAATCCATGGGAACAAGGTTGGATATGAGTACAGCATACCACCCACAAACTAATGGACAGAGTGAGAGGACGATCCAAACCTTGGAATACATGTTGTGAGCATGTGTAATCGACTTTGGTAAAGCGTGGGATGTTCACTTACCTTTAGTCGAGTTCTCTTATAACAATAGTTATCGTACTAGTATCAAGATTGCTCCATTTGAAGCCCTTTACGACCGTAAGTGCAGGTCACCTCTGTACTAGACGGAAGTAGGCGACACGCAGTTGGCAAAAGGTCTAGTCCCTGATAGCACCCTCACTGGTCCGGAGATCATCAGAGAAATGACTGAAAAGATCGTTCAAATACGAGAACGACTGAAATCCTCGAGGGATAGGCAAAAGAGTTATGCCGACAAAAGACGAAAACCCTTGGAATTTCAGATTGGAGACCGTGTACTACTAAAGGTCTCACCCTGGAAGGGCATGATACGCTTTGGAAAGCGTGGGAAACTCAATCCTCGGTACATTGGACCCTTCGAAATCATTTCAAGAATTGGTCCAGTGGCTTACAAACTCCAACTTCCAATCGAGCTTAACAAAATACATCTAGTATTCCACGTATCGAACCTGAAAAAGTGTTTGTCCGACGAAACACTAGTAATTCCACTTGAAGAAATCGAACTTAACGAAAACCTTAACTTTGTGGAAGAACCCGTCGAGATCATGGATAGAGAAATTAAACGAACAAAGCAGAGTCGAATACCAATAGTAAAGGTTCGTTGGAACGCTAAGCGAGGACCTGAATTCACATGGGAACGAGATGATCAGATGCAACAGAAGTATCCGCATCTTTTCCTTAGCCCCTAAAACTTTTCTTTTGTATTTAATTTTGGGACGAAATTCCCTCTAACGGGGGGATGATGTGACAACCCGATATTTCAACTCTATGTAATGACCTGAAAAGTCAATTATTGTAACCACTTTTGTGATAATGAAATTAACTTCGAAAATAAAATGTCCAAAAAGTTTCTATTTAATTACCTACTGTGATAGATGTCTTTAAACCGTGATCGTACGTAAAAAGAACGCCTAAATCCGACTTCGTATATTGAAGTTATGATTTTTCCAAGTTCGGCTTAGCAGCAGACAGCTAAAAACTCGAATCGGAGATCGAGCGACTTTTGGCCAGAATGACCTAAACGAGAATCGAAGGTCACGACAATGGTAATTCAGCGGTAAAAAGTCTGGCAAAAACCGACGTCAGAGAAAGAAGTTATGAATTTCTAAAGAAATTCCTTAAACACGACCCTTTTAAAAATAAATAATAAAAATAATTTCAAAATTTGCCGACGGAGTCTAAACGAAAGTTGTAGAGCGTAGTCTCACCTACGCGTGGACATAAAGACCATCGAAAACGGAATTCGTATGAAGAAGATATGAATTTTAGAAGTTTATTAATTAAATTAAATATAAATTTAATTATAAACACTTGGTAATATCCGAAGAGGAGTCAGCAGATAGGACCGAGGTACGCCCTGCGTACCCTCGTACGCCCCGCGTACTACAATCAAGGGCCCCGGTTCGTCCACGTCGCCCCCTATGCGAGCTACACCCCATCCCATCCGAAGTCCGGGGCAATCGAGGACTCGGTCATGCATGACGCACGGGTACGCCCCGCGTACCGAGGCCTCTCAGCCCCTATAAAAAGGATGCGAGGGTTCCGGGAAAACTTGCTCATTTCCTCTCGTTTCTCTTGCGTTTTGCCTCGTTTTCCGTGCCCGTGCTAACCCGAAGCCCTGGTATTTTTTCCCAAGTCCCGAAGATTGTTTTTACTCCCGAGATTCCCGAGAATTCCGAGAAAAATCCGTTTCCCGAGACGAAATTCTGCCCGGTTTCCATCTCGCTTTCTTCAAACCTTCAGGTGAGTTCATACCCCTACAAACACACTTTAAATACGTTTTAAATGCTTTTTATACTCTTTTAAGGGGGGGGGGGGGGGGAATACAAGTAAACATACGGTTATTATCGTGTGAAACATCGATCTTTTGCTATACTTTTCATACTGTTGTTTTAACTATCTTATGAAGTCATCATCATGCAAAACACCTCACAACACAGCTTTACCCTCTTGGGATACAATATGTTTTATAAATAGAAATAATGTTTTATTTATACGTTTACATACAAATACATCATATCAAGGGTAACATTCTTTAATAAATCATTTTATGCATTCAAAGAACTTATGATTTATGCTTTGTCAAACGTTGTGAAAAAGGATAAACTTTGCATACAAAACTACTACTTTAATACAGACTTAGTTGAGAATCCGTGAGACATGGATATCTTCAAATAATACCTTTTTGCTAAAAGGTACCGCTACAAGTCCTGTCTATAACCAGAGTCTCTCGTTCGGAGAACGTGTCAAATGTTTATAGATCTATACGGGAAGTCATGATCCCACGCCCTGACTGTTAGCTACAGTCCGTCCTTTGGGGTGACAGTTTGTCATAACGCTACGACGCCTGAAGAACGTCGCTACAGGCATATTATGTTTAGTATGGTTATAAAACTCATCGGATATACAATTATTATAGTACTTCTGATTGATGAATGAGTAGCTGTTAAAACTATTCTTCATCTAGCAAACTGAAATCTTCTAATAGGTTTTATTATATAAATCTATGCTTCAACCTTCTAAAGCATGTCATTTGCTTTCGGTTTTTAGTCTGGGACATTAGGCTAACTAATACTTTAGGAAAATATGGGATTTTCCTGTATACAAAACAAACAACTAATAGGAAAATAAGGGATTTTCTTGATTCAACTATCTACATTATTCAATACAAATATTCTCATGCATTTCACACTTTTATAAGAACATAAGGGATTTTCTTGGAAAACATACTCTCAATTTGGAATGGCATACAAATTTTCTAAACCACTTATGAACTCACGAACTTAATTATTGACACTTTCTCTTTGAAATAACTTGTATTCTCAGGGAACTGCTAAGCAGGTTTGGAAATCAACTTTTGGGGATTAACGTGCTGGCGTTAATTACTTCTTTTTAAAGATGTTTATGTATTTATCTTTCGAACATGTAATGAATACAATTATGTAAACATTTTTAAAGCCTTTTTATATGTATGGTGGTGTGTACTTTCCTTTCTATGAACTATTATGATACTGAATATGACGTCCTCCGCCCCCGAACGTTTCCGCCGTTCTTGTTTGGGGGTGTGACATATCTGAATATTATTCAGATTTTTCATAATTATTGCTTCTGTGTCTTCTAATGTAGCTTGTGGTGAGCTATTGCTGACACCATCAACTTCTTGACCTGATTCCACATTGTTGTCACTTTGGATGCTCTCGCTCTTTTGCATCATCATAATCACTCGATGAATTCTCAATTATTTCCATGTCATAAACATCATAAAACTTGTTTTTGTGTCTTCTTCCATGTGGCTTTCAGTGTCACTTTCCTCTTTCACTTCTTTTTCTTCCTTAACCACTTTCTCACTTGCTTCATCATCACTATTTGATTCATGAATCTCTGCAATTACTACTTCCTCAGTGTTCAAGAACTTCTTGCTTTGTATTTTCCAATAACCCCAATGCTTCACTGAATCTCTTCTCATAACCATTTTCATCATAATCATGGGATGTTTTCTTTTCATTTTCCACCTTCTGATACAAAGCTAAGTTGTTGGTGTCTTCAGCAAGTTTATTAGAATTACTGGGTCCCACCTCATCTTTATTCTCCTTTGACTCTATGTGCATGTCATCTTTGATTGTCTCCTTATTTTCACAAGTTTCAAGTACAAAAAACATTTGGTCCCTGTCTATCTCTTCATAAGTCCTTATTGGATGTTCTACAACTTTTGTTTCACCTATAACTTCTTTAGCATCACAAACAATTTTATCATCTTCCAATTCATGAGAAGATCTTATTGGTATCTCACAGCTCTTATGATTCCTTCCCATATTCAAAGAAACTTCTGAAGCACTTACATTTTCCATTCTAGCTTTAAAGATTTCTTTAATTCAATTGTCATTTTCTTTCTATTCTTCGCATGTGCTTATCCATAATGATCAACCTTTTGTTATCCTCTATTGAGTTGCCAGTTTTTCCATGGAATATCCCCCTCAGGTCTGTGTTTATCTTTGCAGTCCTACTTGTATCACGTGCACATCCTTTGACATATGAAACATCTTTTCGATGCCCATTAAAAATAAGGGAAGGTAGACACATATACAGTTGAAATCAGCTTACAATTACATCTTTAGTCCCTATGATATAACAATATTTTCAGATTTGATCCAAAGAGGATTATTTTTTTCCTTTTTCGAGGATGATTTGATTGAAACAGGGACCAAAGGAAAATAAAAAAGGTTCCTTGTTTGACTAGATCTAAAAATAGCATTGTACTCCAGGGAAAAAAAAAGGAAAAAAAAAGATTTGTTGTTGAACCAAATCCGTAATATCACTGTAGGACAGGGACAAAAATGTAATTTACTTGATAATCTAATCAATGGTTGAATTTTGAAAATACTACACAATTGAGACGAACTTACTACAACATGAAAACTATTTATTTGTTCTTTGTTCATAATATCACCAGAACTTCATTTAAATCTTTTTGGTGTTTGGTTTGGTTGAAATATGAAAGAATTGATATTTTGTCACATGTTTTGTTTGACAGAAATGGAATGGAATTCAGTTCCATTCCTTTGTATATTTCTGTTTTAAAATGAATATAAATGATAAATGGCAAAACTACTCGTTTTTGTTGAGCACAAAATGGAATTCAGGTTTTAAATATTATAAACAATGATAATTACCCTTTGAAAAAATATGTATTCTTAACAAGGAGAATTCCTTAGGACTTAGAATGAAATGTTGGAATCAAAATGGATTTTGTGAATTCCAACTGAATTCAATTCCATAGTCTTTTACAACTAAAAAATGGAATGGAATTCCAAATCCCATGGAATCAAACAAACCAAACACCAAAAAGATTTAATTGGGTTATTTTTGTTGGTTGTTTTTGTTTTTGTAGATTCTTGGAACAAGGTTGATTTCTAGCACAGAGTTTACAGATAACAAGTCACCAGAATGGGGTAGGATTCCAATCATTAAACTTAAAGAAAAATCCAAATTTAAAGATATATAGAAACTGGATTATGAATAGTAAAGATTCATTTGGTCTCTGGTTATCTCTCTTAAAAGATTCATTTACATCATTTTCAATCTTTGATACTCTGTGTTGCATTCCATTCAGACTCCTATTCTATGTCTATTTTGATTAAAGAAAATGAGACCGGATTAAAATCAATATTGCTAAATATGACAATATATGTTATATTGTTGCTAGGAAACTTGATATTGTCTACTCGCAAATTGATCATGAAAGTTCATTGATTGAAAAAGTTCAATTCCAAAAGTTGAAAATTCAAGAACATATAGAAATACAGAGGAATAAAATAAAGAAATCTATTAGATTTTGCCTATAATTAGCATGGATTGAATTTGTTATTAGCATTGGATTCTGAACTCAAATTACGATCTTTTTTCTTGACACAATTAGATTGAATTAAGCCGACAATTGAAGACCTAGTCATCTTGTACTGAATTTTTTTAACATGTTCACATAATCTCGTTAATTTGCCAATCTACAACTGTTAATCTAAAATGGATTGCATATTTTTTATTTAAAAATATTATATTTGCCTTATTATATTAGTTAAATGAAATATTTGATTTATTTTAATAAAATGCTATCATTCCATATGAAGCATCGTCAGTTGCCATTAGTGTGCTATGACAGAATTAATATTCAATTATACATAATTAAAACTATTAAATTTATTTTTAGTGGTGACGTTTTTTAAATAAATATTGATTATATTAGTTAATGCTATTTTTTATTTTTATTTTCCATAGAAGCATCCATAGCCACAAGTCCATAACTAACCCTTGTTTTGTAAGGTTCATTTTGATTATTATGTTTTATTTATCAAGTAGTATTTTGTTTTATAAGGTCCATTAATAGTGAAAAATGGAAAATGGAAGGTAAAGTCTATACAAAATAGTGAGAACAGAGGAAAACAACTTTATCCAAGTTCACATGGGAGTGAACCCTATTCCCAAAAACGGTTTAAGGAAGTAAGTTTATTTTTATTATTATTTAAGGATTTATTAACAGTTATATGAAATCTTAATAATAGTTTTTTTTCTAACTCTATATAGAGAAAAGCAATAGGAAAGATGAATTATATTGAGGGTTTGAAGAAGAGTCACTATAAAGAAGGTCGCGGATGGTGCAACATGCGAGCACAACAAGATTAGGTAAGTAAAAAGTTTCTATATTATTATGGTATTAAAAGTGGATTACTTATATTGCTTATGTTGCTACTTAAAACAGATTAAATATATCGAAAGTAGATTGCTATGATAGGTATGATGAAATTTTAGACTTATTGTTCTCATTAATTATAGTTGGATAGGTTGGTTTTCTTCTTTATAGTCGTTATGCTGCCGATTTTTAGTTAAAAAAACTAATGTATGTTTATTGTTTTTTTGTTATAGGTTAAAATTGAAAATGAGTATAAAAATGTTGGACGAGGTTGGTGGTGATGAATCAAAAGTCAAACAGCTAGAATGCTTGGCTCGTGTACTTGGAGAAAGGAGAGGTCATACATGGGGTGTTGGTCGAAAAATGAAAATTTTAGCACCTTATAATATCCCGACTCCTTCAACAAATAATGTAGACCTCAATGCATTTGCTCTTCAGTTGACTCAACAATTTAGTCAACAGTTTAATCAACAAATGTTCATGTCTCAAAATCCAAACACCCAACCTCCACCGCCGGTTCAATTCAATATTAATCTCTCATAGGTACAACTTACGAATAGACAAGTGATATATAATGATGATGCTCAAAGTGATGATGATCAAAGTACCGATTGGCAAACTTCTAGTGAATCATATTAAATTAGGTAGTATTTGTAATTCTATGAAACTTTTATACATTGTAAATGAATGTTTTGGTAAATGTTTTGAGATTGTATTATATTTTAAAGTTCTAAGATTATATTGTATTTTAATATTTTACAATTAAATTTACCGATTTAGCTATTTTGTAAATTTACTGTTTTAAGAATTTGGGAAATTATAGTGGTTAAAAGATGCTATATGGACATACCTATAGAGACGACATGGCCATACCTATAGAGACGACATGTCATCTCTACAGATGCATCAACCACGATGAAACACCGTTGCTAGAGGGTGACTGCTGCCCACTCTGTATCCATCCATGGAGACGACTAATTGTGTCTATCGATGTATCTACACTACAAGAAAAAGGGGTTTCAGAGACTGACAGAATCAGTCCCCGATGGTCAGAAATCAGTCTCTAATGAGAATTAGAGACTGATTTAGCTAGTCCCCAACTAGTTCCCGAGACCTAGTCTTAGATAATCGAATTTTTTTGTATCTAGGACTGAAAATCAGTCCCTAATACATCAAGCTAACAAGGATAGAAAATCAGTCGCTGATAATATCTAATTCAGTCTCTAATTTTTTTTCATCAAATCCTCAATTTGACGTCATTCCAGTCCTTGATATTATCTTTTAGGGACTGAATATCAACTCTTAATAGTATATTATTCAGTCTCTAATGTTTCATTGACATCTCTATTTTATGTAATATTAGTCTGTGATACTATATTTAAAAGACTAAATATTAGTTTTTGACACTATCATGTTTAGTCTGGAACATCTTTCTTTAAAACTCTCATTCTGGGACTAAATATTAGTCTTCCAAAACCGAAACAACACCCAAAACCAACAACACCCAAAACAACACCCAAAACCAGGTATGGGAATTTGAGTATTTTATATTGGGGAATGAGGAGACTCGGCGTTGACGCCTCAACTCGTCGAGTAGGATCGCGTTTTGGGGACCAGTTTAATGAAGGAACTCGACGAGTCGGGTATTTGGACTTGCAGAGTCGGCGCTGTCAAGGAAAACCCTAATTGTCCGGGTTTGGGACCTATTTAAAGGCCCTTATGGTCTTCAGTGGCGGCCACCTACACCATTGAGAGATTCCTATCGAACCAGAGAGCTGAGAGAGTGAAGAAGAGCCATTTTGGAGCATTCTTGAGGTGGTTGTGCAATTGAGTAGTCATTTCCAGCAAAGGGAGGTCAAGGGGGGGTGTCGATTCAGAGCTTCTGAGCTTGCATCTTCACCATAGAGGTATCAAATCGTTCTCCCTTTTCTGTTTTGGGTAAGATTGGTGATTTTAGGGTTTTCTAGCTTCTTTTATGGCTTGATTTGTGGAGTATAATGTCCCATTGAGTGTGAAGCCATAGATCTGGACCCAAAGAGGTCCAGAGAGTCCCCTCCATCCTGCTTTATGTAATGAAGGGTTTCACCCAAATCAGCTTGTAGAACCTTGCATGAGTGCCCAAGGTTCGACCTTTTCGTGGTTATTGGATTTGAGGGAGTCAGATCTATGGTTTGGTGAAGCAGATCTGACCTCAGAAGGTCAGATGAGGGTTGTCATGGGAGCAACTCGCCGAGTCCATAGGCAGACTCGACGAGTCGAGTCGGGGTTGCCCCTACGATTCGTTGCCGAGTAACTCGACGAGTGGAGAGGGAACTCGTCGTGTCTAAGAGGTTTAAAAAGGATTTAGAGAGCCCGCATGGACTCACTGACTCACTCTTGTGTACTCGCCGAGTCTGGTCAGTGTTGACCGTTGACTTCAGTTGTCTTATGTTGACTTTGGGAATTTTGGTCAACAGAGGTAATAGAGGTCAGGGAGGGGTAAAATGGTCTTTTACCCATTACCTGACTAGAGAGGGAAAGAGTAATCGCCGGTTAATTAGAGTTGGGACTTCGAGTATTAATTAGAGATATTTGCCTTATGTGTTAGGCTGTGGCGAGTCCGAGGTTCGCATGTGCAGATAATTGCTTTCTGATTGCCAGGTGAGTCTTCTCACTATACTTTACCTTGAGTAGGTAACCAGAGTTATGTGACAGAGTATTTGTATGCTATGTATGTTATGTGTTGTACTGCATTATTTCTATGTGATTTATGTTGTGCATGTTTACAGAGTTAGAACGGGAAGGTTCCTAGAGTTAGAACCAAAAGGTTCACAGAGTTAGAACCGGAAGGTTCACAGAGTAGGGTCCACGGACCCACAAAGTTATATCCTTGAGTGGCTAATATGTGTTATGTGTGGTATTTTGGGGAACTCACTAAGCTTCGTGCTTATAGTGTTTTGTGTTATGTGTTTCAAGTTTCTCTCAGGATCACGGGACGGCGCCGGCTCGATTGTAAGAGTCATGTTTTGAGGATCCTGGTTCATTATGCAAGTGAAAATGGAGTTATGTTTTGTAATTCGATTTTGATTGGGATTTTAAGAAAAGTGTTTTTAAGAATTAAACGATTATTTTTAAATGAAAAATTGTTTTGAAATATACGGTGTTACAAGTTGGTATCAGAGCCTTGGTTTGAGGGATTCGGATGCACCTTCGGGTAAATCTGGACTCAAACTGAGGATTTAAGACAATTTTTCAAAAAGAAATGTGTTTTTATAAAGCGAATAAGAGTTTCAAAGAGAAAGAAAAAAGAGCAGTGTGTACAATCAGCCAGAGCCCGAACGGTGATTTCCCAAAACACCCTTATTTTGTGTTATGAGATATTTGTGATACATTTTATAAGATATTATGCATGCTAGAGGCAGGCTAGGCAATTCATATTTTAGGACTAGAGTGGCCTGATTTGTGATGCCTTAGCCTAGGGTTGCTGATATATGTGATGTGCTTTCGAGTATGTGCTAAGCAAGAGTGTCCAGCAGGAATGTTTTTTAGAGGATTCGAGTAGGGGAGTAATATGGAAGAGGTATCTATATAAGCATATGAGGAGCTTGCCGAAAGGGTAGCCGGATGCCCACGTGGGGCGGAGTTGTTAGAGTTCAGTGATATCCATCACGTATGAGGAAAGCGAGTGGATAATAACCTAAGGAGGTTTTTCGTGCTGAAGGGGACGCTTCAATGCCCGAATGCTGCTTGCTTCGTGCTTTGTGGAGCTCTCAATGATGGGAGTCAGCTACTAAGTGAATATGACGATATTCGGGAGGTAAATGGCTGGCATCATTAGGAGCTCTTCAGCAGCTGATGGCAGAGAAGTGTGGGAATCTAGGAAGAGCCTAGGGAGTAACCTTAGCCAGATGAGTGCGCTGGCAGAGTAGAGAATTTCGCTGGGGAGCGAGCACGCGCGACGGGATTGGTGAACGAGAAGGTCGAGCAGCTACTTAGGAGCTCCGGGATAGTCCGTGTGGAAAGTATAGGTAGATGTGGCAGGTAGTATGGGCCCGTACTACTGAAAGCAGAGGACCCATACTTGATACAGGGAGTATTCTGAAGGTTCTAATGAGCGGATTGAGGAGTCATGTTATGGTTCGAGTACCATACATCGCAGCGGATTGAGGAGTGATGTTATGGTTCGAGTACCATACATCGGAGTAGATTGAAGAGTGATGTTATGGTTTGAGTACCATACATCGGAGCAGATTGAGGAGTGATGTTATGGTTCGAGTACCATACATTGGAGCAGATTGAGGAGTGATGTTATGGTTCGGGTACCATACATCGGAGCGAATGGAGGAGTGATGTTATGGTTCGATAACCATACATCGGAACAAATGGAGGAGTGATGCGATGGTTTGGGTACCATACACCGGAGCATATTGAGAAGAGATGTCATGGGATGAGTACCATGGTTCGTAGTGAATGATTCTTGTGGTTCTCCGGTTATCTGGTCATGATTGATGAGGTAGAGATTGGACGCTATGGGTTTTAGGCATGTCGGCCATGATTGAGTTCGAAGAGGCGTCCCTTGAGACGGAGGTCGAGAGCCTTTCAGAGTATTTCGGTAAGGAGTCAGATGGAGGGGAGAATTTCGATCTGAGTTGAGCAATCAGTCGATAGAGGAGATGTCACCTTCAATGACCTGGGTGGTGCTATTTATGTTCATGTGCGAAACATGAGAAGCATGATGTTTAAGTTTTGGGTTTGGGGGTAAACCCTGCAGGTTGTCATTGATGATGATTTTCCACCAGAGTATCAGGTAGCATGTGTGCCGCAAGGCAGTGATTTATCATGAGCAGATAGTCAGTTGGGACTGAGATAGTTGAGGACCACATTACACCTATTTGAGTATAGTAGGGCTTATTGTAGTGGTATTAGTGGGGAGTCCAGTGGAGTTTATCAGTGCAGTGGTTTTTTCTATCTATGTTAGGTATTGAATATGGGAGCGGGTTCCTGTTATTGAGATGATCCATGTGTTGGAACGTTGGTTGATGAGTCGAGGTGGGGGAGTATGATGATTTCGTGGTTCAGTTTATGAGTCAGTGATGTTATTGGACAGTTGAGTTGTTTGGTATTTGATTGGTACGAGACTTGGAACGACTAGAGGCAGTCGTGACGAGAAGTTCTTGAGGATTTCATCAGAGGTTCAGAGTATATGAGATCGATTGATTTCCTTAAAGGGGATTATCAGGCGTTGCGTAGCACTTTCCAGGGGCAGGTGCGATTTTGCTGGTGAAAATAGTTTGTGGGATGGTTGTGTGCCAATTGGTGATGGTTCGAACCCTGAGTGGGGGAGAACCGGGTACCGTATGGAAGAAAGCAGAGATTTGTCAAGAGCGGTTATAAGTGGGGTATAGAGATCTGCGGTAAGAATTCATGAGACCAGAGTTATTGGTGATCGAGGAAAGGGTCAGAATGAGCTAATGCAGGAAGTACTTGTTTGAGAAGGATGAATGTCTCCACGGCAGTTGGTCAATGGTCAGGAACCTGGTAGTGGTTAGTGTCGTTGCAACTAGGTAGAGAATGATTGAGCAGCCAACTCCCGGGTCGGTATGCGTATTCTTGCTTGGATTTTGAGATGTAGGAAAAAGGGTCTCGGAGAATTATCAGCGTATTGCATAGCGTTAGCGTTTTCTCGTGTTCCAATTGAGTAATTGGATACACCGAAGTTGCGCATTGGGAAAAATGAAGATCTAATTATCGGGTTCATAGGAAATGTATTATTGTATCTTTATGATGCTTGGGACAGGAGATCAGTGGTTGTGGTAGGATCTTGTGATGTTCTGTTGGGGTGTTTCGAGGTATCCGGGTATGATATCTTGATTTCGGAGTTATTCGAGAATATTGAGTTGAGACGACTTGTGGTGTATCAAGTATCTATGGTTCCAGTGGGAGCCTTGGGAGTTGTCATCAGGAAGGATTATTTAAGAATGTGGATTTTTTGAAGAAAGAGGTATTTTATTATGACAATTGTTGTCATAATTTATGATGCGTAATAGGGGCAAGTGTGTGTAGATAACTATGATAATCCGCGGAGCATGAGCTAGTGGATATAGTGTGGTGTGGTATGAGAATTAAATTATGGGGTAATGGGAGCGAGTGTTGTGATGCTACGGGGAGCCGTAGTAGTCATTAGTCAGAGAGTGTTGTGATGCTACGGGGAGATGTAGTATTCACTAGTCAGAGAGTGTTGTGTTGCTACGGGGAGTCGTAGTATTCACTAGTCAGAGAGTGTTGTGGTGCTATGGGGAGCTGTAGTATTCACTAGTCAGAGGATGTTGTGTTGCTATGGGGAGCTGTAGTATTCACTGGTTAGAGGGTGTTGTGATGCTACGGGGAGCCGTAGTACTCACTAGTCAGAAGCTTTTGGTGATGTTGAGGAGCCATAGTATTCTAGGCGGCAAGAGAGTGTGATGATGAAGTGTTCTCCGATCAGAGTCTGATGTAAAGGAGTTTTAGGCTCGAGTAGCCTAGTATCGAGTTGTTGGAGCTTGGTCGTTAGGTGAGGGGTGAGACGGGGGTCTCCTTCTCTCTCGGGAATTACTATATTTTGAGTTGAGTTGAGTTGTGTTTGTCGCAGCACGAGGCAATTGGGAAGTGGTATTCGCATGGGGCGTAGGGTGAGTCATGAGACCAATGTTTATTTGGGACACGAGGTTTGAACTTTGGGTCGGACCCAAACCCTCGATGTGAGTTTGGCTTTGATAGTGGGAGGATAACGAGATGAGATTCTAGACTTCTGAAATAAATTCTCGGATGGGAAGTATTGTTATCGTCGGATAATTTTACCTGTATAGGTCAATGCTCGGGTACAAGAGATCACTACAAGAAAACAGCCCTTTAATGACGCGCAAACAATGACACTCACTGATAGAGGACGTGCATTTGTGCGTGATCTAAAAAATAATGTCAGTTTTGCAAAATTTGAAGGATAAAGGACACGCATTTGTGTGTGCCGCAAAACTAGTGTCAGAAAAAGAAAAAAAAGGAAATGTGGAGGGCGCCTTTCATAAAATGAGTGTCGTCTAAGTGTGTCGCTTTATAATTTTTTAATGAAACACGCATTTTCTAAGCCGGCATTTCACCCGCCTGTTGGATCCCAAAAATCAAAACCCCCCGCCTCTTCCAATTAGCAAGAAAAAGCCCTAGGACCTTCGTCTTCATAGCAACATCGCACCACCACCCAACCTCCGCCGCCAAGTGTCTCTGACCATCTTCTCCAACCATTCTTTCCTGTCGCACTACACCGATAACAAAACCCCTCATCATGATATGCTAATGTTTGTATTTCTGTCAATCGAGATCAAATGATTCATGTCACAGGTGCCCGTGCTTCACGTTCGTATGAGAAAACCCCAACCGTAAAAACCATCATTCCCTAGGTCGAGAGTAACGATTCCATTAAGAATGTCAAATACATGATCCAACTTCCTCTTTCTCCTCTATTCTTACCTCTAATTTTGATTTTGAAACTTCTCATCTTCTCCTCTATAAAACCTTAAGCGGAAAAATCATACGGGTTTTAATTGTGATTTCCTCCTCCATACTCGATCTCTACTTCGACTCTCTACGCATCCAAGGTAGGATTCGTTCTTTCTCCCTTTTTCTCCTTCTTTTCCTTTGTTTTCTCAGGTACGACATCATCCCAATCCATTAACCCCTTTCATTTTCCATTAAAAAAACCCTAATTAACTTGGCAAGTTCATGAACCAGATGTAGCACATTCCAAACTGGGGATTTAACCAAACCCGATAGAGCCATTAACAGAATCTTTGGATTCGGTCAACAAGGACTCTCTGTAGTTGCGCAGCTTTCTTCACAAGGGATCGCCCCGGGTCTTCAATCTATCAATCTACGATGGCCATTGTCATGTTACATCGAATCAAGGTCTAGGGTTTCAAATGCTTCAAGTTCTTCCCAAATAACTTCCCCTCTCAAGACGATTTTCCTCAATTTTATATCGAACTTGGTAGCTATTGAATCGGTGTGTATCGATGTCAAGAACCTGCCACGAGATCTGTTACACAGTGACGTTGAAGAAAAGGAAAAAGATCTGCACCTCACCAATGGGGATTTCATTATGGAGTGGCTGACTCGGGTTTCTGGATCGTTGAAATCCCTTTCAATTTCTAATTTTTGGGCTCGGTCATGTCGCCATCGATCGAATGTTTTGTGTCTGTAGTCTGCTCACTGTAGGTTCTTTATATGCTGGATTTTTTTCTTCTGTTGATTTTTTTTTCAGGCCAACAGAGCTTCGTGAAATGCAGGTGGCTTCAATCTAGCGAAGGGGTGCCTTGTACCGTGTTTTCATATACCTCGATCATCCATGCCTACGGGTGAAACGGTCAATATTAAACATCCCTATAGCTTCTTGATAGAATGAAAAAAGGAATTTCCCCCAATATCTTGACATACAACACTGTGATTAACTCCTATGCTAGAGGTGGGTATGATTGGGAAGGGTTATTGAGTTTATTTGCTGAAATGTGGCATAAAGGGTTATAACCATATTTAGTTACTTATAACACTCTTTTCGCTACTTGTGCTAATAGAGGTTTAGGTGATGAAGCTGTAATGGTTTTCAGAACCATGAACGAAGGTGGAACAATACCAGATATCACTAGTTACGATTACTTAGTTCAAACTTTTGGTAAATTGGGAAAGGAGGACTTCATGAAGATGCTAAAAGGATTTTACTACACATGAGAGAAAATGGATTAGTCCCAAGTTCAAAAGCTTACATTGGAATCATAGAATCTTATCGACGGGTTGCATTGTATGAAGAATCTCTCATCACTTTCAATACAATGAATGAATTTGGTAGATATCCAACTATTGAACAGTCATTCTTTATTATTCTAATTAATTTTGTAGTAAAAGAGTAGTATTCGCAAACATGTGTTTTTCAATTTATCCCAAGAGGAATTTCTTGGCTAGTAATTACATTAGCTCATCACTGTACAATACTTGTCTCTTATATTGGTGCATTTCATCTTTATGGTCCAAAATTTCATTCATTCTCAAACATGTTAATTGCACTGGCTTTAGGTTGAGTTTCTTTTAATTTGGATTTATTTTTTTTATATATCAGTTGTTTCAAGGTTATCATTAAATAAACATTTATTTTGACTTAATGTATTGACTTGAATATATACACCTTTTTCTTTGATTTAGAGAGCTTGGCTTTTGATGCTTTTAGCCTTGGAATTCAGTGCTTTCCAGTTTTCGCTCAATTCAGTTTTTCGAACACCGGTTTATTAGGTTTGTTTATGTGTTAAATGTTAAGTTTCATAACTTCTATTTATTTATTTATGAATGTAAGTTAATATTAATTGTGATTATATGTTTTGCAGAAGAATGATGAGGATATGACCTACATGTATAATGCATACTTGCACAAGCTGATAACATCCTTTTCTATCTCACCCACTTGCTAGAGACAAGGTTATTCATGTCTTTTTGCTTTTGTTTTGTAAAGACCATGTATTTATTTACAATTCCGCCCTTTGAAATGATGATTTGAACATAATTTCTAGGTGAAAGAAACAAAAGAGAAGGCTATGACTGCTCTTAGTCCATACAAAATGTCTGGTTCATATGCTTATGTTCTTGATGGCAACATGCCACCTCAGCAAGTTTCCGAATCTGCCCCTCAAACTTTTGTTTCTCTCCTAGAGTTTGTTAGTGAAGTCTATGAGGTCACTACACTTTCTTATTTAAAATTTCACATGAAAAGATTAGTACATCATTTGTATTGAATTACTGATACACTTTTTCATGTTTACCACAGAAAGAACCTGAACTTTTATCTCGGAATGATGTTTTATGGACATTTGTAATGTTTGTTGGAGAGGATCACACTAATTTCCAGACACTTGTGGTGTTCATATCACGGTGTATGGACTCGGTCTCGAATTTGTATGTTGTAATAGTTTCAGCACATGTCAAATGTTCGTTTTTAAGCCTCTTGAATTCTTTAAGAATTTGTTCCTGGTTTTTCTGATCTTGCACACGTACTTCTGAAGATGCAACTCTTTTTGTAAGATCTTCATTAACACAACCCAAAGATTTTCTTCCTTCAATGAATCTTAATATTTGATTGTTCATATCACAACATGTCATTTCAGTCTCTACTTTGTAGGTTGAAATAGTGTAAACACATGTTGAATGCTCATATCTAAGGCTCTGAAACTCTCCTAAAATCCGTTTTTGGTTTTATTCAAGCTCTTGCACAAGTGCCTCATAGTAACACTCCATCTCATCCATTTTTTCTAATTAGATTTCCCCTTTCGGTTTTCACTTCATCCAACTCCCTTAAAACTTGCAGATTTTTCCTTCTACTGAATCAAAACCATTTGTGAAAACCGTTTCATTTTCAAGATCATGTAGGATTCCAAGAAGCACCTCCAAATCTGAGTTTAAATTAGATGCAATGATCCTAGAAAGGAATCTTTTTTTGTAGCTCCTGTATTTAATTCTCCACAAGTAAAAGCCCGTTTGCCTATGTGGGCTGATGGGCCTGGGTCCTTTCAATAGATTTGGGCCTTGGCTTTACTTTTTTCAGCTGTTGTAGTTCGTCTTTGAACTTGGAACATTCTGATTTGAGCACCATAATCTCTCTTTCTAGTTTTTTGCCTGAAGAAATCTCTGCGATTAGATGTTGTGCAATGCTTTGTGTTTCCATTCCCATTTCATTAGCATGACTATGCAAAGCAATTAGTTCCAGTTTAAGTTATGAAATGGAAGCCTCAGCCATTTCCAAGCTTCCTGTAAGTCTGTGATTCTCTTCATGAGCAATTGCTAAGTTATTTTCTGTTGAATAATCTGAATTCCATCCTTGATTGGACTGATCTGTTTTTTTTCAGTTGTTGGGCTTTGGCTACATGTGGGCCCATTTGAATCCCAGGATTCATGGATTCTAGGCAATTCATGTTTATCAACATAATTGGTAGCAAATCAATCTTTGCAAAAAAGAAATATTCTACAGCCCTGGCCTTTATTGCAAGTCAGGTAACAAACCATCCACCAACTAAATGTCCTGTTTATAATTATTATTATTATTATTATTATTATTATTATTATTATTATTATTATTATTATTATTATTATTATTATTGTAGAATCTATTTTTTTGGTTTTGGAGATATTATCCTTATAATCTTTTCTGGTGTGAGCATGAGATCTTTGTAGAAAGCTTTTCCAGTGTTGGATCAACTTGGTGGCACATTTAGTGAACCAGGATTACTAATCATCCCCTATGTCACAGCACATTTAAACCAGGTTCACCCTTCACCATATACCATATGCATTTTAAAAACTTTTAAACAGGAAAATAATGAATCCACTTGTTTGTTACTTACGCAAGTTGGTGAGTTAGTCAAGAACAGCATGATTTTCTTCCGACAATACAATTGGACCACCACCAGGTCTTGTGCAGATGAAGTAACTAACATTATTATGCCATTCAGGATTGTTTATTCTTCAAATCCAATGTGATTTAGGTTGCACCTTAAGGTTTGGTTATTTAGTTAATAGATTAATTTTTTCTACTTCACAACAACGACTACAATAGTCATTTTTGGTTTAATGATCTTATTTTTAATCTTCTTTTTCTATCTGATTTATAGTTTGCATTTATTCCTCTTAATACTGATTATTATCTTGTAGATTATTGACATTCACCAAAAGTGCCTTTATAAGACATTAAGAGCTGCCCATGAAAGTGTATCCTTAAATTATTTGTCTTGATTAATCATTGACACCCCCACCCCCACCCCCCCCACCCCACACACACACACATACACAAGTTCTCGCTTGTTATCTTAATTTATTTTCAGATATGTAGCAGTGTGCAGTTTCTTCCTTGGAGACCTTGGGAAGGTGTATTTTTTATATTGCCTTTAATCTGTGAATATTACTTATTTAATGAAAGAGTAAATTACCTTATTGGTACCTGAGTTTGTTCAAAAGTCTCAGTTTTGGTACCAAACAGTTTCCTCTTTGCAATTTTGGTGCCTATTTTCAATTGTTGCAACAATTTTGGTCCCTATAGGCACCAAAATTGCAAAAGGAAATTTGAAAACACAAATTTTGAACATTCTCATGGACTAAATCACCAAATTGGTTACATGGATACCTAATTCTGATGGAATACAATGTTCTTCATATTTTCACATGCATGGAATGTGTATGGGGCTCTCAATTTCTTGAAAGCATTGATGGAAAAATCTTCGATCATTCAGATTCATCCTCATAAGGTTACGACTACCAGCCAATGGGAACCACCACCCCCAGCCTTCATCCTAACATCAGGAGGGGTAATCAGGTACCTACCTGCTAAATCTTGTTTCTTTTGTTACTGGCTGTGAACATTTGTTTCTTTCCATTCTACACTTCACTTGCAGGTTGATGATTTGTCAAGAATGTACATACTATTTTCCAAAATACCCCATGGATTGGATACTGTCTGTTTGTGTTTGTGCTTCAATCTTTTATCCAAATTCAAATACATAAACTCTCTATGTTCTTTGGGTTCATAAATATCTGGCTATGGTTCCCTATATAGGATGATACTTCTTCAGTGATAGCAGAGCATTAAAAGGGCTTACAGAGCTTGTTCATGGCAACCTTAACCTTTCAACCTTCCAACCTTCTCCATTTGTGAAACATACATTTACTTGTTAACTATTGACATTATTTATGTAGGTCAATACATTTACTTGTTAACTGTTGAAGTTATTTATGGTAGTGGGTTTCCACGTGCAGCTGATGAAAGACCATCACCATTGGTATGTATAGCTTGAGTGCATCTATGGCTTAATCATAATAATAATTCAGTTTTATATTATCTTATTGTCAAGTTTGTTTAGTAAGAAGAGTAAACATGGTATCCTTATCTCAGTTGCAGTCAAACCACAAGCTTCCGGGGCCAATTCAGTTGCTGAGACCTTTTCTGACTTCAAACACCTTCTTCTTGTGTATAAGTTCAATAGCAAATTCAGTACTTTCTTGTGTATAAGTTCTATTAGAAGACAAACATATTTTTGAACCCTTTGAGATTTATCCATTTGTCTACTATTGGAATGATTATTTGTATGACATTAACTTTTGTGCAATGTATTATATTTTTTGTATATGGTATTTTATTTTCTATTAGACATGAAATGCAAATTTAATTTGAAAATTAGTAAATATATATAAATAATTTAAAAAAAAATTTAAATTACGATACGCAAAAATGTGTGTCATCTTCATTTATGACATGACCTTTCTTGACAGCGGCTTTAATGATACGCACTGCGCGTCGTCTATAGAGGACGTGCAAAAGCGCGTCGTCTCTCGTTATGACAGGGCCTTCCTCGACGTGCATTTGCGCGTCGTCTGAGCGTTTTACGACGCGCAATGAGCGTCGTAAAAGGTTGTTTTTCTAGTAGTGGATATCGCGAGATGCACAGGAGATGTGCGCAGCTAACATCCGAGGTCGGGGTTGAGTTGATCTTCAGTTGGGTTGCAGTCCTTGTATGAGTTAATGAGAATTTCGTGTCTGGTGTGCCATTGGGCTGAGATAGTTGATGCGAGGAGGAATTCGGTGAGACATTTTGGATCATGATTATGGGTAACCGTGGAGGTTTAATTTTTTTTTAGGCTGACGCCAGACCTCGTGTGGTGTTAAAAGAGATATGGAATTTAGGGCGAAGGTTTATGAATGAGATGTTGAGGACACTTCTGAGCAAGCTTGGTTATGATTCTGTGTTTGAGGGCAGAGTGTCGGGATTTTGTTCGGATGGTTTCTAATAGCAGTTTTAGAAGATGTGCCCCGATGGAGTGTGAACCCTTTTATTCGCAGGGGTGGGGTTCGTCAGTTATGGCATGATCAGTTTGCAGGAGAGATAGTCGGTTTTTCGATATGGTCGTATGAGAATCGGAAAACCAGTAAGAAAGCAGGGTTGTTATTCGAGGAGCAATTATCATGGTGATCGCTCAAGTAGGTGGTCTGGAGGCAGTTCAGGCCACTAGAGTTTCCGGTTATTGGGAAGGCGTATATCTAGCAGCGACAGTGTTGGTTTAGACTTTGTTTTGGAGGTTCCATGTGATTTCGGATGTCTCTAGAGAAACATATCCGGGCGGTATGAGGATCATTTCGGTGGTGCCTTTCGGGTTAATGATTTAAGTTTTGGGTGGTTCAGGAGTGATTTCGGGGACGAAATCTAATTCAAGTGGGGGAGAATTGTAACATCCGGATATCCAGGTATCGAAATTTGAGTATTTTATATTGGGGAATGAGGAGACTCGGAGAGTTGACGCCTCAACTCGTCGAGTAGGATCGCGTTTTGGGGACCAGTTTAATGAAGGGACTCGACGAGTCGGGTATTTGGACTCGCAGAGTCGGCGCTGTCAAGGAAAACCCTAATTGTCTGGGTTTGGGACCTATTTAAAGGCCCGTATGGCCTTCAGTGGCGGCCACCTACACCATTCAGAGACTCCTATCGAACCAGGGAGCTGAGAGAGTTAAGAAGAGCCATTTTGGAGCATTCTTGAGGTGGTTGTGCAAAGGAGTAGACATTTCCAACAAAGGGAGGTCAAGGGGGTGTCGATTTAGAGCTTCTGAGCTTGCATCTTCACCATAGAGGTATCAAATCGTTCTCCCTTTTCTGTTTTGGGTAAGATTAGTGATTTTAGGGTTTTCTAGCTTCTTTTGTGGCTTGATTTGTGGAGTATAGTGTCCTATTGAGTGTGAAGCTATAGATCTGGACCCAAAGAGGTCCAGAGAGTCCCTTCCATCCTGCTTTATGCATTCTATTTGGAGTTTTGAGCTAGGGTTGTTATGTAATGAAGGGTTTCACCCAAATGAGCTTGTAGAACCTTGCATGAGTGCCCAAGGTTCGACCTTTTCGTGGTTATTGGCTTTGTGGGAGTCAGATTTATGGTTTGGTGAAGCAGATCTGACCTCAGAAGGTCAGATGAGGGTTGTCATGGGAGCAACTCGCCGAGCCGATAGGTAGACTCGACGAGTCGAGTCGGGGTTGCCCCCGCGATTCGTTGCCGAGTAACTTGACGAGTGGAGAGGGAACTCGTCGTGGCTAAGAGGTTTAAAAAGGATTTAGAGAACCCGCATGGACTCGCCGAGTCACTCTTGTGTATTCGCCGAGTCTGGTCAGTGTTGACCGTTGACTTGAGTTGTCTTATGTTGACTTTGGGAGTTTTGGTCAACAGAGGTAATAGAGGTCAGGGAGGGGTAAAATGGTCTTTTACCCATTACCTGGCTAGAGAGGGAAAGAGTAATCGCCGGTTAATTAGAGTTGGGACTTCGAGTATTAATTAGAGATATTTGCCTTATGTGTTAGGCAGTGGCGAGTCCGAGGTTCGCAAGCGCAGATAATTGCTTTCTGATTGTCAAGTGAGTCTTCTCATTATACTTTACCTTGAGAAGGTAACCAGAGTTATGTGACAGAGTATTTGTATGTTGTTTATGTTATGTGTTGTACTGCATTATTTCTATGTGATTTATGTTGTGCATGTTTACAAAGTTAGAACCGGAAGGTTCCTAGAGTTAGAACCGGAAGGTTCACAGAGTTAGAACCGGAAGGTTCACAGAGTAGGGTACACGGACCCACAGAGTTATAGCCTCGAGTGGCTAATATGTATTATGTTTGGTATTTTGGGGAACTCACTTAGCTTCGTGCTTATAGTGTTTTGTGTTATGCGTTTCAAGTTTCTCTCAGGATCACGGGACGGCGCCGGCTCGATTGTACCCACCAGAGAAAGAGTCATTTTCTGAGGATCCTGGTTCATTATGCAAGTGAAAATGGAGTTATGTTTTGTAATTCGATTATGATTGGGATTTAAAGAAAAGTGTTTTTAAGAATTAAACGATTACTTTTAAATGAAAAATTGTTTTGAAATTTACGGTGTTACAAGTTGGTATCAGAGCCTTGGTTTGAGGGATTCGGATGCACCTTCGGGTAAACCTGGACTCAAACTGAGGATCTAAGACAGTTTTTCAAAAAGAAATGTGTTTTTATAAAGCGAATAAGAGTTTCAAAGAGAAAGCAAAAAGAGCAGTGTGTACAATCAGCCAGAGCCCGAACGGTGATTTCCCAAAACACCCTTATTTTGTGTTATGAGATATTTGTGATACATTTTATAAGATATTATGCATGCTAGAGGCAGGCTAGGCAATTCATATTTTAGGACTAGAGTGGCCTGATTTGTGATGCCTTAGCCTAGGGTTGCTGATATATGTGATGTGCTTTCGAGTATGTGCTGAGCGAGAGTGTCCAATAGGAATTTTTTTTAGGGGATTCGAGTAGGGGAGTAATATGGAAGAGGTATCTATATGAGCATATGAGGAGCTTGCCGAGAGGGTAGCCAGATGCCCACGTGGGGCGGAGTTGTTAGAGTTCAGTGATATCCATCACATATGAGGAAAGCAAGTGGATAATAACCTAAGGAGGTTTTTCGTGCTGAAGGGGACGCTTCAATGCCCGAATGCCATACATTGGAACAGATGGAGGAGTGATGTTATGGTTCGGGTACCATACATCGGAGCGGATGGAGGAGTGATGTTATGGTTCGAGTACCATACATTGGAGCAGATTAAGGAGTGATGTTATGGTTCGGGTACCATACATCGGAGCGGATGGAGGAGTGATGTTATGGTTCGAGTACCATACATTGGAACAAATGGAGGAGTGATGCTATGGTTCGGGTACCATACACCAGAGCGTATTGAGAAGAGATGTCATGGGATGAGTACCATGGTTCGTAGTGAATGATGCTTGTGGTTCTCCGGTTATCCGGTCATGATTGATGAGGTAGAGATTGGACGCTATGGGTTTTAGGCCTGTGGGCATTGATTGAGTTCGAAGAGGCGTCCCTTGAGAGGGAGGTCGAGAGCCTTTCAGAATATTTTGGTAAGGAGTCAGATGGGGGGAGAATTTCGGTCTGAGTTGAGCAATCAGTCGATAGAGGAGATGTCACCTTCTATGATCTGGGTGGTGCTATTTATGTTCGTGTGCGAAACATGAGAGGCAGGATGATTAAGTGTTGGGTTTGGGGGTAAACCCTGCAGGTTGTCATTGGTGATGATTTTCCACCAGAGTATCAGGTAGCATGTGTGCCATGAGGCAGTGACTTATCATGAGCAGATAGTCAGTTGGGACTGAGATAGTCGAGGACCACGTTACACCTATTTGAGTATATTAGGGCGTACTGTAGTGGTATCAGTGGGGAGTCTAGTCGAGTTTATCAGTGCAGTGGTTTTTTCATTCTATGTTGGGTAATGAATATGGGAGTGGTTCCCTGTTCTTGGGATGATCCATGTGTTGGAACGTTGGTTGATGAGTCGAGGTGGGGGAGTATGATGATTTCGTGGTTCAGTCTATGAGTCAGTGATGTTATTGGACAGTTGAGTTGTTTGGTATTGGATTGGTACGAGACTTGGAACGACTAGAGGCAGTCGTGACGAGAAGTTCTTGAGGATTTCATCTGAGGTTCAGAGTATATGAGATCGATTGATTTCCTTAAAGGGGATTATCGGGCATTGCGTAGCACTTTCCAGGGGCAGGTGCGATTTTGCTGGTGAAAATAGTTTGTGGGATGGTTGTGTGTCAATTGGTGATGGTTCGAACCCTGAGTGGGGAAGAACCGGGTACCGTATGGAATAAAGCAGAGATTTGTCAAGAGCGGTTATAAGTGGGGTATAGAGATTTGCGGTAAGAATTCATGAGACCAGAGTTATTGGTGATCGAGGAAAGGGTCAGAGTGAGCTAATGCAGGAAGTACTTGTTTGAGAAGGATGAATCTCTCCACGGCAGTTGGTCAATGGTCAGGAACCTGGTAGTGGTCAGTGTCGTTGCACCTAGATAGAGAATGATTGAGCAGCCAACTCCCGGGTCGGTATGCGTATTCTTGCTTGGATTTTGAGCTGTAGGAAAAAGGGTTTCGGAGAATTATCAGCGTATTGCGTAGCGTTAGCGTTTTCTCGTGTTCCAATTGAGTAATTGGATACACCGAAGTTGCGCATTGGGAAAAATGAAGATCTAATTATGGGGTTCAGAGGAAATGTATTATTGTATCTATATGATCTTTGGGACAGGAGATCAGTGGTTGTGGTAGGATCTTGTGATGTTCTGTTGGGGTGTTTCGAGGTATCCGGGTATGATATCTTGATTTCGGAGTTATTCGAGAATCTTGAGTTGAGACGACTTGTGGTGTATCAAGTATCTATGGTTCCAGTGGGAGCCTTGGGAGTTGTCATCAGGAAGGATTATTTAAGAATATGGATTTTTTTTTAAGAAAGAGGTATTTTATTATGACAATTGTTGTCATAATTTATGATGTATAATTGGGGCAAGTGAGTGTAGATAACTATGATAGTCCGCGAAGCATGAGCTAGTGGATATAGTGTGGTGTGGTATGAGAATTATATTACGGGGTAATGGGAGCGAGTGTTGTGATGCTACGGGGAGCCATAGTATTCATTAGTCAGAGAGTGTTCTGATGCTACGGGGAGCTGTAGTATTCACTAGTCAGAGAGTGTTGTGATGCTACGGGGAGCTGTAGTGTTCACTAGTCAGAGAGTGTTGTGATGCTACGGGGAGCTGTAGTATTCACTAGTCAGAGGATGTTGTGATGCTACGGGAAGCTGTAGTATTCACTGGTTAGAGGGTGTTGTGATGCTACGGGGAGCTGTAGTTCTCACTGGTCAAAAGCTTTTGGTGATGTTGAGAAGCCGTAGTATTCTAGGCGGAAAGCGAGTGTAATGATGAAGTGTTCTCCGATCAGAGTATGATGTAGAGGAGTTTTAGGCTTGAGTAGCCTAGTATCGAGTTGTTGGAGCTTGGTGGTTAGGTGAGGGGCGAGACGGGGGTCTCCTTCTCTCTCGGGAATTATTATATTTTGAGTTGAGTTGAGTTTTGTTTGTCACAGCATGAGGCAATTAGGAAATGGTATTCGTGTGGGGCGTAGGGTGAGTCATGAGACCAATGTTTATTTGGGACACAAGGTTTCAACTATGGGTCGGACCCAAACTCTCGATGTGAGTTTGGCTTTGATAGTGGGAGGATAACGAGATGAGATTCTAGACTTCTGAATTAAATTCTCGGATGGGAGGTATTGTTATCGTCGGATAATTTTACCTGTATAGGTCAGTGCTCGGGTGCAAGAGATACCGCGAGATGCATAGGAGATGTGCGCAGCTAACATCTGAGGTCGGGGTTGAGTTGATCTTCGGTTGGGTTGCAGTCCTTGTATGAGTTAATGAGAATTTAGTGTCTGGTGTGCCATTGGGCTGAGATAGTTGATGCGAGGAGGAATTCGGTTAGACATTTTGGATCATGATTATGGGTAACCGTGGAGGTTTAATTTTTTTTAGGCTGAGGCTAGACCTCGTGTGGTGTTAAAAGAGATATGGAATTTAGAGCGAAGGTTTATGAATGAGATGTTGAGGACACTTCTGAGAAAGCTTGGTTATGCTTCTGTGTCTGAGGGCATAGTGTCGGGATTTTGTTCGGATGGTTTCTAATAGCAGTTTTAGAAGATGTGCCCCGATGGAGTGTGAACCCTTTTATTCGCAGGGGTGGGGTTCGTCAGTTATGGCATGATCAGTTTGGAGGAGAGATAGTCGTTTGTTGGATATGGTCGTATGAGAATCGGAAACCAACGAGAAAGCAGGGTTGTTATTCGAGGAGCAATTATCATGGTGATCGCTCGAGTAGGCGGTCTGGAGGCGGTTCAGGCCACTAGAGTTTCCGGTTATTGGGAAGGCGTATATCTAGCAGCGAAAGTGTTGGTTTAGACTTTGTTTTGGAGGTTCCATGTGATTTTGGATGTCTCTAGAGAAAGATATCCGGGCGGTATGAGGATCATTTCGGTGGTGCCTTTCGGGTTAATGATTTAAGTTTTGGGTGGTTCAGTAGTGATTTCAGGGACAAAATCTAATTCAAGTGGGGCAGAATTGTAACATCTGGATATCTAGGTATGGGAATTTGAGTATTTTATATTGGGGAATGAGGAGACTTGGCGAGTTGACGCCTCAACTCGTCGAGTAGGATCGCGTTTTGGGGACCAGTTTAATGAAGGGACTCGACGAGTCAGGTATTTGGACTCGCAGAGTCGGCGCTGTCAAGGAAAACCCTAATTGTCCGGGTTTGGGACCTATTTAAAGGCCCTTATGGCCTTCAGTGGCGGCCACCTACACCATTCAGAGACTCTTATCGAACCAGAGAGCCGAGAGAGTGAAGAAGAGCCATTTTGGAGCATTCTTGAGGTGGTTGTGCAATGGAGTAGTCATTTCCAGCAAAGGGAGGTCAAGGGGGTGTCGATTCAGAGCTTCTGAGCTTGCATCTTCACCAAGGAGGTATCAAATCATTCTCCCTTTTCTGTTTTGGGTAAGATTGGTGATTTTAGGGTTTTCTAGCTTCTTTTATGGCTTGATTTGTGGAGTATAGTGTCCCATTGAGTGTGAAGCCATAGATCTGGACCCAAAGAGGTCCAGAGAGTCCCTTCCATCCTGCTTTATGCATTCTATTTGGAGTTTTGAGCAAGGGTTGTTATGTAATGAAGGGTTTCACCCAAATGAGCTTGTAGAACCTTGCATGAGTGCCCAAGGTTCGAGCTTTTCGTGGTTATTGGCTTTGAGGGAGTTAGATCTATTGTTTGGTGAAGCAGATCTGACCTCAGAAGGTCAGATGAGGGTTGTCATGGGAGCAACTCGCCGAGTCCATAGGCAGACTCGACGAGTCGAGTCGAGGTTGCCCCCGCGATTCATTGCCGAGTAACTCGACGAGTGGAGAAGGAACTCGTCGTGTCTAAGAGGTTTAAAAAGGATTTAGAGAACCCGCATGCACTCGCCGAGTCACTCTTGTGTACTCGCCGAGTCTGGTCAGTGTTGACCGTTGACTTGAGTTGTCTTATGTTGACTTTGGGAGTTTTGGTCAACAAAGGTAATAGAGGTCAGGGAGGGGTAAAATGGTCTTTTACCCACTACCTGACTAGAGAAGGAAAGAGTAATCGCCGGTTAATTAGAGTTGGGACTTCCAGTATTAATTAGAGATATTTGCCTTATGTGGTAGGCAGTAGCGAGGCCGAGGTTCGCATGTGCAGATAATTGCTTTCTGATTGCCAGGTGAGTCTTCTCACTATACTTTACCTTGAGTAGGTAACCAGAGATATGTGACAGAGTATTTGTATGTTATGTACGTTATGGGTTGTACTGCATTATTTCTATGTGATTTATGTTGTGCATGTTTACAGAGTTAGAACCAGAAGGTTCCAAGAGTTAGAACCGGAAGGTTCACAGAGTAGGGTCCACGGACCCACAAAGTTATAGCCTCGAGTGGCTAATATGTGTTATGTGTGGTATTTTGGAGAACTCACTAAGCTTCGTGCTTATAGTGTTTTGTGTTATGTGTTTCAAGTTTCTCTCAGGATCACGGGACGGCACCGGCTCGATTGTACACACCAGAGAATCAGTCATGTTTTGAGGATCCTGGTTCATTATGCAAGTGAAAATGGAGTTATTTTTTGTAAGTCGATTATGATTGGGGTTTTAAGAAAAGTTTTTTTAAGAATTAAATGACTATTTTTAAATGAAAAATTGTTTTGAAATTTACGGTGTTACAAGTTGGTATCAGAGCCTTGGTTTGAGGGATTCAGATGCACCTTCGGGTAAATCTGGACTCAAACTGAGGATTTAAGACAACTTTTCAAAAAGAAATGTGTTTTTATAAAGAGAATAAGAGTTTCAAAGAGAAAGCAAAAAGAGCAGTGTGTACAATCAGCCAGAGCCCGAACGGTGATTTCCCAAAACACCCTTATTTTGTATTATGAAATATTTGTGATACATTTTATAATATATTATGCATGCTAGAGGCAGGCTAGGCAATTCATATTTTAGGACTAGAGTGGCCTGATTTATGATGCCTTAGCCTAGGGTTGCTGATATATGTGATGTGCTTTCAAGTATATGCTGAGCGAGAGTGTCCAGCAGGAATTTTTTTTAGGGGATTCGAGTAAGGGAGTAATATGGAAGAGGTATCTATATGAGAAAATGAGGAGCTTGCCGAGAGGGCATTCGGATGCCCACGTGGGGCGGAGTTGTTAGAGTTCAGTGATATCCATCACGTATGAGGAAAGCGGGTGGATAATAACCTAAGGAGGTTTTTCGTGCTGAAGGGGACGCTTTAATGCCCGAATGTTGCTTGCTTCGTGCTTTGTGGAGCTCTCAATGATGGGAGTCAGCTACTAAGTGAATATGACGATATTCAGGAGGTAGATAGCTGGCATCATTAGGAGCTCTTCAGCAGCTGATGGCAGAGAAGTGTGGGAATCTTGGAAGAGCCTAGGGAGTAACCTTAGCCAGATGAGTGCGCTCGTAGAGTAGAGAATTTCGTTGGGGAGCGAGCACGCGCGACGGGATTGGTGAACGAGAAGGTCGAGCAACTACTTAGGAGCTCCGGGATAGTCCGTGTGGAAAGTATGGGTAGATGTGGCAGGTAGTATGGGCCCGTACTACTGAAAGTAGAGGACCCATACTTGATACAGGGAGTATTCTGAAGGTTCTAATGAGCGGATTGAGGAGTGATGTTATGGTTCGAGTACCATACATCGGAGCGGATTGAGGAGTGATGTTATGGTTCGAGTATCATACATCGGAGCAGATTGAGGAGTGATGTTATGGTTCGAGTACCATACATCGGAGTAGATTGAGGAGTGATGTTATGGTTTGAGTACCATACATCGGAGCAGATTGAGGAGTGATGTTATGGTTCGGGTACCATACATCGGAGCGGATGGAGGAGTGATGTTATGGTTCGAGTACCATACATCGGAACAGATGGAGGAGTGATGCTATGGTTCGGGTACCATACACCAGAGCATATTGAGAAGAGATGTCATGGGATGAGTACCATGGTTCATTGTGAATGATGCTTGTGGTTCTCCGGTTATCCGATCATGATTGATGAGGTAGAGATTGGACGCTATGGGTTTTAGGCCTGTGGGCGTTGATTGAGTTCGAAGAGGCGTCCCTTGAGAGGGAGGTCGAGAGCCTTTCAGAGTATTTTGGTAAGGAGTCAGATGGAGGGGAGGATTTCGGTCCGAGTTGAGCAATTAGTCGATAAAGGAGATGTCACCTTCTATGACCTGGGTGGTGCTATTTATGTGCGTGCGCGAAACTTGAGAGGCATGATGATTATGTTTTGGGTTTGGGGGTAAACCCTGCAGGTTGTCATTGATGATGATTTTCCACCAGAGTATCAGGTAGCATGTGTGCCGCGAGGCAGTGATTTATCATGAGCAGATAGTCAGTTGGGACTGAGATAGTCAAGGACCACGTTACACCTTTTTGAGTATAGTAGGGCGTATTGTAGTGGTATCAGTGGGGAGTCCAGTCGAGTTTATCAGTGCAGTGGTTTTTTCTATCTATGTTGGGTATTGAATATGGTAGTGGGTCTCTGTTCTTGGGATGATCCATGTGTTGGAACGTTAGTTGATGAGTCGAGGTGGGGGAGTATGATGTTTTCATGGTTCAGTCTATGAGTCAGCGATGTTATTGGATAGTTGAGTTGTTTGGTATTGGATTGGTACGAGACTTGGAACGACTAGAGGCAGTCGTGACAAGAAGTTCTTGAGGATTTCATCTAAGGTTCAGAGTATATGAGATCGATTGATTTCCTTAAAGGGGATTATCGGGCGTTGCATAGCACTTTCCAAGGGCAGGTGCGATTTTGCTGGTGAAAATAGTTTGTGGGATGGTTGTGTGCCAATTGGTGATGGTTCGAACCCTGAGTGGGGGGAGAACCGGGTACCGTATGGATGAAAGCAGAGATTTGTCAAGAGCGGTTATAAGTGGGATATATAGATCTGCGGTAAGAATTCATGAGACCAGAGTTATTGGTGATCGAGGAAAGGGTCAGAGTGAGCTAATGCAGGAAGTACTTGTTTGAGAAGGATGAATGTCTCCACGGCAGTTGGTCAATGGTCAGGAACCTGGTAGTGGTCAGTGTTGTTGCAACTAGGTAACCAGAGTTATGTGACAGAGTATTTTTATGCTATATATGTTATGTGTTGTACTCATTTTTTCTATGTGATTTATGTTGTGCATGTTTACAGAGTTAGAACCGGAAGTTTCCTAGAGTTAGAACCGGAAGGTTCACAGAGTTAGAACTGGAAGGTTCACAGAGTAGGGTCCACGGACCCATAGAGTTATAGCCTCGAGTGGCTAATATGTGTTATGTGTGGTATTTTGGGGAACTCACTAAGCTTCGTGCTTATAGTGTTTTGTGTTATGTGTTTCAAGTTTCTCTCAGGATCACGGGACGGCACCGGCACGATTGTACACACCAGAGAAAGAGTCATGTTTTGAGGATCCTGGTTCATTATGCAAGTGAAAATGGAGTTATGTTTTGTAATTCGATTATGATTGGGATTTTAAGAAAAGTGTTTTTAAGAATTAAACGATTATTTTTAAATGAAAAATTGTTTTGAAATTTACGGTGTTAGAAGTTGGTATCAGAGCCTTGGTTTGAGGGATTCGGATGCACCTTCGGGTAAATCTAGAATCAAACTGAGGATTTAAGACAATTTTTCAAAAAGAAATCTGTTTTTATAAAGCGAATAAGAGTTTCAAAGAGAAAGCAAAAAGAGCAGTGTGTACAATCCGCCAGAGCCCGAACGGTGATTTCCCAAAACACCCTTATTTTGTATTATGAAATATTTGTGATACATTTTATAAGATATTATGCATGCTAGAGGCAGGCTAGGCAATTCATATTTTAGGACTAGAGTGGCCTGATTTGTGATGCCTTAGCCTAGGGTTGCTGATATATGTGATGTGCTTTCGAGTATGTGCTGAGCTAGAGTGTCTAGCAGGAATTTTTTTTAGGGGATTCGAGTAAGGGAGTAATATGGAAGAGGTATCTATATGAGCATATGAGGAGCTTGCCGAGAGGGTAGCCAGATGCCCACGTGGGGCGGAGTTGTTAGAGTTCAGTGATATCCATCACATATGAGGAAAGCGAGTGGATAATAACCTAAGGAGGTTTTTCGTGTTGAAGGGGACGCTTCAATGCCCGAATGCTTCTTGCTTCGTGCTTTGTGGAGCTCTCAATGATGGGAGTCAGCTACTAAGTGAATATGACGATATTCAGGAGGTAGATGGCTGGCATCATTAGGAGCTCTTCAGCAGCTGATGGCAGAGAAGTGTGGGAATCTAGGAAGAGCCTAGGGAGTAACCTTAGCCAGATGAGTGCGCTGGCAGAGTAGAGAATTATGTTGGGGAGCGAGCACGTGCATCGGGATTGGTGAACGAGAAGGTCGAGCAGCTACTTAGGAGCTCCGGGATAGTCCGTGTGGAAAGTATGGGTAGATGTGGCAGGTAGTATGGGCCCGTACTACTGAAAGCAGAGGACCCATACTTGGTACAGGGAGTATTCTGAAGGTTCTAATGAGCGGATTGAGGAGTGATGTTATGGTTCGAGTACCATACATCGGAGCGGATTGAAGAGTGATGTTATGGTTCGAGTACCATACATCGGAGCAGATTGAGGAGTGATGTTATGGTTCGAGTACCATACATCAGAGCAGATTGAGGAGTGATGTTATGGTTCGAGTACCATACATTGGAGTAGATTGAGGAGTGATGTTATGGTTCGGGTACCATACATCGGAGCGGATGGAGGAGTGATGTTATGGTTCGAGTACCATACATCGGAACAGATGGAGGAGTGATGCTATGGTTCGGGTACCATAGACTAGAGCATATTGAGAAGAGATGTCATGGGATGAGTACCATGGTTCGTAGTGAATGATGCTTGTGGTTCTCCGGTTATCCGGTCATGATTGATGAGGTAGAGATTGGACGCTATGGGTTTTAGGCCTGTGGGCGTTGATTGAGTTCGAAGAGGCGTCCCTTGAGACGGAGGTCGAGAGCCTTTCAGAGTATTTTGGTAAGGAGTCAGAGGGAGGGGAGAATTTCGGTCTGAGTTGAGCAATCAGTCAATAAAGGAGATGTCACCTTCTATGACCTGGGTGGTGCTATTTAGGTTCGTGTGTGAAACATGAGAGGCATGATGATTAAGTTTTGGGTTTGGGGGTAAACCCTGCAGGTTGTCATTGATGATGATTTTCCACCAGAGTATCAGGTAGCATGTGTTCTGCGAGGCAGTGATTAATCTTGAGCAGATAGTTAGTTGGGACTGATATAGTCGAGGACAACGTTACACCTATTTGAGTGTAGTAGGGCGTATTGTAGTGGTTTCAGTGGGGAGTCCAGTCGAGTTTATCAGTGCAGTGGTTTTTTCTATCTATGTTGGGTATTAAATATGGGAGTGGGTCCTTGTTCTTGGGATGATCCATGTGTTGGAACGTTGGTTGATGAGTCGAGGTGGGGGAGTATGATGATTTCGTGGTTCAGTCTATGAGTCAATGATGTTATTGGACAGTTCAGTTGTTTGGTATTGGATTGGTACGAGACTTGGAACGACTAGAGGCAGTCGTGACGAGAAGTTCTTGAGGATTTCATATGAGGTTCAGAGTATATGAGATCGATTGATTTCCTTAAAGGGGATTATCGGGCGTTGCGTAGCACTTTCCAGGGGCTGGTGCGATTTTCCTGGTGAAAATAGTTTGTGGGATGGTTGTGTGCCAATTGGTGACGGTTCGAACCCTGAGTGGGGGAGAACCGGGTACCGTATGGAAGAAAGCAGAGATTTGTCAAGAGCGGTTATAAGTGGGGTATAGAGATCTGCGGTAAGAATTCATGAGACCAGAGTTATTAGTGATCGAGGAAAGGGTCAGAGTGAGCTAATGCAGGAAGTACTTGTTTGAGAAGGATGAATGTCTCTACGGCAGTTGGTCAATGGTCAGGAACCTGGTAGTGTTCAGTGTCGTTGCAACTAGGTAGATAATGACTGAGCAGCCAACTCCTGGGTCGGTATGCGTATTCTTGCTTGGATTTTGAGTTATAGGAAAAAGGGTTTCAGAGAATTATCAACGTATTGCGTAGCGTTAGCGTTTTCTCGTGTTCCAATTGAGTAATTGGATACACCGAAGTTGCGCATTGGGAAAAATGAAGATCTAATTATGGGGTTCAGAGGAAATGTATTATTGTATCTATATGATGTGTGGGACAGGAGATCAGTGGTTGTGGTAGGATCTTGTGATGTTCTGTTGGGGTGTTTCGAGGTATCCGGGTATGATATCTTGATTTCGGAGTTATTCGAGAATCTTGAGTTGAGACGACTTGTGGTGTATCAAGTATCTATGGTTCCAGTGGGAGCCTTGGGAGTTGTCATCAGGAAGGATTATTTAAGAATGTGGATTTTTTGAAGAAAGAGGTATTTTATTATGACAATTGTTGTCATAATTTATGATGCATAATTGGGGCAAGTGTGTGTAGATAACTATGATAGTCCGCGGAGCATGAGCTAGTGGATATAGTGTGGTGTGGTATGAGAATTAGATTATGGGGTAATGGGAGCGAGTGTTGTGATGCTACGGGAGCCATAGTATTCATTAGTCAGAGAGTGTTGTGATGCTACGGGGAGCTGTAGTATTCACTAGTCAGAGAGTGTTGTGATGCTACGGGGAGTCGTAGTATTCACCAGTCAGAGAGTGTTGTGATTCTATGGAGAGTTGTAGTATTCACTAGTCAGAGGATGTTCTGATGCTACGGGGAGCTGTAGTATTCACTGGTTAGAGGGTGTTGTGATGCTACGGGGGGCCGTAGTACTCACTGGTCAGAAGCTTTTGGTGATGTTGAGGAGTCGTAGTATTCTAGGAGGCAAGAGAGTGTGATGATGAAGTGCTCTCCGATCAGAGTATGACGTAAAGTAGTTTTAGGCTCGAGTAGCCTAGTATCAAGTTGTTGGAGTTTGGTGGTTAGGTGAGGGGCGAGACGGGGGTCTCCTTCTCTCTCGGGAATTACTATATTTTGATTTGAGTTGAGTTGTGTTTGTCGCAGCATGAGGCAATTGGGAAGTGGTATTCGCGTGGGGCGTAGGGTGAGTCATGAGACCAATGTTTATTTGGGACACGAGGTTTTAACTTTGGGTCGGACCCAAACTCTCGATGTGAGTTTGGCTTTGATAGTGGGAGGATAACGAGATGAGATTCTAGACTTCTGAAGTAAATTCTCGGATGGGAGGTATTGTTATCGTCGGATAATTTTACCTGTATAGGTCAGTGCTCGGGTGCAAGAGATATCGCGAGATGCACAGGAGATGTGCGCAGCTAACATCCGAGGTCGGGGTTCAGTTGATCTTCGGTTGGGTTGCAGTCCTTGTCTGAGTTAATGAGATTTTAGTGTCTGGTGTGCCATTGGGCTGAGATAGTTGATGCGAGGAGGAATTCGGTGAGACATTTTGGATCATGATTATGGGTAACCGTGGAGGTTTAATTTTTTTTTTAGGCTGAGGCCAGACCTCGTGTGGTGTTAAAAGAGATATGGAATTTAGAGCGAAGGTTTATGAATGAGATGTTGAGGACACTTATGAGCAAGCTTTGTTATGCTTCTGTGTCTAAGGGCAGAGTGTCGGGATTTTGTTCGGATGGTTTCTGATAGCAGTTTTAGAAGATGTGCCCCGATGGAGTGTGAACCCTTTTATTCGTAGGGGTGGGCTTTGTCAATTATGGCATGATCAGTTTGGAGGAGAGATAGTCGGTTTTTGGATATGGTCGTATGAGAATCAGAAAACCAGTGAGAAAGAAGGGTTGTTATTCGAGGAGCAATTATCATGGTGATCGCTCGAGTAGGCGATCTGGAGGCGGTTCAGGCCACTAAAGTTTCCGGTTATTGGGAAGGCGTATATCTAGCAGCGAAAGTGTTGGTTTAGACTTTGTTTTGGAGGTTCCATTTGATTTTGATGTCTCTAGAGAAAGATATCCGGGCGGTATGAGGATCATTTCGATGGTGCCTTTTGGGTTAATGATTTAAGTTTTGGGTGGTTCATGAGTAATTTCGGGGATGAAATCTAATTCAAGTGGGGGAGAATTGTAACATCCGGATATCCAGGTATGGGAATTTGAGTATTTTATATTGGGGAATGAGGAGACTCGGCGAGTTGACGCCTCAACTCGTCGAGTAGGATCGCATTTTGGGAACCAGTTTAATGAAGGGACTCGAGGAGTCGGGTATTTAGACTCGCCGAGTCGGTGCTGTCTAGGAAAACCTAATTGTCCGGGTTTGGGACCTATTTAAAGGCCCTTATGGCCTTCGGTGGCGGCCACCTACACCATTGAGAGACTCCTATCAAACCAGGGAGTTGAGAGAGTGAAGAAGAGCCATTTTGGATCATTCTTGAGGTGGTTGTGCAATGGAGTAGTCATTTCCAGCAAAGGGAGGTCAAGGGGGTGTCGATTTAGAGCTTCTGAGCTTGCATCTTCACCATAGAGGTATCAAATCGTTCTCCCTTTTCTGTTTTGGGTAAGATTGGTGATTTTAGGGTTTTCTAGCTTCTTTTATGGCTTGATTTGTGGAGTATAGTGTCCTATTGAGTGTGAAGCTATAGATCCGGACCCAAAGAGGTCCAGAGAGTCCCTTCCATCCTGCTTTATGCATTCTATTTGGAGTTTTGAGCTAGGGTTGTTATGTAATGAAGGGTTTTACCCAAATGAGCTTGTAGAACCTTGCATGAGTGCCCAAGGTTCGACCTTTTCGTGGTTATTGGCTTTGAGGGAGTCAGATATATGGTTTGGTGAAGCAGATCTGACCTTAGAAGGTCAGATGAGGGTTGTCATGGGAGCAACTCGCCGAGTCCATAGGCAGACTCGACGAGTTGAGTCGGGGTTGCCCCGCAGTTCGTTGCCGAGTAACTCGACGAGTGGAGAGGGAACTCGTCGTGTCTAAGAGGTTTAAAGAGGATTTAGAGAACCCGCATGGACTCGCCGAGTCACTCTTGTGTACTCGCCGAGTCTGGTCAGTGTTGACCGTTGACTTGAGTTGTCTTATGTTGACTTTGGGAGTTTTGGTCAACACAGGTAATAGAGGTCAGGGAGGGGTAAAATGGTCTTTTACCCATTACCTGACTAGAGAGGGAAAGATTAATCGCCGGTTAATTAGAGTTGGGACTTCGAGTATTAATTAGAGATATTTGCCTTATGTGTTAGGCAGTGGCGAGTCCGAGGTTCGCATGTGCAGATAATTGCTTTTTGATTGCCAGGTGAGTCTTCTCACTATACTTTACCTTGAGTAGGTAACCAGTGTTATGTGACAGAGTATTTGTATGCTATGTATGTTATGTGTTGTACTGCATTATTTCTATGTGATTTATGTTGTGCATGTTTACAGAGTTAGAACCGGAAGGTTCCTAGAGTTAGAACCGGAAGGTTCACAGAGTTAGAACCGGAAGGTTCACAGAGTAGGGTCCACAGACCCACAGAGTTATAGCCTCGAGTGGCTAATATGTGTTATGTGTGGTATTTTGGGGAACACACTAAGCTTTGTGCTTATAGTGTTTTGTGTTATGTGTTTCAAGTTTCTCTCAGGATCACGGGATGGCACCGGCTCGATTGTACACACCAGAGAAAGAGTCATGTTTTGAGGATCCTGGTTCATTATGCAAGTGAAAATGGAGTTATGTTTTGTAATTCGGTTATGATAGGGATTTTAAGAAAAGTGTTTTTAAGAATTAAACGATTATTTTAAATGAAAAATTGTTTTGAAATTGACGGTGTTACATCTCTCCAAAGTAAAAACTGAATATGTATATCAAAGACTGAAATTTGGTCCCTAATAATATATCCTCCAAATGTAATTCGGTGCAAATATATAATGGACTAAATTTTAGTCTCTAATAGGTTTGTTCAGTCTCTAATGATTCACACATTGAAATTAGTCTCAAATAGTATCAAGGGCTGATTAATCAGTCCTAAATACACGGTATCTGAGACTGATTAATCAGTCTCTAAATTTTTAGTCACAGATGGTCATTTTTCTTTTAGTGCTATGGAGACGACATAGTGTCTCCATAGGTGTATCTATGGAGGCGCCAAGTCGTCTCTATAGATGTACTTGTGGAGACGACTAGTTGCTTTTATAGATTAATCTATAGAGACTACATGTCGTCCCTATGGCTTTACCAAAGGAGACCAGCAACTTATAGCGACGGATCAGAATAGGGCGACATATCGTCACCAAAGGCTACCAATCGCGACGAGTTTTTGACGACAATATAGATCTATTGCGATGAGGCTATAGAGACGAAAGCTATAGGGTCGACATATCGCCCCAAACACCTATAGGGACGACTTTTTGAACCTATAGAGACGACAATTGTCGTCCCTATAGGCCTCGTTTGTTGTAGTGTGGATTATTATAACAAAGTTGAAGTGATTTGCATATTTGAAGGGCCTTTTCTTTTCTCTCATATTAGACTCAAAATAAGTTCAGAACGTCCTTGAAGAAACGTACTTACTACCTAGGATAAAATGAAAGTAAGCATCAGCTAAGAATAGTGTTGTAAAACTCGCCGAGTTGGCCAATTACTCCTCCGAGCACTCGCTACTCGGCCCCTTACCGCGGCGAGTTACAGAATCTCGAGTACTCTCCGATCGACTCCTTACCGAACTGAGCAATGTTGTAAAGCTCGGTCAACTCGGTGATTAATATGTATAATATACTTAATGATTTATTATTTAAAGCACACACATGTGACTATTATTACATATATATCTTAAATTTTCCGTAATTATTCATGAAGTGTGACTGTTATGTGTTTTTCTATTTTTGTGTATTCACATGTATCTAATTTTGTTAAATATTTCAATCAACTTATGATTTTAGCTTATGATTTTGACTTATATAATTTCCCTAAAAATATTTCTACATGAATTACCGAATTCGAGTACTCCCCGAGTACTCGCTACTCGGTAGTCGGCCGAACAGGTACCGAATAACGAGTTCTACAACCTTGGTTAAGAATATAGTTGGGTGTTTATTGTTGACTAAAAACAAAATAGAGAGGGACATTACTTTGAGCGAAAAACACCAAGAGTGTTATGGACGGTTAAGGAAACCAAAAATAGATAATAGATTTATCATTTGCGACAAAAAAAGTAAGGGTTTTACGGTCAATGAAGAAAATGAAATAGAGGTTACCATCGACAACAAAAATAAGAAATGAAAATGTTACTATAAAAGAAGAAAACAAAAAAGGGAATGTGTTGATAATCATCAGAGAAAATAAAAAAATGTGATATCATTTTCCACCAAAGAATATTTATTACTCCAAAATCCAAAAATTTATAGACTAAATAAAATTTGATAACAATAACAAACAACAAATGTTAGGCTAATAAATGAGATATATTAGTTAAAAATTATGTAACAAGTAAATTTGAATTCTTGGTTAATTATATGTATTACATCAAAGTATATTATGAATAATATATGATTTGAGTTATTATTATAGCTATGGATGTAACAAGTGGGTCCACATGTAAGTAGTGAATATGGAAATCGTTTAAGATGACTCCAGGTTCTCATTTCATGATGTCAAGTGGGTCCAAGTGTACATAGTGAATATTGAAATTGTTACAACATGTTTAGAGGTTTTCATTTAGTGTAGAAGTTAGTAATTTGGTGGTGTAGTAGTGTTGAAATTATAGACATTAAGACTAAGTAATATGACACTCTATTCTAAGAGAAAAGTGTAAAAATCATTAATGGATCAAATAAATCACCGTCTTTTTCAAATCAAATATTTTAAATCATTATAATTCGACAACATATCTTTATTAACATATTATAGAGGAAGGTCACATCAAATAATAACTAAATATAAGTAAAGGTTGTAATATAACATTTAGAACACAAGAACAATAAATGAATGAATAATTAAGAACATGTGTTTAAAGAAATCTTTGTATTCGTACATGTTGAAACTAAAGAAATGTTGTGTAACAATTTGCTGTGGGTAGAAATTTTGACTTATCATTTTTATATCTTGATCGTGAACTAATATCCCAGGCAACCCCAAGATCCTGAATTTAATCATTGTCTTAGTCTGCCATTGTATTTCTTATAATATCTTGTGCAAGAACTTAAGGATTAATGAAAAAGGAATATAACAAGTGAACTACGCTTGTTCTATAACTCATGAACATTGAAGCCTCTCGGGAAAGTCAGGTCAAGAAAAGATGAAGGAGAATCCCAAAAATATCGGAATTTTATTTATTCTTATTATGTAAAAAAGATTAGCTGATCAATGCCCACAAACACACTTCCACTACTTCTTTTTTTATGATTCTTTGACACATGAGTTCATTCACATGATTTTTAAAACCAACAGGAACTTCTAATTTAGTTTCAATTTGATACAAGTTCTAAGGTAACTAAGTTCATCACCTCCCGAGGTTTTATACCAAAGGTCCAAAAGGATTAAAGGCATTCCTTGTATATTACTATGTTCGTACATTGATTTTTACTGATTAATTATTGTTTGATCAGTTACAAATTTTTTGCATATTAATTTGATTGTTAATATGTCTTCATATCACCTTATCAAGATATTGTGTGGTATCTTGATATCCTTTTGAGTATCTTCAAACTCTATTACGTAAAATAACTCATTAATCACTTTAGCACTATTTTTGTCCCAAATATTTCAAATAGACTTGCTTACACTTTAAAACGAATCAACTTCATAAAACACTTTTCTGAATATTACTGCTTCTTCCTAGGATCTTGAACACTATCAAAATCTTTGACATATTTTTAGATTTTTCGTATCCTATTTCGAACATCACACCACACTTATTAATTTGGTTACAAAATTAGTTTGTTAATTTTTTTATCAAAACAATTTTGCACCATTTGTGGGACAAGTGGTGTTGTTATTTTTCTCTTTGATGTTATTCGAAAACTTTTTTCAGATTTTCAATCACTTACATAGTTTTATACCAAAAATGTCTTCTTTACCAAAATCCACTTCTAGTGCTATTCCATCCATTTCAGCTGGTTAGAGTCTTCCCCCACCACAATCACTTCATAATGAAGGAGAATTTATATCCCTAGAAGAATGGTTCCTACATCCTCGCCAATACAGTACTTAGGAAGTGCAACCCAAAAAATACCTTATGGTCTCAAACAATGAGATCGTATCCATTATGACTAGGATGGACCGACACATAAATGTGGTAACTATGCCAACTCCATCATATGGAAGAACTAGGCTCGAGCTTGAGAAGAACTGTGGTAACTACACCAACTCCATCCTCGATCTTACAACTCAGGATCCTGAATTTCGAGAGCGGTGTATACTTAGAACACCAAACCAGAGACTTCATGTGAAGGGAGTTTCCCATCTTCATAGATGGAGAAACTCCTAGTATGGGAGGTTATGTCTCCCAAAATCTTGGCAGGATATTCAACATCCTGCCTAATATCCAAGATCCTGAGATAAGTCCAATCATGGAAATGGAACTCAAGCAACTAAGAGATATGATCTCAATTCTACCAAGTGTCATTAAACGAATATCAAAGGTTTCAGCTGTCAGCCATAGGGTTTCAATATTTGCACCCCCCATATGCGACATTGAAGTTCCAATGAGGTTTCAGTTAGCAAACTTGAAGATCTATGATGGAATCACGGATCTTGAGGAATGTGACGCCCATTATAGAGAACACATAGAGATATTTCCAATTATGCAACATCTCAAGGAAGCTTTCCTATGTAAGGGTTTTGGTTCAACCCTTATAGGATCAACACTAAAGTGGTTCTAAATGTTCCCCTTATTCTATGACTTCTTTCACACATTTTGTTAGTCTGTTCAATAATCAATTTTCTTGAAGTATGACTTTTGAAAAACTAACAAATGATATTTACAAAGCAACTCAAGGCATAGAAATAATTGTGGAAGCTTTCAAGATGAGACAAAAGAAAGATTCCCCGTTTAGGAGGATCTTCTCATGAACCCATGCAAGTAAGTGGACGAAGTAAGAAATAGAACCTTGAGATTCATCAAGCTTGAAGAATACAGGAAGATCCAGAAGAAGACAAGCACATCCAATGATCATGCTAACACGAAGAATGAATCTTCCTCCCAAAAATCCTATAGAGCTAAACCTTACTCATGATACTAGAACCATAGCGTGAATGCTCTACAGGATGAAAAGAAATAGGAAATTTATCTTGTGATATATGATTACTACTTTTTGTTAATGCTTCATGTCTACTCTACGCGATATAGAATCTTGGGGACAAGGAAAAATGACCCAAGAAAAGTGAGAAGGCCCAAGGATGGAAAGACAAGGCCAAGTTTTGTGCTTATCACAAACACTTCAGATATCATACCAAAGACTTATTTTCTCCAAGAGAGAGATTAGCTATCTATTGAGAAACGGACATTTAAAAGAACTCTTGGGAAGAAGAAATGACAAGATTGCAGAAAGATCCCAAGATCTTGAAATTATGTTGCAAAAAATATCATCTCCTCCCTCAGACGCCAAGGTAATCAATTATATCTCTGGTGGATCTGACATTTGTTGAACCTTTTATTCTACAGCCAAAATACACGCAAGAAGCTTTGATATGGAAAAGGAATATAGGCCAAGAAAGAATGCATTCTTGATCAACAAGAAGCAGATCTCTATTGATGAAGATGACAGGGAGAATATACTTGATCCATACCATGATGGACTAGATGTAACACTTTATGGGGCTAACCATTTTGCTCGACGAATATTATTAGATGATGGAATCTCTGTGAACATCATCCTATTATAAATACTCAATAAAATGAACATCCCAGAATCTAAGATAGTGTGAAGATCCTCAGTCTTAGTAGGATTCAGTGGCGGAACCAAGAACACCATTAGAGAGATCCAACTACCAATATAGATAGAATGAGTTAACTTTATCCAATTTTTTTGTGTTGTTGAAACTTTTCTATGCTATAACATTATCTTAGGCAGGCCATGGATCCATGACATGAAAAGACGTCCCTTCAAATTACCATATATATGTGAAGATGCCAACACCATGGGGAATAGTCAAGATCAATAGTGACAACCAAGAAGCTAAAAATTAGTATACCATTTCATTGAAAAACTCAATTACTCCTAGGAAAGCAAAGAAGTTAAAGAATAAGGTATGAGATGTTTTGGAAGTCAAGGAAGTCTGCCTAGATTTTGAGGATCCTGACATAAAATCAACCTTTTCATGGTAACAATGAAGATATGAATAGTATATTTAAGGATAGAATAAATGATAAACTTAATATTGATCCAAGTTTCAGGTCAATGCATCAAAAAATAAGAAAATTCGCACCTGAGAGGAACTTGATCATCCAAGAATAGTTTGAAAGATTGCACAAGGCTAAGATGATTAAAAAAAGTAAAATTCCCAAGATAGCTAGCCAATATTGTGTTAGTCGAAAGGAATGACGGAAAGTGGAGAGTGCTTTATTCGGATTCTTACCTTCATAGATGCTTTAGCCGGATTTCAACAAATCTAAATGGCACCTTCATACTCGAAAGATATAGCCTTCATAACCCCAACATGTATATATTGTTATACAACAATCAATTTGGTTTAGAAAATTCAGGTGTGACATACCAAAGACCAGTAAACAATATGTTCAATTATCAACAAGGAAAAATAATGGAAGTATATATAAATGACATGGTGTAAAATCCAAGAAAGTCGAAAATCATCTACAACATCTTGAAGAAGCATTAAACATCTTGGACCAATTCAACATTAAGATCAACCCTTCGAAATGCCATTTCAGTGTCAAAGCAGCTAAATGCTTAGGCTATATGGTAACAAAGAGAGGAATTGAAGCTATCCCAGAACAAATTAAGGCAAACATGAATTTATAATCCCCATCTTCTACCAAAGGTGTACAAAGATTGATAGATAGAGTTGTTGAAAGATCTAGTATGCTTAAGAATCATATTAAAGTGATATTGCTAATTAACATATGATACTAATGGGTCACACTAACAACAACTTGATATAATTGATTTTTTATTAGAAATTGATTTTAATAAATATTCAATAAACTCTTATAATTAATTGGACATTATTTATTTCTTGGAAATACTAATTTTCATTAGCAACTAACATAATATATATCATATGGTATGATTTATTAATTCATGTACATTATTTTGGACTAGAAAGACTCTTTTATCTTTTAGCTAAAAGTTAATATTTATATCTTATAAAGATGTTATAAGAATTTTATAAACTTCTCTTCTCTTTTATTTATATAAAAAAACAGATGAGCTAGTTTCTAGGAAACAAGACATGCTCTTTTGAATATAATAAGAGAAAGTAAGCATGGCTTAAAAGGCATGAGAGACATGTAGGTTTTAGGATATGGAGTGCTTAAAGTGTTTAGAACCCTTGGGTAATGATTTAGCTTTATTAAGGCTTTCATCCCTTCATTTTTACTTACCAAAATCGTAGCTCCCTCATAATCTTTCATATTCTCTCTTGAAAAGATCTGTTAGAGGATTACTAGCTTGCATTTTGCTCTCTTTAAGTGATATTTTGATATAGACTTAAAGCTTAAGAGTTTTGATTAGCATCTACATCAAGTTGGCATCATGTTGGTGTCTCAAAGGTTCCACATTCTTCATCAACTTCCAAGCCTCCCAAGAGGACCCAAAGAACAACAAAGGTTGTTGTTTCTTCATTCTTTCTTTGGTTGGTGTTTAAATCTTTCTATACTTGCAAGATGATCCATGTTGAGTATAAAATGTTTATGTTATGTTCTAAATTTAAAGTCCTCCGTTTGCCAATTTTTGTAGTTTTTGAAATAAAACACAACAACAGGACCCAAAGAATAACAAAGATTGTTACTTATTCATCCTTTCTTTGGTTAGTGTTTAAATCTTTCTATACCTTGCAAGTTAATCCTTGGTGGGTATAAAATGTTTATGTTATGTTCTAAATTTAAAGTCTTTCGTTTGCCAATTTTTGTAGTTTTTGAAACTAATTTTGAACTAAAACCCAACAGTTGCATCCCTACATAGGTTTATATATTCTACATCTGAAGAATCAAACTGTTTTACGATGTCTTTGGAAGAAAAAAAAGTTTGAATGGACATCAGATCTTGTAAAGGCATTCAAAGAGATGAACATATATCTATCTTCAGCTTTTTTTTGGCCAAGCCTGAATATGGAGAACCCTTGTTCATATACTTAGTGGTATCCAAGAATACAACAAGCATAGTCTTGGTCAAGGAGCAAGATGGTACACAAAGTTCTAGATGTAATGTAAGTAAGAGTTTCTTAGACTTTGAAACCAGATACTCACATTTTGAAAAAATAATATTGTCTCTTGTTTGCACTTCAGCTAAACTACATCATTATTTTGAAACTCGTCATATCTATGTGAAAACTAACTATCCAATTAACAATGGGATGAGAAAACCTGAGATGTCAGGGAGAATGGCTAAGTGGTATGTATAAATATGTGCATATAACTTACAATATGAACCAAGATCTACAATAAAATCACATTCATTAGCAGACAATGCGGCTGATTTGTTTTTTTTTTTTTGGACCTTCAACCCGAAGCTGAAAGGAAGTTTAGTGGGTTTAAGATGCAGAAGAACGAAATAAATGGGACCTATTTATAGATGGAGCTTCTAATTCTAAGGGACCATGTCTTGGAGTCATACTAAAATCGCCACAAAAGGAAACTATACCCCACTCAGTGAATTATCATTTTCAAGCAACCATTAATGAGGCAGAATACGAGATCTATCTTCAGTTTATAAATCTCCCAAGATGTAGGGATCAAAAAACTTTAGGTGCACGTTGATTCATTACTAGTTACAAACCAATTTAATGGAAAATATCCTATGAAAAATGAAAAGCTAGCTTCATATTTTAAGATAGCAAAAAACATGGCATCCATGTTCCAAGATTTTGACATAAAACAAGTACCTAGAGAGGATAACGCGGAAGGAGATGCATTATCCAATCTTGGTTATGCTTTCAAGATTCATCCTGACATTAAGATTCCTATATTTTATGTCACTTCACCCGTAACTAGAAAAAACATAGAAGAAGAGTTGGCACGTGTTCAATATCCTTAAGCCAAGGACCTCAATCCTAAAGAATCTTATATTCAACATATGCTTTGCTATCTCCAAAATAGATCCATTCCCAAAATGAAAAATGCCCAAGAAACTTCATAATCAAAGATTCCAGGTTCAACATCGTTGAAGATATATTGTTCAGAAAATCAGTGGCATGCGCCTATCTTAGGCGTCTTAATGATGATGAATCCATGATCATCGTCAAAGATACTCACGAAGGAGAATGTGGTAACCACGTAGGAAGCTATGTAGTCTTCTCCAAGATATTTATGACATGATACTATTGGCCAACGATGAAGAAAGACGTGATGAAGTATTCTCAAAGATGTGACGCATGCCAAATACATAGCAATATCTTGCACTAGCTAACTAAACATCTACATCTTGTTATATCTCCATGGCCCTTCATGAAATGGGGCATAGATATAGTTGGAAAGCTTCCTATAGCACCAGATGGTAAAGTTTTCATGTTGGATAACTTCGTATGATATTGTAAGGAACTTATACGCATACATTTAGCATTGACATGTTAAAATTAAGCTAAGGGAATATTCCAAGGATGTGGAAAATCACAACGAAACAATCCTTGGATGAGGTTATCCCAAGATTTGCAACATTTCTATGTTGTCAATTGGTTTGAACATGCTCATGTTTACTATGATAGATACATCCAAATCTAAGACAAAAATCAAAGATTAAAAACAACAGGGGCATGCCAAGATATCAAGACAAAGTATCATTGTTTTGGTAAAAAAAATTGATCAAATATTATTCAACCAAAAAGGCTATGGTCACCTACCTTGTTATTTTTATTGATTTGAATGTGAAATTATAGAAATGATTAAGATAATACGAGTACAAATGTAGTAGTGGAGCTAATTATGTGTATAGTGTATGCATTACAAGTGTATTTATAGTCTAGACTAAATAACAATAAGTCCGATATTTTCTGGGATCCTCTTAAATTAGCATATACAAATTGATTGATTTGGTATTCATGTGTCTTAAGCATGGTTGAAACGATTCTTTGTTGAGAATAAGTCTCATACCGACCATTTCTACACATCTGAGAAAAAAATAAAAATATGATCGTTAAGAGTCTTAGGAGATAAAAATAATAATAGTCAGGATCCTGAGAAAGGTTCAGGATTTTGAAGGATCCTGAAGATCTGAGATCGTAAATAGGATTAGCGATCTTGGACCAAACAATTGCCCCCAAGTTACACCTATGAAATATCAAGGTTAATTTAAAATAATTAAAGGTATAATTTTAAAATAAATAACGAGAATATAGATTTATAAGTTCTAATGGATAGGGTAATTTGAATCTTAATGGGTAGATTTCTAGTCGTTGAAGCTGTCATAGTAATATGTTAGATCACCATTTTACCTTTTCACAATTTATGTATAAATAGGATATTTAGTCATTTGTTTTTGCCTTACTCTTTCATCTCCCTTCCAAAATTTATCGAATACCATCAAAGGGTACTATCCTCGTTGGTTTTCCTCTTATTTTTCTTCGTCTTTACTCATGGGTAAAAACGTAACTTGCTCTCATACAAATGTCATCACCATTCCTGATGATAATTTCATTGATCAAAAGGCCTTTTCTTACGAGGAAACTTGTACTTTCGATGAAAACAACATCGAAGCCCTGAAATCGGTTTGGGCTTTTGCCGTTGGTGCCGTTTTTAGAGCTTTTGATGCAAGGATCCAACCAGATTCCATTTCTTCTTCTTGGTTCTATTTTCCCAAGTTCCCTTTAACCCTAGGTCTTTCTTATCCTTTTCCTGGGATTATTTCCAAGTTACTTGAGATTACCAAAGTCTCGTATAATCAAACCATGCCAGCGGTCTTGAGGATTCTCTATTGGATCGATTGATTAAACCGCTCCAAGGATCTCAGGATTTGTTAGAATGAATTAGCCCATGTCTACGACTTTTCGTCCAAGAATAATGATGGTTCCTCGAAAGGAAAATACTTTTTCATGAAACACGACTCCATTCCTGGTACAGATCTCTTGCCACAGTCCTGGGTTAAAAAGGTAGGGTTTTCTATCTTATGATAAGGATCCTAGCATTCACACTTCTTATGTTGTTTGATTTTTTGCAGCTTTCAACACTACAAGAATATAGGCCTTTAATGACATGCAAACCATGAAACGCAGTGATTTATGATAGACAAATGTGTGTGTCCTAAAAATAATGTCATCTCTCCCAAAATTTAAAGGATTTAGGACACGCATTTTTGCATGCCCTAAAATTAGTGTCTAAACAAAAAAAAAACATGGAGGGCACCTATATTAAAATGTGTGTCGTCTAAGGATGGCGTTCTATAAATTTTAATAGAACGCACGTTCCATCCATTTAGCTAGGGGAAAAATGAAATCCCCAAAAATTAAAAACCCCGCCTTGCTGAAAACCCTCGCCTCCTTTACATGGCTAAAAACCCCATTCTTATCAGATTTCCAGAGCTATCTCCCCATTTTTTCGAGATTGTTGCAAACTACAACATTCTTAAACCAGGGGATTCAATTAAATACCATAACCCAAACTCTTTCTGGTAATTGGGAGCCAATTAGGGCAAAACACAATCCTTATACCACTTTTTCTCTCAAGAAACCTTAGGTACATACACTTTTTCTCCTCTTCCTCTTCCTCTTCTTCTCCGTATGCTTTCTCCTCCCTTCCTCGCCGGTGGTCACCGTTGCTGCCTACTTCAACCAGCCATGCCCTTCCTTTTTCCCCTGCCCAGGAGCATCTGTCGACAACTTCTCAACTTCATTCGTTCAACAGATCGTTGATCATTGCCCCTACGATACCATCAACTGCTCCAAACCTAGGATTACGAAGCACCTACTGTTCGGTGGGGGTAACCTAACTAAACCCTAGATTTTACTTTAATTTATGTGATATATCTCATGATATTAATTAATAGAAATAATAGTTTGATTTATGTGGAGCTACTTGGCCTAATTTTATTCGAATTCGTTTCAAAATGTCATTTTTATCTTGTGTAATTTTGTATCTACTAACCCAATTGATGGTATTTTGTTTGTTTTAAAATAAAAAATCAAAACACAGGAACTACTTTATGCACGCCCTTTTGATGTGGAGGCACAAAAGAAAATTGAAGCTGCAATCCGCCAGGTGCGTAGATCTATTTTTCATTTTTCTCAATCGTGAAAATATTATATAATATTTGGTAACTGCTTTAATAATATTTTTATTTTATTCATGTCCTTCCTCCATGATCAGATGTGCATCAAATGAGGGTTAGTAATAGTGTTTGTATATTTATTGTATTTTCATATTTGTATTTTTGATGTTTAAATAATTCAATTTCAGAAAATTAACCTACTTAATACCTGCAACAGGTGTTTATTATGATTTCCATTGAACCAGCTCCTATGCTTGAAGATAAAGAGAAATGGTTTGTCTCTTTCTCTTGTTTTAATAACTTCAATTTTGATTTTTATTTTGTGTTTGTGTTTGCATTTCTGGTTCTATATTTTATTTTATAACATTTCATGTTCCATGTCTCTTGGGTTCCATGATTTCATTACAAAATACCTTACAAAAGACCCTCGTATATGTCCCATTGCTTCTGAGTTGTTAAATTTATGTTACTATAGCTTATGTTCTATGTTATGTAAATGACAAATATACCCTTTTGTTTGTAATATACACACACTTCACTTGAAACAACATATATTCATAGAAAAATGCAAATATGGAGCTTCTGCAATGTTGCCCAAGATTGAAAAGGCAAAGATAAATAGGGTTGTTATGGCTTTGGAAGAAGAAAATGTTTCTTCAGAGACTATACCATGATACGCGGTGTATAAATATATAACTATATATTTATATTTATATCTATTTATTTATTTGTTTATCTTTTTATTCACTATTGGGTTATTATATGCACACAAACACTTGGAGCAAAAATGAATGAAGAATATGGAGATACTGTTCCATCTAAGCCTCATCAAGTGCCTAATGGAGTAACTATTGTGGGTAGTTCAATAAAACTTGATGTTCTAGAAGAGGAAAGAGAAGGTATTCTCTCTGTAAACTTTGATTAAGAAATAGCAATTTTTAATGTTAAAAGAAATCTTGTTGATTTATAATGTCATATTATTAGTTAAAAAATATTGAATGCGAGCAGGTGATTTTGGAAGCATGATAATCCATGGCGGAGTTGATATAGAGAAAACAATTGCTTAAACATCATCGGCTCAAAGGACTAAAGAGCCCTCATCCTTGTCAGGACATGGTCAAATCTTGTCAATGGCTGATCCTGGAGAAGATTCAGTCAGTCCATGGTATGTTTCTATATCATATTGATTAAAATAAAAATATATTGTATTCATGTATTTATGTATAATTAAGGAGATTTATCATATGTTGATCCTAACAACTATAATTAATTAAATAGCAATTCAGCAGTTTGAGTTTCCAGTGTTACATATAGGCTCTGTTGGGCCTTTTTATTTATTTTTATATGTTTGATATTTTGCATTTAGTATTTCTTAAATAGTGCAATTGATATTTTCAACATCTATGTATGATTTCCATATAAATTCATTTGGCTAATTGATTTCATTTGTTGGTATAAAATGCAACAAAACGCTACCAGCGAGTTCAAAGCATACACCGTTTCTGGCAAGTTATTCACTTTATTTATATTATTATTTAGTGGTAAAATACTAGAATTTATCAAAAAAAAATCACTTAATTTTTATTTATTTTTCTAGGTCTATCCAGTGACACATTCAAAAAGCACTTGATCAAAATTTGCACCAGGTCCGTTTCACCACCATTTTTGATATGTTTACAGATGTAGCGTCTGGTTCCTGGTATGTAATTTATTTAAATATTTTGCATTTTTGGCCTTGGACTCGCCAAGTTGAAGGACTAACTCGCCGAGTAAAAGCGGGATGGGACGCGGGATTTAAGTGATGGACTCGTCGAGTCGGGTCCCATACTCGCCGAGTACGCTCTGACTGGACAAAAACCCTAATCTGAGGGTTTTCAACCTATTTAATCATCTCATCCAGCCACCACTCATCCCTAATGCTCCCAGAAACCCTTCCTAGTAAACCCTAAGTGTTTTGGTGCAAGATCTAAGGCTTTTGAGTGATTTTTGTGGGTTTTGACCTCAAGGAAGAAGAAAGAGCATAGAAGGATCAAGAGGAGACTGAAGGATTCGAGTTTGGTGCATCATTTTCAGTCCTTGAAATATATAAAGTTTGTACCTTGCTTGTTCATTTGTTAGATCCCTTTTTGGGGAAGATTTAGGGCTTTTTAAGTCATATGAGGTGGCCAACCGTGATTGCAAACATGGATGGGGATCAAGACTTCGGATCTAAGTCTTGGAATGAGTCACAAAGCAGATTTGGGTTGCTTTTGCACCCAAGGAAGGTCCCATGCAACATAAGAGTTATTTTAGATCCTTTTTGGCTCAAAAGTCCCATGCATGCACATAAAGTTCGAAACTTTACGTGCTAGATCGAGCTTAGGGGATTGGATCTATCTTTTGGTCAAAGGTTGTACATCATAAATCGAGGATTTAGGGTGTGGACGTTATCGACACGGCGAGTCCGTTCTTGGGACTCGACGAGTCTAAGGCATAGAGTCCCTTAAATGTTGAGGGTCAAAAGAACCCAGTTGGGAGTTACAAGGGTTGTAGAAGGTCCGAAGGAGTGACCCAACGTGTTGGACTTAGCCTTAGACCTAGAATTCATGGGACTCGATGAGTGCTACAATAAACTTAGCGAGTCAAAGGCAATCTCCTTATGGATGAAGATGAACTCGACGAGTTGTTCATACAACTCGGTGAGTCGGGGTCAGGAGTTGTTCATCAGATGAAGGTGAACTCGACGAGTGTTCATCCGACTCGGAGGTTCATTGATGTTCGTAAAGAAGCGGAACTCGTTGAGTCGTTGCCAAACTCGATGAGTCGAGTCGTGGATAAGGGCGAGTAAGCGAAAGGGACTCGACGAGTTGACGGCCCAACTCGGCGAGTCGGGTCAACTGGAAGTTGACTTTGGCTTGGACTTGGTTGGGGGTAAAATAGTCATTTTACCCCAATAGTAGATGTCAGTTTCTGACTGAGTTTTTTGTGGGGATTATAGCCAGAGGTTTTCCGGAGCAGCAGCAGACAAAGGTTTCCCGCACAGATTATCAGCGGCTACTCGTACGAGGTGAGTTACCTTCCAGTAGCAGTGGGTCTACGGCCACAATGTCGGCCCACCAGTAGGAGTTGTATGATTAGATGATTGTCTTTGTGATATCATCTAGGTTTGCTACTACCTGATATGTTATATGTTGGCATGATAAGTTATATGTGATAGTAGTAGAGTTCGGTTGTTAGGACCGAAGGGTAGGTCAGACACCCCATATATGTCTGACATTATGTGGTGATATATTTATATGCTGGTATGATACGTTATATGTGATAGTGGTAGTAGGAGGGGAATAGTCCCCAAGTTCGGTTGTTAGGACCGAAGGGTAGTTTGGACACCCCAAGTATGTCCGATAGTATGTTTACGTTATGATATATGTGATAGTAGCAGTAGGGGTGGAATAGTCCCTGAGGGTCGGTTGTTAGGACCGACGGGTAGGTCAGCACCCCAGAATGGCTTCACACGGGTAGGATGGCACCCCAAAATGGCCGTAAAGGTAGGTTAGCACCCCCAGAATGGTCGTACGGGTAGGTCGGCACCCCCAGAATGGCCGTACCAGGTAGGTCGGCACCCCGGAATAGCCTGGCAGTATGTATGCTATGTGACTGTATGGTATGTGGTACGATGGGGGAACTCACTAAGCTTCGTGCTTACAATTTATAGTTTTGGTTTCAGGTACCTCTTCAGCGAAGGGGAAGGAGCCGACACGGTAGCGGCACATCATACACACACTCATTGTCTTTCCGCACTATGGATATTTTGGGATTGTACTCCGACATGTTACTATTTTATGACTCGGGTTTTCAGACATGATACATTGTTTTATGAGATGATGTGATTTCACAGTATTTTCTTATGAATGTATTTATGAGTCAGTTAATTAAAAAGAAATTTTTGGACATGAAAATTGGGTCGTTATAAGTTGGTATCAGAGCCCTGGTTTGAGGGATTCGGACACACCCTTGGGGTGTCTGGACTCAAATAGAGGGATTAAAAGATTTTTATAAGAAAAATGGTTTCCTAGAAGCTAAGATGAAAGAGTTTTGGGAAAGAACAAAGTTTGTGATGTGCGCGATCGGCCGAGCACAAGTAAGTATTCCCCAAAGTACCCATACAAGTTTATATTATGTTTATCAGTTTTAGTAGAACAACATGCTAGAATAAGACTATGGATCTAGGAATGATGCCTTATGTGCGTGCTATATGTGCTCCAGCTTATGAGAATTGCATGCTAGTATTGAGTAGACAGTAATAGGATAGTCTGTTTAGGTTATGCCTGGTAGTATGAGCTCAACATTGTATGCTGGTACAGTTTCTCGTTAGGAGAAGAGAGTTGTTTGAGTAGTTTCCTGTGTCCGAATGCTACTTGATCCGTGCATGTAGGACTTTGAATAATGGGAGTTAGCCATTAGGTGAGTACGTCGCGTCACATGTGATTAGGATTGAATAATCTCAGAGTGTTGGATTTGGCCCTATTGCGTAGCTCTCGTTTGAGTCTAACCGTTGTAGGGACGAGTCTTTTACTTGAAGGATTATCTGAGCCTTGTTACATGTGATGGTATTCAGGTGATAGCTAATTGGCATCACAAGGAGGCCTTCAGCAGCTGAGGACTGGTTTGGGTAGAGTCATAGATTTTCCCTAGGGTAAGCCTAGGATGAGAGTAGCTGAGATCAGTAGTGGTAAAAGGGACTTGGTGGAGTCAAGGCAGTCCTTGAGGAAAGTACGGATAGATGTGGAAGGTAGTATGGGCCCATACTACTAAAAGCAGAGGATTTGTACTCGAATTAAGGAAGGCTGAGGCAAGACCAAGGAACTTATGATGGGTGTGATCCCTCTAGATGTACTAGTATAACTGATGGTTGTCATGATGTATTGCAGAATGGTGGTACTACGGCCGAGGCCAACAGTGGGCATCTCAGGAGAGGGATCGGGTTCATGTTCAGGTTCCGAACCAGTGGATGAGAGGCTACACGAGTTCACCGCGTCTGAGATCACTAGAGGCATCCTTGATGCGACCCCGGTCATCTTTGGGTCGATCAAGGAAGGGATTTTTGAGCTGATGGAGGATCACCTTAGGGCATTCAGGAGTGACATGGCGACCAGCCAATCAGGATCCCACACACTGTCCTTTAAGGACTTTAGGGGAAGTGGCGCGCTGGACTTCCACGGGACGAAGGACCCCATTGCTGCTAGACGATGGATTGCGGACATTGAGTCTGCACAGCTGACTAGCTTCTGCCCCGAGGGGTCGAAGGTGAGATATGCAGCAGGGTGTTTAAGAGACGGAGCTAGAGATTGGTGGGAGTCTGTTGGTGACTCCTTGGGATCCTCGGCTGTTGAGGCTATGACTTGGTCAGACTTTGTGGCCAGATTCAGGGCGGAGTTTGTGCCAGTTGTAGAGCTTCAGCAGCTGGCCAGAGAGTTTTTGGATATGAGACAGACTACGGAGACTGTGGCGGAGATCACCTCCAAGTTCCGGGAGAGGGCATTGCTGGTGCCCCAGTATGCGGGAGATGAGGACATGAGGAGGACCCGCTATCATGACATGTTGCGAGCTGACATTCGAGAGGATGTTAGTTTTTCAGCTTGCCCTACCTTGGATTCCATGATTGCCAGGGCAAGGGAGAGGGAGATCGATCTGGAGCATGTCCGGAAGAGGAAGGTAGAGGAAGGGCAGACGACTGGGGCTTCGGGGAAGAAGCCCAAGGGATCAGACGGTAGGCCGAAAGGCCAGTCAAGACCAGGCCGCTGCAGGAAATGCGGCAGGCCATATGAGGGGTCGTGTAGATTGGGATCGTCGGGCTGCTACAAGTTTGGCAAGACGGGGCATTTCAGCAGGGATTGTACCGCCCCTGCACCGGTTATTTAGACGTCTGAGTTGTTGGGTTTCCACTGCAACCAGAGGGGCCACAAGAAGGCCAATTGCCCCCAGTTGACAGCAGCAGGAGCGCCAGTGAAGGCGCCAGCTCCAGCGACCCTGTGGATTACTGATGGCCGATAGGCCAAGGCTGAGGCTCCAGTGGTGAGGAGCCGAGACTTCCAGTTGACTACCGAGGAGGCACACGCTGCACCCGATGTGGTGACAGGTATGACTTCTTGTTTTTGCTTTTATGATATCCTGCTATGATTTTGATATGTTATGTATGTGCTCTGTTTAGAATCGTTCCATGTGAACGGTATCCTAGTTTAGGTATTGTTTTATTCGGGTGCTACCCGATCATTTGTCTCTCTTACGCTTAGTAAGAAGTTTCCTGAGTCATTGGGCATGTTGGATTGCCCTTTAGAGGTTCAGATTGCAGACGACAGGTCGGTACGAGCATTAGAGGTCTTCCAAGATTGTGTTTTGAGGTTGTTCGAGGAGCGTTACCTGGTAGACTTGGTTCCCATACCCTTGCGGGGGAACAAGGTTATTATCGGCATGGATTAGCTGAGCCCTAATGGGGCGGTGATAGATTGTACACATCAGTTGGTGCGAGTCAAGACCCCAGGAGGGGGGAGAGTTAGTGATTCAGGCCGAGAGGCCACAGTGAGGGCCAACCTTATGTTCGATAGTGAGGGCAATGCGTTACCTTCAGCAGGGTTGTGTCGGATATGTCGCTTATATCATGGACACCCGGGAGGCGGGAAAGGCGACAGTGGGCGATGTGACCGTGGTACGAGAGTTTGCGGATGTATTCCCCGAGGAGTTGCCTAGGATACCTCCGGAACGACAGGTGGAGTTCAGGATCGACCTAGTCCCTGTTGTGGCTCCGATAGCCAAGGCACCGTATCGGTTGGCTCCTCCTGAGATGCAGGAGTTGTCTACACAGCTGCAAGAGCTGTTAGACAAGGGATTCATTAGACCGAGTAGTTCTCCCTGGGGAGCCCCGATTCTGTTTGTGAAGAAGAAGGACGGGTCGCATTGGATGTGTATAGATTATCGGGAGCTGAATAAGGTAACGGTGAAGAACCGTTACCCACTCCCGAGGATTGATGACCTCTTTGACCAGCTACAAAGAGCCTCTTGGTTCTCCAAGATTGATCTGCATTTAGGGTATCATCAGATGAGGGTCAAAGAGGGGGATGTACAGAAGACAGCGTTCCGGACGCGCTATGGCCACTATGAGTTCGTGGTGATGCCTTTCGGGCTCACCAATGCTCATGCCGCAACCGCGTGTGCAGACCGATGTTGGATCGGTCCGTGATAGTTTTCATTGATGATATCTTGGTTTACTCCAAGACACAGGAGGAGCACGAGGAGCATCTGCGAGAAGTTCTAGAGACTTTGAGAAGGGAGAACTTGTATGCTAAGTTCTCCAAGTGTGAGTTCTAGTTGCGCGATGTGCAGTTTCTCGGACACCTTGTCAACAACAACGGGATATCGGTGGACCCGGCCAAAGTGGAGGCCGTAATGAGATGGAAGGTTCCGAGGTCTCCATCTGAGATTCGGAGTTTCCTACGATTAGCCGACTACTATCGGAGATTCATCCAGGATTTCTCCAAGATATCCGTACCCCTGACCAGGCTAACGAGGAAAGTCGTGGTTTTTCGTTGGGGCCCTGAGCAGCAGGCCGCATTCGAGACATTGAGACAGAGATTGTGCGAGGCGCCAATCTTATCCCTGCCAAAGGGCATGGAGGATTTTGTTGTGTACTGCGACGCGTCCATTTCAGGTTTGGGTGTGGTACTGATGCAGAGAGGTCATGTCATCGCCTACGCTTCGAGGCAGCTGAAGCCTCACAAGGCGAACTACCCGACGCATGATTTGGAGATGGGGGATGTTGTGTTCGCCCTCAAGATTTGGCGTCATTACCTCAATGGGGTTCGCTGTACCATCTACACGGACCACAAGAGTTTGAGGTACCTCATGGATCAGCCGAATCTAAACATGAGGCAGCGTTAGTTGTCGGACGTGGTGAAGGATTACGATTGCGAGATCCTTTACCACCCGGGGAAGGCCAATGTGGTCGCCGACGCGCTTAGCCGCAAGGTAGCACTGATCAGGGATATTTGTCTGAGGATGACAGTGGTGACTCCATTGTTGGAGCGGATTCGGGAGGCCCAACAGAAAGCCATGAAGGAGGAACATCGGAAGAGCGAGCGGATTGTGGGGCAGGTTTCCTCTTTCGACTATGACAGCCGTGGATTACTGACACTACACCGTAGGGTGTGGGTGCCGTTCCTCAGGGGTGTGCGCCAGGTTCTGATGGAGGAGGTGCACAAATCTCGTTTCTCCATTCATCCCGGGGCGACGAAGATGTATAGGGATCTTCGTTTGGACTATTGGTGGCCCTGCATGAAGCGGGATGTAGCATGGTACGTAGAGCGGTGCTTGACCTGCAGGAAGGTCAAGGCCCATCACCAGAGGCCACACGGCAAGATACAGCTGTTGGATATCCCGATGTGGAAATGGGAAGACATTACGATGGATTTTATCACAAAGCTTCCCAGGACCGCGCGGGGAGTGGATTCGATATGGGTCATCGTCGATCGATTGACCAAGAACGCCCATTTTATTCCGATTCAGGAGAGTATCTCGGCCGAGAAGTTAGCTGACATCTATATTAGGGAGGTGGTGTCGTGGCACGGGGTGCCAGTTTTAGTGATTTCTGACATGGATGTACAGTTCACTTCCAGGTTTTGGAAGATGTTCATGACGAGCTGGGTACTCGTCTGCATTTTAGCACCGCCTTTCACCCGCAGACGGATGGTCAGAGCGAGCGGACCATCCAGAATCTAGAGGATATGTTGTGATCATGCGTGTTAGACTTTGGGGTAGTTGGGATACCTACCTTCCATTGGCAGAGTTCTCCTATAACAACAGTTATCACTTGAGTATTGACCGCCCTCCCATCGAGATGATGTATGGGAGGAGGTGCAAGACCCCGATATGTTGGGGCGAGGTTGGACAGAGGGTAATGGGGAGCACTGAAGTAGTACTCAAGACGACAGAGAGGATTCAGCAGGTCCGGAGCAGACTTCAGACTGCTCAGAGTCGGCAGAAAAGTTATGATGATAAGCGCCGATCAGACCTGGAGTTCCAAGTCGGGGATATGGCTCTCCTGAAGGTGTCGCCATGGAAGGGCGTCATCCGATTCAGGAAACGGGGCAAGTTGGGCCCCAGGTACATCGGACCATTTAGAGTCTTAGCTTGGGTGGGCAATGTGGCGTACACGTTGGATCTGCCAGTCGAACTCAGCCAGATCCAAAACACTTTCCACGTCTCCCAGCTGCGAAAGTGCCTGGTGGACGACTCAGCAGTGGTACCCTTAGAAGATATTCAAGTCGATGACAACTTGAATTACATTGAGCGGCCAGTAGCGACCCTCGACTGGAAGTCAAAGGATCTGAGGACAAGAGGGTTGAGTTAGTGAAGGTGCAATGGCAACATCGAAAGGGCTCGTAATGGACTTGGGAGCCGGTGGAGGAGATGATGGAGCATTACCCAGAGTTGTTTCAGGAACGAGCAGCAGACTACGAGGACGAAGTCTAAAATAAGTGGGGGAGATTTGTAGCACCTGGTTCCTAATATGTAATTTATTTAAATATTTTGCATTTTTGGCCTTGGACTCGGCGAGTTGAAGGACCAACTCGCCGAGTAGAAGTGGGATGGGATGCGGGATTTAAGTGATGGACTCGTCGAGTCGGGTCCCGGACTCGACGAGTAGGCTCTGACTGGACAAAAACCCTAATCTGAGTGTTTGCATCCTATTTAATCATCTCATTCAGCCACCACTCATCCCTAATGCTCCCAGAAACCCTCCCTGGTAAACGCTAACTATTTTGGTGCAAGATTTAAGGCTTTTGAGTGATTTTTGTGGGTTTTGACCTCAAGGAAGAAGGAAGATCATAGAAGGATCAAGAGGAGACTGAAGGATTCAAGTTTGGTGCATCATTTTCAGTCCTTGAAGGGTATAAAGTCTGTACCTTGGATGTTCATTTGTTAGATCCCTTTTGGGGAAGATTTAGGGCTTTTTAAGTCATATGAGGTGGCCAACCATGATTGCAAACATGGTTGGGGGTCAAGACTTCAGATCCAAATCTTGGAAGGAGTCACAAAGCAGATTTGGGTTGCTTTTGCACCTAAGGAAGGTCCCATGCAACATAAGAGCCATTTTAGAGCCTTTTTGGCTCAAAAGTCCCATGCACGCACGTAAAGTTCGAAACTTTACGTGCTAGATCGAGCATAGGGCTTGGATCTATCTTTTGGTCAAAGGTTGTACATCATAAATCGAGGATTTAGGGTGTGGACGTTATCGACTCGGCGAGTCCGTTCTTGGGACTCGACGAGTCCAAGGCATAGAGTCCCTTATCTGTTGAGGGTCAAAAGAACCCAGTTGGGTGTTAGAAGGGTTGTAGAAGGTCCGAAGGAGTGACCCAACGTGTTGGACTTAGCCTTAGACCTGGAATTCATGGGACTCGACGAGTGCTAGAACAGACTCGGTGAGTCCAAGTCAATCTCCTTATGGATGAAGATGAACTCGCCGAGTTGTTCATATAACTCGGCGAGTCGGGATCAGGAGTTGTTCATCAGATGAAGGTGAACTCGATGAGTGTTCATCCGACTCGGCGAGTCGGATGAAGGTTCATTGATGTTCGTAAAGAAGGGGAACTCGTTGAGTCATTGCCAAACTCGACGAGTCGAGTCGTGGATAAGGACGAGTAAAGGAAAGGGACTCGACGAGTTGACGGCCCAACTCGGCGAGTCGGGTCAACTGGAAGTTGACTTTGACTTGGAATTGGTTGGGAGTAATATAGTCATTTTACCCCAAGAGTAGATATTAGTTTTTGATAGAGTGTTTTGTGGGGATTATAGCTGGAGGATTTCCAGAGCAGCAGCAGACAGAGGTTTCCCGCACAGATTATCAGCAGCTACTCGTACGAGGTGAGTTACCTTCCAGTAGCGGTGGGTCTACGGCCACAATGTCGGCCCACCAGTAGGAGTTGTATGATTAGATGATTGTTATTGTGATATCATCTAGGTTTGCTACTACCTGATATGTTATATGCTGGCATGATATATTGTATGTGATAGTCCCCAAGTTCGGTTGTTAGGACCGAAGGGTAGTTCGGACACCCCAGATATGTCTGATAGTATGTTTACGTTATGATATATGTGATAGTAGCAGTAGGGGGTGGAATAGTCCCCGAGGGTCAGTTGTTAGGACCAACGGGTAGGTCAGCACCCCATAATGGCTTGACACGGGTAGGACGGCACCCCAGAATGGCCGCAAGGGTAGGTCGGCACCCCAGAATGGCCGTACCGGGTAGGTCGGCACCCCATAATTGCCCGACAGTATGTATGTTATGTGACTGTATGGTATGTGGTACGATGGGAGAACTCACTAAGCTTCGTGCTTACAGTGTACAGTTTTGGTTTCAGGTACCTCTTCAGCGAAGGGGAAGGAGCCGGCGCAGTAGCAGCACATCATACAGACACTCATTGTCTTTCCGCACTATGGATATTTTGGGATTGTACTCTAACATGTTATTATTTTATGACTCGGGTTTTCAGACATGATACATTGTTTTATGAGATGATGTGATTTCACAGTATTTTCTTATGAATGTATTTATGAGTCAGTTAACTAAAAAGAAAATTTTGGACTTGAAAATTGGGTCGTTACAACAGATTTGTTTAAAAAAAATTCTTTGAGACTTCAAAATTTTCTAGAGCCTATATATTTTAATGTCCTTCGTGGAACTTGTAAGTCATTGTATCATTTTTCTATTTTCAATTTAAAGACACTCACCTCTTGGTAAATGTTTTCAATTTTGGATCACTGTTTTAGGAATGCAAAAAGCGGCCAAAATATCATTTCTATTTATTTATTTATTATTATTGGTAAAATTACTTAGTTCTGGTTTTTTTCTAGTGTTAGATTCAAAATGTCGCTTGATCAACATCTGTGGCAGGTCAGGTGTCATTTTGACCATAAATTTTGGTTTATTTATCAAAAAAAATTATTAGCATTTTTGGTTTATTTGTAGATAAAATAAATAAATAAATAAAAACTTTCATGATGTAAGAGAGCTTGAAAATTTATTGTTCCAAGTCATGAATCAATTGATTTGAGCATCTTTTCTTTCAGGTCCGCTGTCATTTTATAGTTTCACTTATTTGGTTTTATAAATAAAGTTTTGTTGTTTTTAGTTTCATAAAAATTGTTTTAGAAAAGTCTATTAGCAGGTTCAGAAAGCCAATTTATCAAAATTTGGATGGGATATGTCAGGTTTTGAAAGCCATTTAAGAAGATTCAGTTAGTGTGAATTTGTAGTTTGACCATACATATACTCAGGTTGACCAAGAAAGTTGCTACAGTTGAAACACCGAGTTCTGAACCCACATCACAAGCTACTGGAACCAATGGTGGTGTCATCACCGGTACAAGGTAATGGTAACAATAGGTGAAGTTTAGAATTATGGGTTTGTTTGAATTTGGTTGCAGGCTTCAAAGTGAGGCAAAAACTCTAGTATGTTAATTTTTGTTTTTTGGAAATAACATATATACATAAGAATTAGATAGATTATATATGATTTTGCATTTTTTTTGTTTTCAGAAGGAGATATGCCTGATGGGAGCTGGAAGTGTGGTAAATATAACAACATAAACTACCCATTTAGAACGAAATGCAACATAAAGAAATGTGGTGCTGAAAATGAGAAAATCTACATCCAAATTGAACTTTGTGATCAGATTCTTTCCATGATCAACAACTCCAACATATTATATGCAGAGAGTGAAGTGTTGGAAGTAATGCACCAGGTTGATTTTTTTTAATATTCATATCATATTACATTGTATTACTAAATTATGATTATAATTGTGGGTTTGGTTATAGATTGCCAAGATATTGCAATGTATTAAAGTTCTTTAAACTTATTTTTGTTTTGCTCGGTTATTTTCGGGTTGCTTCTTAAAATTGAAAGATGCAATATCAGAACATGGATATTTCTTGTCTAAAGTAGCTGCATGTGTTCCTCCACGAACCTATAGTCAATCCTCTATTGCTTCTATACAAGTAAGTATTCCACTCCTTCGTCTTTTACATTATTGTAGTTGAAGGTTAAAAGTTGGTTTTAGTTTCTCTTTATGAAATCCCAATAAATTTATTGGGATTTATTAGTTTATGTGAATCTAATGGTTCCATTATTCAAATTTGTAGGTCTTGTTGATGTGCATAGTGTCAAATAAAGTAGCTCGAATGCTGTGAAGGTAGACAACAAGTTCTTGTAGTTCGACTATTATTTGTTGATGAATTTCATCTCTTTCACATTTGATGTATTACATTTGTCTACTATTGGAACGATTATTTGTATGATATTAAATTTTGTGCAATGGATTGTATTTTTTGTATATGTTATTTAATTTTCTATTATGAGACATTAAATGCAAATTTAATTTGAAAATTAGTAAATCTATACATATTGTTTTTAAACATTTAAATTTACGATACGCAAAAATGTATGTCATATTTATTTATGACATGGGCTTTGATGATACGTATTACGTCTCGTAAATGTGTGTCATAAATACGCGTCATCAAGTTACGATACGGAAATGCGTATAGTCTTCCTTTATGACATGACATTCCTTGACACGCATTTGCGTGTCATTTGTACCCTTTTATGACATGTAACGCGTGTCATTAAAGAGTATTTTTCTAGTAATGCAAGTTTGAAGAGTTTGTTCCTCCTGCTGAAGACACTGAAGATAGGATCAGAAATTTCCTCGCCTTACCCGAGATTGACAGAACATTCAAGCTCGACCATCCTAGCCTCCAAGAAAGCTCAACTGCCATTATCCCCATGGCTACCAGTAAGGATCCTAAATTTTATTTTATTTCATATGAAGGTTCCTGAACTGACAAAACTTTTTTGTTATGCTTAGGATCCAAATCTACTCGTTCTAGTGCATGTTTTACCCTTGCCAACCTTGATTCTGCTATGTCCATCGACCAATTGGCAGATAAGAAAGAAAAATTTTCTCTCTTCTTTCCAAGAAAGCTCCCATAGATTTGACTATCAAAACTTCGAGATTCCGAAAAAGGAAATCAACTAAAGTTTTTAACTTGGAGAAACTCAGGGTGGACGAAGAAATGAAGAAGTTTCTCTCATTCTCTCATTCTATAAGTATCATTGTAGTTTCTTATATCTGGCACCAGTTTTCTCATTGTTGCTTCTTACTGGTGGCTAATCATATCTCACATTCCTCTAAGGATCTCCAAGTTAAGCTCAACCGGATAAAAAATGTAATAAAAAACTATACACAGTATTTAGCGTGGTTCAGTCAAAATGACTTACATCTACTGGACAACAAGAGAGAATGAGCGATATATATATATATATATATATATATATATATATATATATATATATATATAGATATATATATATGATTTTATTCAACTTCGAAGAACAATTACAATCACTCACCAAGGTTGCACCTCACTTGAGCTCTCAAAATAAAAGAATTTCTCTTGCTTACAAATTATTCCAAATGATGTACTTTCAACCTCACAATGATTTGCTATGTTGAAACTTTTACGCAAAATGTTCATGGAGATGTGTGCTTATTTATAGAAATGCATGGGAACCTTAATTCTGATAAGTCAAACTCATTCATAATTAGCAATGAAGGAGATGCCCTAATTGTCAGTCGATCACAAAACACCATAGAATTGCTTCTAAAAACTTTAACCTTGGAGGATTTGCATGACCACCTACCATACATCATAACATGTTCAACAACTCCCCAAAAGATCCATGCCAATGTATTCTCAACCCCAACAACACATTATGATTCATGCAACGTCTTTCACCGGCCAGAAGACCTTTCTCTGACCATGAAAACTTTATGTCATGACAGAGAGATTTCTCTCATTAGAAGAATTTTCTATCATCAAGTAACTTTCTCTGGCCATAAGAGTTTTCTTTGTCAAAACTTCATTCCCCAACATCTTAACACTATAAATAATTTATTAACCAATTTTGATATTACCTTAGTAAGAAAACTATACCTGAATGTTACATTTAAAAAAAATGATGATAACACTTTATTTCACAAGTCAATAAATATCTTTACGGCTATCGTGCTAAGTAACTTATATATGGTTTAAGATACCTAAATAATAATAATAATAATAATAATAATAATAATAATAATAATAATAATAATAATAATAATAATAATAGTAAGTTTTACATCATGGTAATAAAAATAAGAAATTATTTTTGTTTCGTTGACGCAATTTACCCAAGATATAACACATTAAATAAGAGGGTAAGAAGAATTGTAAAAACTAAAAAAAAAATGTTTCAAAAATGTGAATAGGAGTATTTGAATAGGGGCCCACCTGAAAAAGGTCAACTAAAACCGCCATCAACATCTCAAAACCTGATTTCCTTTTCATGTGAAAAAAGCCATCTTTTTCGCTACTGAAGCCTCCTTTTCTAATATTTGTTTTCTGCTATTAATAAACAAATAGTACTTGTTAAAATCCTATGACTGCAACCCCAATAACATATTTTAAAAAAAATGTAAACAAAAACAATAAAACCATCTTTTGTTGGTTGTCACAGAAAACATGGGTGAGAAATTTTGGAGTTTTCTTAATTTTAGTAATCCACACTTGTTTTTATCTCACAAAAGGAGTTGATTCATGGCGATACCCTTCTCTCTCTATTATTTACATATTTTCGTATTTTAATCTATATTTATGTAATTATAAATTCGTGTATAAATACACATCCATCATTATACCTATGTTATGCTAATTCTGTTCAGTTTCTAGTTAATCGGTGAGAAGGGTGTGTGAAGCAAAGACTGAAAATGGACCATCATGAGCATGTGGAGGAGGAGGAGGAGGAGGAGGAGGAGACTGTGACTCCGGTTGCAAATTCTGGGAGGAGGAACGGAGGAAGTGAAAGATTCCGGTACAAGGAGTGCTTGAAGAACCAGGCATTCAGCATTGGCAGAGAGGCTCGAGACGGATGTGGAGAGTTCATGCCGGCCGGTGATGAAGGCACCTTGGAGGCTATGATTTGCGCCGCTTGCAGCTGTCACCGGAACTTCCACCGAAAAGTACTTGAGGTGCAACCACAAAAGTACTACCAAGCTCCGTTTCACCACCACCAGATGGCACCGCCGCCGTTTTATTGCCACCACAACCCTGCTGGATACCTGAATGTGATGAGATCTCCGCCATCTCACCACCAGCGTCCGCTTGCTATACTGCCTACATCAAGGAACGATGTTGAAGACATACCAAACCCTAGCTCTAGCGGAGTTGGTTCCAAAAAGCGGTTTCGTACGAAATTCACCCAGTATCAGAAGGATCGGATGCTGCCGTTCGCGGAGGCGTTAGGGTGGCGCATTCAGAAAGAAGATGAGGCTGTCGTACAGCAATTCTGCGATGAAACAGGCATCAGTCGTCAAGTTCTAAAGGTCTGGATGCACAACAACAAGTATACACTCGGTAAAAGGCCCTAGTTATTCACAGTTGGATGAAACAGAAGTGATTTCATCTCAAGTTCTAGAGATAAGTTAGGGTGGTTTTCTTTTTCATAAGGTTTACATCGATCATGATCTGAGATTTCTCAGTCTAGATCGAACTATATCTAAAATTAGGTAATTGTGCTTCATTCGAAGCTAGAGATGGTAGAATATTTTAATCAAGACGTAATGATTTGGTGTTGAATTTTCGGAGTTGATAATCGTTGATTGTTGTTTGTTGGCGTATATAGATGTTCAAAAAGGTTATTTATTAAACATGTCATTTCACACACACATTCACATCGTACTGAACATAAGGATTTAATGCAGTGAGAGAAGATGACGACGTTGATTGTGAATTAGGAAGACGTGTGATACATGCAAAGCTACCATAATTCACATCTGTCACCTGATATTTGCCTCAGCAACTCTCTCTCTCTCTCTCTCTCTCTCTCTCTCTCTCTCTCTCTCTCTCTCTCTCTCTCTCTCTCTCTCTCTCTCTCTCTCTCTCTCTCTCTCTCTCTCTCTCTCTCTCTCTCTCTCTCTCTCTCTCTCTCTCTCTCTCTCTCTCTCTCTCTCTCTCTCTCTCTCTCTCTCTCTCTCTCTCTCTCTCTCTCTCTCTCTCTCTCTCTCTCTCTCTCTCTCTCTCTCATACAGAGTCAACAAACATTAAATTTGGTGTATACGAGCTTCGTCAACCTGTGGTCTTACTGCATGGCGTATTAATTTAATGTAGAAGGTTTTAGTTACCGCGAAAAGAGACACTTGTGGCCTGGCAATTGGCACGAAGATTGTAAGGCTTTATGTTTGAGCATTATTAATAATTTCGAAACCAAAGTTTAACCAACCAAAATAAGCTACAAATTTATAAAATATAAGCGATATGCATAGATGTTTAATTGTTTACCGACGGAATAGCAAGAAAATACGTTGCTAGGGAGGGTGTTTTCGTTGCTTTTTGCCTACCACGTTGAGAACGTTTATTTTATACATATATTTAAAAAGTTTTCTTATTATTTTATACTTTGCTTTTATGTTATTTGAACTAAAATATATTTAATTTGCTTTTAAATGTTCAATTACAGTTAAAATGAAAGTTGGAATGCAAAAGGAAGAAAAATTGGCTAAAAAGACGCAAAATGAAGTTGTCGGACAGCTTGACCTCTCGTCAGTGTTTTGACATATCTTATGACTCGTAACTCCGATTGAGGAGATTCAAAATGTTCTGAAAACTAGACACAATTTCGGACAACTTTCGTGTTTTGAGAAGATGTTGATTCACAATCACCACGCCGTGGTGATCTCCAACATGACATGGTGAATGAAATATTCACGACCAATCAGATGACTTGTCGGATACGGTATTTCGACGAGGACCACGATGTGGTGGCGGTCAACCATGACGTGATGGCCAGATATAAGCTATAAATAGAGCCGAAAATTACTCCTGATGATATATCTTCAACCCTAATTCGTTCCCTACGAAAATAAACCTCAGATAAGCCGATTTGAGGGTCTAGAAGGAGGCCAGAGGGCCGTTAAACTAATATGGAGCGAAGATCTGAAGGATTTGAGAGCAGATTCATGCTGGGAATCATTTGGTTTGCTTTTCTGGTCATGGTTAGTATTCTAATTGTGTTCCTATGTTTTTTTTTACTCTTCGAATTCAAGAGTTAAAACATGTTGCTTTCGTTTTAAGTAGATAAAACTCAACTGTATGTGTTGATTTCAGTGACTTTGGATTTTATTAGTTTGGTTATTAATTATGTTTGACCGATCATCACCTATCATGTTAAAGCTATGATTTTTATTGCCTACTGTTGACTTATGTGTATTTAAGAGGACCAATCTAATTACACTAACTTGAATTTTAATTAGTTTATGATCATTAAATTGTTAGAACTAGAGATTGATCAAATCCTAGGGTTAGGTAATGTTAATATGTGACTTTGAATGTGTTAGAGAGCTTAGATATCCATTCCATGCTTTAATTGATTATCATGACCATTGATAGGAAATCATTACATCATATCATTGATACTCCGAATATATTAAATTAATTATGTGTTAACTAATTGCATGATCATTGTGTTAGTTGTTCATTAATTATCAGTACTAAGAAATCCAATCAAGATAACTAGTCTTATTAAAATTCGGTAACCAACTAATAAATCCATTGCACTATTAACGAAGTTAATCATGATTGTGATAAGTAATCCAAATTAAACTTGAGTACCTGAAGTGATTCGTTTTAGTCAGTTTATCTAGTTAATTTAGTTATTAATTGAGTTTTAATAATGAAAATCCTCTTTTATTGCTTTATCTTATTTAGTATAATCTATAATAAAAAAAATTCTAATATTAAGTTACTACCGTTCTCCTTGAGTTTGACAATCTTACTTATCAAAACTATACTAAAATCGATCGGGTTCGCTGTCTGTAAGGTGTGATTTAGATGCGATGATTTAAGAATTTTAAATAAAAAAACTAGTGCATTAAAATTAACACATCATATGACATCATTTCCCTCACCAAAAAGCAAGGTGTGTGTGGGAAGCTTCATTCACTCTTTTTTTAAATACAAAATAATTGAATTTGATGATATATATATATATATATATATATATATATATATATATATATATATATATATATATATATGGTAAGGATCAAATGAGAACACCTAAAAGGTTGAGAACGCGAGAACAGTTCTGGATCAATCAATAAATAAGGACATATTAGTAATTGTATATTTTAATTAAATTAAAATAAAATAAAATTCAATCAAATGTCCTTAAATTTAGGATCAGTTACCAAAAAATAAAAAATATTGGATTTTTTATTTTTCTTATTAATGGAACATAAAAAACATTTTACCAAAAATTATTTTGAAACAGAAAAAAAAAAGAATCTTAAAAAATCAAATTTTTTCTCCAATTTCATGTAAATTATACGTCAATCAGAAATGGATAAAAAAACCAAACTATCAATCATAAATGATTATATTAGAATTTGACTTTTATTTTAACACAACTGTAGTTAGTGATTAAAATCACTTCGAGACCATGTAATCATATATGAATGCACATTTTCATTTATAAATATAAAATACTATTGTCTTTAATAAATACAAATATAATGAATACAAATATAATCGTAAATGACTAAAGCACAATATAAAAATAAAAAAAATCAAACATCAACTTTGGAATAAATAAATAAATAAAACACATTTACAATCCTATATGAATACAATTATAATCACAAATGGAAAATTACATTGTCTTATATATAAATAAATTTCGGCTCCTTCCAAGTTGTTGTCTATGTGCATTCTTCATCTTTCATCATTATAATCCTTTAGGCTATCCATATTAACTCGGTCAATCTACAAGAAATCAAAGAATTTTTTTGTATTATTTGTCAACAAAGTGCTTAACTCATTAACCAAATACACATTTAATATGAAATGAATAAAGAGCGACTGTAATCATCCACAAGAACTAAATCTATATTAAAAATCAAACAATAAAAAACAAATATGCATAAATGAATAAAGCACAATCCTAAAAGCTCTTATAGATTCAAGAAGTAAACCTTCTTAATGATTAAACTCGAAAAATATTGCTTCTTTTAGTCACTAATGATTATAACTTAATCAAGAAAAAAAAACAGTTTTTACTCTCTTTCTCACAAAAAAAAAGCACAAATGTCACATTCAGATGATATAAGAACCTTAAAGAACTTATAGAAAACTACAATTAAATGAAAAACAAATTCAAATACAAAGGAGCAAAAAGTAAAGTTCAAAAATAAGTAAACTAGGCTAAAATTCTCGTTCATTAAGAATCAGATTAGCAAAAAATAGCAATATTCATATTGGTTTTCAGAATCAGAAATCAAACTTCATTCTTCACATTTCAGAAATCGGAACTTGAAAATTTCATAATCAGAAATCCGGTAAGTATAAAGTAGGTGACCAAAGACTCTCGTATTCAAAATCAGAAATCGAATAATCAAATAGCCAATAAGGTTGATTACCTGATGGATCTTAAAGAATACTCGTTTTGCCAATAATTGACTTGTAGGTCTTGGTCTAGAAAAGAAGAACACGAAGAGCAGAAGTGTTTCTTTTTGTTTTTGCTCTTGCGTATCTGTGTATTTGTAGCCCTAGAATCGAGTGAAAGGAGACATAAGGAGGCGCCTCATGCGGTCTCATTGGCGCCACTTCTGGTGTCACCGGTGATGGGCACAACGATGGTAGCCGTGGCATGAGGTGATGATGCTGAACAGATCCTCATGGTAGTATGTTTATGATGGAGGTGGATTTATTATAAAACCCTAGAGAGAGAGAGAGAGAGAAGAGAGATGGAGGGAATATAGATACGAGAAAGATGAAAGCAAAGAGGTGAGAGGGTGAGAAATTATAGGTAATAGGTAAAGCTGCAATTCTTATTATGCCCTTCTGATCATTTACAAGTTACACTTTAATACCATTAGTTTTAGAATTTTTCATAAATCGTTTGTTTAATAATAACCTTAGATCTAAGTATTTAAATGGTTCAGATCTGTTCTCGCGTTCTCAACCTTTTAGGTGTTCTCATTTGATCCTACTTCTATATATATATATATATATATATATATATATATATATATATATATATATATATATATATATATATATATATATATATATACTAGGCGAATATCCACGCGTTGCGCAGAAAGACTTATTTAGTTGAAATATTACAAATATATGTTTTTCTAAATATTACAATAACGTTGTTAAATTTGATATAATAATTTATATACTAAATTGATATAATATATTGATTATTTTGAATTATATGATAATATATACATCTATTATAACTGCATAATCTCAATTGTCTGAATGACTTCTACCCGCGAGTTACTCATGAATAAATTAAATATAATATATGGTTTAATTTTATTTATAGTTGTTATTGTTAATTAATTTTTTAAAATTTATTATTTGCTTACCGTTTTAATTTATATCATTGTAATTATTTAAAACAACAAACAATTTTTTTAATGTAACAATATAATCATTTATATAGAGTTATTTTTAAATATTATTATTGTAAGTTATTTTAAGCTATTAATTCGAAAACTTTTGACGATTATAAAAATATATTCAGGAAATATTTTAGTTAAATTGATATTACAATTTAGTTTTTGCATTTAGCGCTACAATTTATCAATTTTAACTATTCACAAAATATTCTTCGGATTGTTTAAGTGGAACTGAAATTTATATTGACGTTGACCATATAATGTAATATTAAAATTAATAATTTAAGTATTTTGTCAAACTGTTCAAAAGTTGTAACTTTAAACTGATAATGGTCTACATACAATATTAAATCAAATAAATTAAGTATAATATGTTAAAAGTTAAAACATAAATTTACAAGTACAAGTATAAAATATTATTTTAATATTGAAATTTAGTTTATTTATGATTACACTTTAAGTTTGATAATTATTTAACCTTATTAACCAACTTATAATCACTATTAGAAAGACAATACAATTTATCACTTTTAACTATTTAGAAAGTATTATTTGGGTTGTTTAAGTTGAAATAAAATTTATATTTAAGTTGATCATGTAAGGTTATATTTAAATTAACAATTTAAGTATTTTATACAAATTTTCAAAAGTTATAGTTTTAAAATGATAATGGTTTATATACAACAACATATTAGACCTAATAAATTAAGTATAATATGTTTAAAGTTAAAAACATAGCTTTATAAGTAGAAGAAAATATATTCTTTTAATATTAGAATTTAGTTTATATATGATTACACTTTAGTTTATAATCATTATTAGAAAGAAATTGAAAAGTCATGGGAGTTTCAAATGAATGTGGTGGTTAGAAAAATGTTTCCTTTATAATGATATAATGATAATGATAATGATATATATATATATATATATATATATATATTAAATGAGTAATAAACATAAAAATTAATTAAAAATAAAAACCACTTCATTATTTAAAAATTACATTAAAATAAGCAAGATTAAAAATAAAAATAAAAACTAGAAAACAACAAATATTAAAAAAACACAACTTAAAAAACATAATTAATATCTAAATTTTAAAAAACCGAAATACGTCACTCGGAATCGTCGTCCACGTCATCGACATCATCCTCATCGTCATTCTCATCAACATCGTTCCCGTCCCCGTCATTCGAATCCTCACTCTCGATGAACATATCCGACTCCTCATCTGATTCATCAAACAAATCATCGTATCAATACTCTGTTGGCGGCTGGATGTGAGCCCTATAAACGTGCTCTACCAAATCAACACGAAGGGCATGATGAATGTCGTGATCGTATACTACTCTTCTATTTGCCCTATACTCTTGTGTACCAATGGCTACTTCTTCGACAGTTGGCAAAATTTCATTTTCGTGGTATCGACATATCGCTCTTCATTCGTCTTCAAGAATCATATTATGCAATATGATGCACATACATTACGTGTTGCAACCTTTTCAGTTCATATGACCGTGCCCCGACTTCTAGTACTTGCCAACGCCTCTTGAGTATACCAAATGTTCGCTCCACGTCCTTCCTAGCTGACTCTTGCGCCTCTTTAAACTTTTTTCTTTTTTTCACAAAAACAGATAAGGGAGGATATATATTGTGACAATAGTCAAATTTGGCTCAAATCTAAGTCGAACAAAGTCATCGAGTCAACCCGGTCAACTCAATTAAACCTTGTATATTAGGGTTTGTGTTATGTAATTACTGTATAACTCACTATTTTAATGAGAAAATGTCACTTGGAAAAATTCGTGTGTTTAATTTTCCTTACCCTTAGTGCTAAACAATGAACAAAAACAATAAAACAATGTTGCATACTCATCGGGAGTGTGTAAAATCCTAAAACATGGCTTAACGGGGTTCACGGACCTTGCGTTGCGGAGCCAAACACTCACAATTGTCACACACGAAACCTCTCTCAATCGTTTTCACTCTATCTCTCTCTCTCTCTCTCTGTTGTGAAATCTCTCCCAAATCTCTCTAAGTATGTGAAATCTCTCCCAAATATCTCTTTGTATGAGAAATCTCTCCAAGAATGTCAAATCTCTCCCAAATCTCTCTCAAAAGTTCCCGTAACTTTTTGAAGTCATTCGGGCCATCCCGACCCTTAACCGGGTCAAAAACGGCTTGAAACGGGGTAAAAACGAGTAAAATAGGCTTAAGGACCCGAAACCTCTCTTAAGGACACAAAACCCCTCTTAGGGCCGAAAGTCCTCATAGGGACTGAACCCTTCTGAGCCGAACCTGAAGGCTGCTGAACCGAACCCGAAGGGTCCTCTCGGGCCCGAACATCGCACAAGACCCGAACCCGAGCCTCGGTCCATTTCGCTCCATGATGCCTCCGGTCTATTTCGCTTCTGACTGCTTCGGACCGAGCCTGCTCTTCTTGCTGTATCGCTTCACTTTGCCTCACCCCTAGCCTCTGGAGGACCGAACCTCCGACCTAATCCGAGAGGCCTCGCTGGAAGATCAATTCTTTCCGGTTTTCGACTACGACTTCATTTTAACTTCGTTTTTCATCATTTTAACATACAAGACCCCTTAATTAATGATTAATCACGTTTTTAAGGATAAAACATTATCCAAGAAGAGTGGGTGAACTACAAAGGCGGAGTGTTGATTTTCCTTTATTCTATGACGCAAGCAACCCCCATACCCACTCCATGCCTAACCCACACTCCTCCCCACCATGCCTTGTCACTTCCTTGTAATTTTTACCTCTCTCACAAGCCATCCCCATGTTTTTAGGGCTGGTCACTCAACCTCTCTCCTCATTTTCTTTCAATTGCTCTCATTTCACCAAAGATCCAACTCCACTTTTCCCTCAAACTTTTCTCTCTAATTCGAGATCCCAAGGCTGATCATCAAGTGTTCTCCCACTCTTGGTAAGTATAATTCATCCTTCTTGTGATTAATACACTTCACTCTAATCCAATCATCGATTCCTTACACAAACATCACCACGTTCATGTTAGATCTTCGAATCTCCAAGTGATATTTCAAGTGTTCTTGAGTTAAACACTTCCATTCTTCAACAATCATCTACTGAAATCACTAAATGTGAGTTCATACCCCTACATTTTCATGATTTCTTAAGTTTTTAAGGGGGGAATACAAGTTAAAACACCAAGAGCATAACTAAACTTTTCTAACAGCCTTTATCAGAAAAGTTGGACTCCATTCACGGACTGTTTTGGGCAACTTAAACATTTTTGTTTTCAAAACTGTTTTAGGTGTAAGTAGTTCCAGTTCTTAGCTTTAAAATGAATACTTGCACATCTCCATATGAATTTTCTACAATTTATGGTGATTTTTACAAAACTGCCTATCCCTTCAAACATCAATCCGGACCAGTGTGTGATTATGGACTCGTTCACACAAGTTAGAGTTCATTAAAACTCATAATAAAAATTATGAATAAACTAGAATCATTTTCTAAACTCTCAGAATTTACGGATTCTGATTTGGACCCTTGATGATTTTTCTATAAATTTTCTAAGAACAGTAAATGAAAATATTAATAATAGAAAAATGCTATCAATTTCATTTCACCTTGTAACATGTTCAGCAAGGTGTATATCTTTATGTGATTATATGTTTTTGCAAATAAATGAAATTTTGACTTAGTATATAGTCATACATCAGTTAACAAATGGAGTTTGCTATATTGAGCATAGAAATAACGATTTGTTATAATCATAGCACATCTATTACATACAAAGATTTGAATAAACTATGGTAAGTATAGTTTATGTATATTACCACTTTTGCCCTTGTTTTGATAAACTATAATAGGTATAGTTTATGATTCATCACATAACACACTCATACAAAAAGGGTACTTTCATACAAAAAGGTTTTTATATTCACGCACACCACACGTAAACTTGTTAACTTAAATTGTGAGACATTCTCTTTCCGTACGTCCGAGTGCGGGACTTAAATTCTTGGTAGCTATATCCAGAGTCTCTTGTAGGGAGAACGTGATAGTTGTGTATAGATCTATATTGGGTTAGACACCCCACACCTGAGCTGCATGCAACAGCTAGACCGGCAGGTCTGTGGTGACAAATGTCATATCAGTTTCGCGACGCCTGAGAAACGTCGTGGCAGGTTCATTCAGTCATAGTATGGTTATAGCGGCTCACTTAGGATGTTAACAACTCATAAAGTTTATGGAAAATTTTCTTTATAATCAAAAGGGGTTTTATGCCGATTTAAAACCATGGTTATATTATTAAGTATGGAAAATACTTGTTCATTCTTGGTTCTGGGATTTAGGACTACATACACATATTAAAGAAAATATTGGATTTTCTGGATACATATTCAAACGCTTTTACAAGGAAAATGGTTTACTTCTCTAAATCTCTTATGAACTCACCAACCTTTGTGTTGACACTTTTCAAACAACTTGTATTCTCAAGAAATCACTAAACAGGAAATCAAGTGCATTTTGAGGATGGGACGTTAAGGCATCAAACATTTCATATTTTGTCAACATATTGTAATTGATTTTTAAACATGTAATTCATACAATGATGTAAGTTTTTCAATTATATATATGTTGATTGTGTTTGCTTAAATCACTATTGCATTTGTGGTTATGATATTATACATGAAGTCCTCCACCCCTGGACGTTTCCGCCATCCTTGGTTTGGGGATGTGACATATACTGTCATTAAGATAGTACCCCACGCTTATATGCTACATCGTTTGCTTGAAAATGTACATCGTGCGACCCTCCAAGGTAGATATCGTTGAATATCGGCGATTGGTCTAGAACATTGATGGTGTTGTTTACACCAGCTAAACCAAAGACTGCATGCCATATCCAAAGATCATGTGATGCGATTGCTTCTAGAACAATCGTCGTCTCTTTGTGGTCGCCTCGCATAGTTCCAGTGTAGGGTTTTTAAAGTACTCCATGGATGATGGCAATTGGCCCCCTTGATGAAGTGTAGGTTAAAAGCCCAAGACCTGTCTTTTCCTTATAAATAGTCATGTATTATTCATAATTAGGGTTAAGAGTGAGGCAAAATGTAGCGGCCACATTGTGAGGTTTCTTGTAGAGTTAGATTCTTATTCCATAAAGTGTAACTTGTTCCTCATAATTGAATAAATCGAGTGATCATTCGACATATCTTCATATTTATGTTTGTTCTTATTTTCTGCATCTTCTTCATCAAATCACAATTAGGGTTTTAATCTCAACAAGTGGTATCAGAGCGGGTCTTTGAAGATCTATTATTTTTTGAAGTATCGTTTCTTTATTTGATGATTTTCTGCACAAGTTATTGAAGATTATTGGTGTTTTGGCGACTTGGAATCAAGAGTTTTGTTCAAGTTACTGTTCATGAAAATTATGTTCTTCTAGTGTTCATCTGGTATATCTTGTAATCCGATCTGTTTTTCTGTTCATATTTTATGATTGTATTTGTTTGTTAACTCAGTCCAATATCAATATCGATTCTATTTTTCTAATCTGGCCCATATATTTGGCTTTCACTATTCATGATCTATCATCTTTGGCCCTACTCATTTTCTTTTTGTGTCTCTGGAACGTGCGTATGCTACTTGCTTTATACATCATTCATTCATCTAGTTGATCTCTCATTGTCTATCTCGATCAAAATCGATGATTGTTTATTAAGTATCTGAGGTCATTGTTTGTAATCGTATATTCACTAATCGATTTTTTTGTTCAAGATCATATTCCTTGTCGATTTTCACTTTCACATTCTCAAAGATCGATTTAATTAACTAGTATTGAACTTGAAATTATCTTTGAATGATTTCTATTTTTGAAAGTGGAAATGGGGTGTTTGTTGAATGCAACTCTTGAAGTCCTATGATGAACTGATGGTGAACGGATGAACTGCACTGTATCTCGATTTGGATGGTCAAACTCGAAAAGTCAATATTCAAAATCATTTGAAATCGGGATGATGTAATCGACGTGGATGTATTCGGTTTTTCGGAACTACTCGGAATCAAAAACAATATATGTTCTTGATATCAGTTTTAGATTTACTGTCAAATCGAAAAGGTTGTACTTGTTCACAATCGCCATGTGGGTTTGGTAATCGAGGCTTAATACAATCAGAAAGAATGATATTAGATTCACAATCGGAAGGGTGATGATCGGAACGAGTGGAATCGGAATTGGAACTTATCGGAATGATTGAGCAGTTGTTCTTACAGGTCAAACGAAAAGTCAAAATTGCCTTGAAAGTCCTTCCTGCGAACATTCGCTTTCGCCTCGTTCCCGAGTTTTACAAAAGAGAAGAAGAGAAGAGAAAAGAAAGTCACGAGAGAAAAGAAGAGAAAGGAAAGGAAAACAAAACTTCTTTTGTGTTCCCGAGTTGGAGAGAAGTGGAAAGAAAATGAATCATTTTGTTCTTTCTTTCCAAATCCTCCCAAATCGGAAGGAAAGTTAGGAGGGAAAGTAATCCTCCTATTTCCCTCCACTTCCTTCCACTTCCCTTCTTTAATGAAACTCGGGAACACCAATTTCTTCTATTTTCTTCTCATTTCCATCCTTTCCTTTCTCTCGTTAAGTTGAACTCAGGAACGGGGTGTTTGGGATATAATCGACGGATTTGGAAAGAACTTGGGTTCGTGTGATTGTGCTTGGAACGAAAGAGGGGAGGACAGAAAGCGAACCTGTGATTGGATTCGGTTTGGCTTAGGATTCGCATTTGGTCTGTGATCTATTGATTTGAAGCGAAAGGTCATGGAATCGGATTCGCATCGTGATGCTTTGAACGAACTTGGATTCGCTTTGGTATCGGTATGAATCTTTGTGCTCAGAACGAAGGTTAATTCGGGGGTTGGTAATTTCCTGGATTCGTATTTCAATCGCGAGTTGCTGTCCGTTCTAGTCGCATTCATTTCTCTGCGTCTAAACGGGGAAGAAGATATTAAGTTACATTATTGGTCCCTGCAACTTCAGCGAATTGACACTTTTGGTCCATGTTGTTTTCACAGCTTGGCAGTTTTGGTCCACTTCCAGAAACTGTTACAATTAAAGGGGGGAATTGATGCAGAGTAACATTTTCAGTCCCAGAATTTCAGAAAACCGACAGTTTCACCCCATTTTTTCAAAAAGTTTGCAAATCTAAGGGCTGGGGAATAGTTTTGAATTCTTTAATGCACATATTTTTTTGTGAACAGAAAATTATGGATTCCATCAAGTCTTGGCGGTTTGGAAAGTCGTTTTTCACAATGACGTCAAATTTTCACGACTTTTTCAGATTTTTTACTTCATCGTTTATATCATTTTGTCACGGGGGAGCTTGGTAATTTTTATCCATTCAAGATCATTCTCATGACCATTTTGAAGGCTTTATAATCACGTTTTTTATTATAAATCGGGGGAGAATTTGGTATGGCCATTCGAAATTGGATTTGTGACTTTTCAAATTTGAAGATTTTTGATAAAGCTTGTGGTAGAATTATGAAGGTAGCTTTTACAGTAGCAGTTCTTCATCGACCTCTTCTAAAGCTTTTGCGGAAAAGTATTCTTTACAGTAGCAGTTCTTCATCGAGCTCTTCTAAGGGCTTTTTATATCTCCGACTTCTATTATTTTCTCGATCAAGCGGCGTTACGAATCTTAAAATTTGGGTTGTTACATGATAATTTTTGGTGGCTTATATCATTAGCTTATTTGAAGATCATTGTGACTTGGAGGGGGAGCTCTTCAAAGACAAGAAGTGATTTGGTTTCTTAATTTTGAAATGGGTTTTTATGGCGGGTTTGGCTTTCTTGAAGTTTTTGGGATTACATTCGAAAATGAAGTTTACAAACGTTACTTTAGTGCTTGGTTTATATATCTTAGAGCCCGTTTTTGAAGACTATTGAAGAATCAAGATTCGTGGATTACTTCAAATATTCCTCGTTGCAAGATCTTTTCTTATTTGCTAGATGCTTGTTTTGGAAGTTAAAGTATTATCATCCATTTCATACTTTGAGGGGGAGATTGTAGGGTTTCAAAGTACTCCATGGATAATGGCAATGGCCCCCCTTGACGAAGTGTAGGTTAAAAGCCCAAGACTTGTCTTTTCCCTATAAATAGTCATGTATTATTCATAATTATGGTTAAGAGTGAGGCAAAATGTAGCTACCACGTTGGGAGGATTCTTGTAGAGTTAGATTCCTATTCCTTAAAGTGTAATTTGTTCCTCATAATTGAATAAATCGAGTGATCATTTGACATATCTTCATATTTGTGTTTGTTCTTATTTTCCGCATCTTGTTCATCAAATCACAATTAGTGTTCTAATCCCAACAACCAGGCCATGCATTAGGGCACAATGCCCAAGCTCAATGCATGCAATCAATACTGCCTAGAATTCCTGGGAACCTACGCTTGTCTTCATGCACCGTGTACAACTGATGGACATCGTTGATATTGGTTTGCACAAAATATCCTTGTCTGTGCACCAAAGTAATAGCTTTGGAGAACTTGTACACATATTCCCGTACGGTACGTTCAGACATCCTTAAATACTCGCCCCATTTGTCTGCGCCCATGTCGTATGCTAACTGACGAATTGCGGTCGTGTATTTTTGAATTGGAGAGAAACCTTTTTTTGCGTCTACCATCCAGCTTCCATTAGAAATATGGAAAACGGTCTTCCAAATCGCCAACAATACATAAGAATAACTCATTCCTCATCTGAAATCACCATCGAAACTTTTCAGCACATACGTCGTCATCTGCAAAGTACTCTTATATAAGACAATTGTGTCTGGCTTCGCGATTTCTACGCAACGGCGATTTTCTAGGTTTATTTCGTGGAAGTGGAATTTGGACTCGTCGGTTTTGAAAATATGCAATAGGCTTCGTCATGACAGAACTAAAAAATAATACCTCCTCTTGAGCCATCAAATCGGATGATGGAGATGATGACATTGTGTTTTTGTGTTTTTGTTAGAGATAATATGTAGAAATGGGTTAAAAATAATGTTGGGTTGGATTGGTATTTATAGTGGAGGAAGAATATATAAAAATATAAAAAATTATATATATATATATATATATATATATATATATATATATATATATATATATATATGGTGAGGTTCAATAGAGAACCATAATTAACCAAGGAACCAATCGTGAGCATCGGAAATCATAACGATCAACGGCCAAGGAAATAGATGTACACTTTTACATTGGACGCACACACAACGGATTATACCAAAAAATCTACCCTTTACAAAAAATCCATCACTTTTTTTCGTTTAAAATTTTTTTAGGCCATGTTTTTTATCAAAGAAAAAAAACCGAATATACCGTTGTTCACGATTTTTCGTCTTCTTTTCATAGAGATCCATGATTATATATATAAAAAACGAACTTTTTTTTTTCGAAAAAAACTCACATCATTTTCTTTAATGAAAAAGTTAAGGTCTATTTTTTATTGAAATAAATAAATAAATATATCAAAATTCATAGTTTTTGTACTTTTTAAACATAGATTTATATTCATGTTAAACAAAACGATATTTCAGTTCAGATTCACATTGTGAACTTGTTCAGATTCATATTGTAAACTTGTTCAGATTCATATTGTAAACTTGTTCAGATTTACAGTGTGTATAATAATAAATCAGATTCACAATGTGTATAATAATAAATCAGATTCACAGTGTGAATCTGAACTGATCGGAGCTTTTTCACATTGTGAATGTTAAATTTTGAAATATTTATAGTTTAGATTCATAATGTGAATCTACACTAATCGAGGTTTTTTTTGTGAACCTTCTCAGATTCACAGTGTGAATAATAGTAATTCAGATTCACAATGTGAATCTGAACTGTTCGAGATTTTTCATATTGTGAATGTTAAAAATTTAAATATTTACAGTTTAGATTCACAGTGTGAATCAACACTGTTCGAGTTTTTTTTTTTTAGTCAGTGTTGATGTTTATTAATAGAGTACAAAAATTAATATTTTTGGTATAATTAGTTTTTTTATTATAAAAAAAAGCTTAAATATTGAAAAAAATTAGAAAATTAAGTGGGTTTTTTTCGAAAAAAAAAGTTCGTTTTTCATGTATCATCATGAATCTCTATGGAAAGAGGACGAAAAATCGTGAACAACGGTATATTCAGATTTTTTTTCGATAAAAACCTTGGCCTAAAAAAAATTTGAAATGAAAAAAAGGAAGTAAATTTTGTTATACTCCGGTACATGTGCGTCCATTATAAAAATTTACAACATTTCTTTTTGCCGTTGATCATTTTAAATTCCGACGCTTTGGATTGGTTCTTTGGTTCCTTATATATATATATATATATATATATATATATATATATATATATATATATATATATATATATATATATATATAGGTTCATGTGAGACGACCTAATTTTTTGAGTCCGTGAGACGCATTTTTTTATTTTTTGTATTTTTTTAGTTAATTCAAGTCCGAAAATAATATTTAAAGAAAGAATTTTTGGATTTTTTCATTTTAAAATTATTTTTAGAATATGTACACTGTAATATTCTATTAAAACATTTCATTTATTTTTCAAAAATAAAACGGGATTCTTTTTTTTATTTTTTATTTTTTATTTTTTCTAGTTAATTCAAGTTCCGAAAATAATATTTAAAAAAAAAAGAATTTTTAGATTTTTCCATTTATTTTGCATTTTAAAATTATTTTTTAGAATATGTACAGTGTACTATTGTATTAGAATATTTCACGTATTTTTCAAAAAAAAAAAACGGGATTTTGTTTTATTTTTATTTTATTTTTTTTAGTTAATTTAAGTTCCGAAAATAATATTTAAAAAAAGAATTTTTGGATTTTTCCATTTATTTTGCATTTTAAATTTTGTAGATTTGGTATCACGGTCTCATAAAATTAGAATGGTATCAAATGAACCTGATCTATATATATATATATATATATATATATATATATATATATATATATATATATATATATATATATATATATATATATATATATATATATATTCCTTTCCAATTTCTTATTGTTACAAAAAAAAATAATAATAAAAAAAAATAACCCCAGCTAGTAGGAATCGGAGAGAGAGTGTGACACCCTTTCCCGCACCACTGTTCTCGCAGTACTGGTGCAGTGTTCCAATGAGCAGGAAAGCTTCCGTTGCCTCCCCCGCTGCACTCCGTCAAATCTTATTGATGGAATTGTGATGATCATTTTTTAAATGCATTAAAGCGGACTAAGTTTGTGATGGATTATCGAAATATATGTGCACCCTTTCCTGCACCACTGGTGCGATGTTCCAATGAACGGGAAAGCTTCCCTTGCCTCGCCCGCTACACTCCGTCAAATCTTATTGATGGAATTGTGATGATCATTTTTTAAATGCATTAAATCGGACTAAGTTTGTGATGGATTATCGAAATATATGTGTATGGTTTACCTAAAAATTCATGTAAACTCTATAATTATATAAAAGACCAGAATTTTATTTTATATTATGCTGAAAAAACAAATTAAATAAAAACACAATATGTCAAAATGAGTATCAACCATGCACGACAATACACATAAATCCCAAAAGAGTTTTAGAAACAATTTAGATTAGAGATTATGAGTTTTAATGCGAGTATTGATAAATTTTACTAACTTAAGTACTAACTCATAACCATTAACTAGTCATTTAAAAATAATAAGAAAACTAAAATAAACCACGTACTTAAACAACGAGCATCACTGGGAGGAGGGTAGTTTATATGACCGCGATGCATGTATTTCATTAAATCGTCATTCATATTTGCTAGGAGATGGTTTCAAACTCTTCATTCTTTATAACAACATTCTTCGGATTATTGATGTTTTTTTTTTCGAAAACAATTTTCACACTCTTAACATTTTTTCTATCCGTAATAGGGATATCACATAAATGGTACATATAAAAATGTTGACATAATAGAATCTTCCATATGTAGGAGAAATTACATTAAGGGTTATTGTTTAATATCGAAATTAAAAAGTAGTCACTGTATAAAAAAAATTATTATATAAACGGTGTTGCAGATATAAGATTAATAAACATTATGCAATATGTGCGTTATTTGTTAAATATGTTTAAAAATTATCATAAAATGATATCGCCAATAACAGATGATTCTATAAGGTTACACAAATAAAAAATAGACAGTTAAATTGATTATTTTCACTAATGAATTCGATCCAATCATGCTATTTGGTGTCATACTCGACATTGGAGAATAACTCCCAACGCAACTCCCTAGAGACAATCTTGTGGGCTCCCACTATACGCTCCTAACCATGGCAAGTAAAGAGCGGTACCCATGCCTCAACAAAAAATATACGTTCAATACATGGTGCTAATCTCTCAGTCAGTCTAAGTCTCTGTGCAGTCTCCAATCTTAGAATTCGTGGAGTATCAAACTTCTTTTTCAATGTACCTTTCACCTTTCCAACATAGCGTGTACGATCTGGAAATTGTAGGAAAGGATGTGTCGGCTAGTAATTAGGTAGCTATATGGGCTGCTAAATCTACACTTTAAGTATGACAAATCCTGAAAAGAGTCAAGAAGTAAACTAAGCAGTTTCAAAAATAACAAGAATTTTGTTTTTTCTGTTTTTATGCATCTTGGTGTACTAAGCATTGTGAACCAGGACCACTGAAAGGTCAACAACAAAATTCCAAAAAAGAATAAAATTTACCAACCACAAAACATAAATCGCATAATCAAAAATTAATTTATCAAAACTTGTAAGTCCCGAATTCTCCTACAAATCAATCAGATTCACTTTGATGTTGCATTCCAGGTCGGATATGTTCTAATCATGTAGAGGATAAAACATATGACTGATAGATAGAAATCAAGAAAATAATTTTCTACAAGACTTACTTTATCAGAAACCCCCAGTCATACTATCAACACCAGAATTATGGACATAAGTCCGTACATCAAAGAAGTGTTGAGCCATGGTTCTAGATAATAAGTAACTTTAATGTATCTCTTAGGTTCCCATGTTTATCTCACTGCTCAATCTATCCAAACATCGTATGGTCAGTCCAAATGTAACTATCTAAGTCCAGATGAGTTAACATTGTCAAGTGCTTTCATTGTCAACAATGTATAGTCCTTTTGAACCCTTTGTCCCTACCAGCACATTGAACACGATTCCTTAACAATTTAGCTTTAGTGCATTACACGAATTTCAGATTGCTCTTTAGCACTACACTTCATATCACTTCCCAAAAATACTTACAAAAGAAAACATATTTTTGTATTTTTTTTTTGAATTTATAATTTTTTTTAGTTTTTGATTTCTCCCCCTTAATTTGTGCATGGGGAATAAAGGAAACAAAATAAATGAGCAAATTTTAAAGAATTGTCTTCAAAACGAATCATTTTAAGAAAAAATTAGGAGTATCGGGAAGAAAACTTAAACCGTAATTCAACAATGGAAGTTGCATCCAGATGGTCTAAGAATAGCACGCATATGCAACAACATGTTCATCCTTAGCTATGTTTCAATCTCCGAACAGATCCAAAAATTCTTCACATCATTAAGTGCAATCCCCATTTGTGATCCTCTTCTTTCTTCCTTTCCCGCAAAGGACACATACCCTCAATTTAAGTTTTGAATATTGTACAGTTGAGAGATGTCCCGTATCATTTGCTTGGAACAGTCACTGTCAACAAACCGAAGTCTGATGATATTCCTCATAGCTACTCTAGCACATAGTGCGGGATTAGTTGCTTTTGGAACCCAATCCATTTTGAAGTCGGCTTGACCATTATCATCTATACAAGGTACTCTCTCCCATGATATATCCTGTTTATCAGACACAGAAGATGAAGAAATGTTAGAATCATTAGATGATTTGGGAGTATGAACCTTTGGTTTGGGTTTAACCCATTTCCTGTTTGATCGGATGGATGCCTTATCACTTTCTTTAGAACTTGAAGCCGATCTCCAAGATGTGTTTGACCTAACCGATCTTGGTTTAACTAGACCATCTCTTGAATTTTGCTTCTTGGCCGACATTTCCTTCTTATCCTTGGGAGTTTGATTGTTGGCCTTTTTCGCGTTCCAGTCACCATTGTTTAAATGTGACCTTGAAGGGTTTCTTTGAAAGATCTCCCTCTTAGCACATTCTGCTAACCTTATGCATAGTAAGGAACATATACATGATATGGGTAATTTCTGGCAATGTGACCTAGGGTCCCACCGTTAAAGCAAGTCTGTTTTTTCATATAGATGAGATTGTGACTTGGTCCTTGTCCAAAAGAATTTTGTTTCAAGGGACTTCCACAAGCACAAGCTCAAGAACATTTAACATATTGTTTAATAGACTTTTTGTGGCTTGGGTTTTTCCACAGTGGGAGTATCAGCATCACAAGATTTCGAATCATTTTCAGCAGACTTGGAATTGATTTTATTCTGCTTACTTGCATCTTGCATTGCTTCTTCATCTGCACATGAAGCAGAAGCATTAGAATCGCTCACCTTATCACAAGTTTTTGAATCAATTTCAGCAAAACAAGAGTTATTTATGTTCTGCTCATGCCCATCTTGGAATGTGACCTGCTCTGCACATGAGGTAGAAACATTAGTATCGTTCACCTCAATATTCTTAGTTTAGGCTGAAGCTGGTACAAGGGTTTGGCCATACCACGGTTAAAGCAAGTCTGTTTTTTTTATATAGATGAGATTGTGACTTGGTCTTTGTCCAAAATAATATTCTTTCAAGGGACTTCCACAAGCACATGCATTAGAACATTTAACATATTGTTTATCAGACTTTTGTGGCTTGGGTTTTTCCACATTGAGAGTATCAGCATCACAAGATTTTGAATCATTTTCAGCAGACTCGGAATTGATTTTATTTTGCTTACTCCCATCTTGCACTGCTTCTTTATCTGCACATGAAGTAGAAGCATTAGAATCACTCACCTTATCACAAGTTTTTGAATCATTTTCAGCAGAATAAGAGTTATTTCCATTCTGCTCATGCCCATCTTGCACTGTGACCTGCTCTGCACATGAGGTAGAAACATTAGTATCGTTCACCTCAATATTCTTAGTTTAGCCTAATTGTTTAGTCTTAACTGAAGCTGGTACAAGGGTTTGTCCATACTGAGCAGGTATTTGTACCTCATTGGTTTCAAGGGGGTGGACTATAGTTATCATTGAAGGGAGGTGGAACATTGTGATACCCTAGACCCTTATTCTGATTATCTTTGAATTTTAATTGTTTTTCAGTAATGGACTCAACTTTCTTACTTGACACATCAAACTTTTTAAAATTAAAATCTGCATTTTCAAACTTATTTTTCAATGTGTTAATCTTTGGCAGTTAGACTTGCAATCTTTATTTGAGCATAATCGTAATGTTCACATTTATCGTTGTATTATGCTTGAAGTTTTTTAAAATCTTGCTCTAATTGATTTTTTAAGGTTTTTTGGTCCTTTCTAGTAGTATGTCGTTCATATTTAAGGTCCTCATTTTCTATACGTAATAAATCAATTTGATCACGAATAAATTTAATTGTATCACTACAGGCTTGAGAAGAAGAAGTTTCATTAACCTTGGTGATTGAAGAACTCATTATTCACCAAAAAGAATAATTTACCTAAAATAGAACTGATTATGAAACCAAGAAAAATTCCCTTTGACTTGAAACCTCGAAAGTCAAACTTGAAATTCAAAAAAAAAGTCAAACTTGAAAGTCAAAACTAAAAGTCAAACTTGAAAACTTGAAAGTCAAAGGTCAAATTTGAAAGTCAAAAGTCAAATTTGAATGTCAAAGGTGAAAGTCAGTTCTTTTGACAAAAAAAAACCTTGATTGAAAACTAAAGTTTCTAGGCCGATAACAAAATTTTAATACCAAAAACGAGAGAATTTTGACTTAAAAATGAGGTTTTTTTTATCGAATACGAAGGTATTTGACCAAAAATGAGGGTATTTGACCAAAAACGAGACTTTTGGACCAAAAAAAAGTCAAAATATGGAAAATCCGAAATTATTGCCAAGATTGCTAGGCTGAATATCCGAATTCGAGAACAGAAACTGAGAAGCTGGAAATCTAAAATCACATGGCCAAGAAGAGAGGACCGAGAATAGGCGCGACGTCGGACCGAGAACGCATCCGAGAATGAGACGAATCCATAACCTTCGCTCTGAGAACTTTGCCTATGAACCCTCACATCGCACCGTAAACCTCGCCTCCGTTCGAAATCGCTGCTGAGCTTTTGAAAACGCTGTTGGCCACCTACGGTTTGACCGAGACCGAGGATCTCGTTGAGATTACGCAAAATTTTGCCAAAAATCACCCAACACTTGCCAAAAACAAGAAAATTAAAATTTTAAAATCAAACTCGATCAAAACTTCAAAAATATGAAGAACATGAAGAACAATGGTCAAATTTTCATAAAAATAAAAATAAAAAACACCAAGAAACTCCAAGAAAAACCGTTTGCAATAACCTGATTGATACGGATCCAAGCTCTGATACCACTTATAAGTCCTGAATTCTCCTTCAAATCAACCAGATTCACTTTGATGGTGCGGAATCCCAGTCAAAGTGTATAATGCAAGATAAAGATGAATAAGAACAAGATAATTAATCTTCAATGCACACGATTTATTGATTAATCGTCTGGTACATAAGATTCCGATTACACACTGTTTTCTCTCTCGATCTCTCCAAAACACGTCCTTAGCATATGGAAGCCCCCAAGAACTGTGACAACCGTCAATTTTCAGTCAAGTCAAAGTCAACGAAAGTCAACAAGTCAAACCGGTCCACTCATCTTGTCGTAAGTGCTAGAGCTTATGATAAGTAACTCCTAAACAACTCTCTATTCTAACGAGAGATCATAAATCAAAAAGTGCGTACACCTAGACCTCCTTAACCTAAAACTGAGGTACGTGGCGAGCCAAACCGATAAAACAATGTTGCATACTCATCGGGAGTATGCAAGATCCTTAAACAAGGCGTAACGGGACTTACGGACCCTGCATTGCAAAGCCGAACACTCAAAAAGGTCACCAATGAAACCTCTCTCAATCGTTTTCAATCTATCTCTTCTTATGTCAAATCTCTCCCAAATCTCTCCAAGTATGTCAAATCTCTCCCAAATCTCTCTAAGTATGTGAAATCTCTCCCACATATCTCTTTGTATGTGAAATCTCCCCCACATATCTCTTTGTATGTGAAATCTCTCCAAGTATGTCGAATCTCTCCCAAATCTCTCTAAGTATGTGAAATCTCTCCCACATATCTCTTTGTATGTGAAATCTCTCCCACATATCTCTTTGTATGTGAAATCTCTCCCACATATCTCTTTGTATGTGAAATCTCTCCAAGTATGTCGAATCTCTCCCAAATCTCTCTAAGTATGTGAAATCTCTCCCACATATCTCTTTGTATGTGAAATCTCTCCAAGTATGTCAAATCTCTCCCAAATCTCTCTAAGTATGTGAAATCTCTCCCACATATCTCTTTGTATGTGAAATCTCTCCAAGTATGTCAAATCTCTCCCAAATCTCTCTAAGTATGTGAAATCTCTCCCACATATCTCTTTGTATGTGAAATCTCTCCAAGTATGTCAAATCTCTCCCAAATCTCTCTAAGTATGTGAAATCTCTCCCACATGTCTCTTTGTATGTGAAATCTCTCCAAGTATGTCAAATCTCTCCCAAATCTCTCTGAGTATGTAGAATCTCTCTCAAAATCTCTCTCGAAATCTCTCCCAACTTTCTATAATCACTCGGGGCATCCCGACCCTCGAATTTGGCGAAAACAGCCCAAAAACGGAAGTCTACGCGAAAAACGGACCTTAGGAACCGAAACCCCTCTTAGGAACCGAACCCTCCTGATGAAGAAGGCTGCTGATCCGAACCGAAGGTACTGTTCACTAACCGAACCGAAGGTACTGTTCACTACTGTTCACTACAGTCCGTTCGGTTCTGCCATTCTTGCCTCTTAACTCCGAACCGAAGCTTCCCCTGCCGACCCTTCGGACCGAGCCTTCGGACCAGACCCTCGCCCTTCGCCTTCGCTCCTTCTTCTGGCTCGCGCCTTCGTTTCCGACTCAGCATCAGTATGGACCGAGCCTCGGCCTAGGGACCGAACCTCGGCCTAGGACCGAGAGGTCTCGCTGGAAGCTCAATTTCTCCCGGTTTTCGCATAGTTTTACGTTTAAGGCCCGTTTTTAATTATTTTAACGCGGGGTTTTCACCAAAAATCATATTTTAACATAATAAACCCTAAATATTCACAATTTAATCATATTTTCATAAAAACCTTTATTTAAATAATAAAAGCAAGTGGGTAAAGTACAAAGAGGTGGAGTGTTGACTTTGCTTTACTTTATGACACAAGCAACCACTCACACACCCACTCTATGACCAGCCACACCTCCCCACCTTACCTAGGTCACATCAATGTACTTTCCACTCAATCATCACTCTTTCCCACGTTTTTGAGAGCTGAATATGCACCCTCTCTCCTCATTTTCTCTCATTTCCTCTCTTTTCACCAAAAAGAGCAAACTCTTTTTTCTCTCATTTTCCCTCTCTAGAACTCGAGATTTGAAGGCTGATTCTTTGGATTTCCTCCACATTTGGTAAGAATAATCCATTCTCTTTATGATTACCTCAATTATTTCCACTCAAATCATGGATATCTTACACAAACTCCATTATAATTGTGTTAGATCTTTGAATCTTCAAGTGTTCTTGGGTTGAACACTTCTCTTCTTCAACACTTACCTACTGAAATCACTTAAGGTGAGTTCATACCCCTACATTTTCATGTTTTCTCAAGTTTTTAGGAGGGGAATACAAGTTAAAATACTTAGAACATAACTACATTTTTTTTTTCTAACAGCTTTCATCAGAAAAGTTTCACTCCATTCACGGACTGTTTTGGATATCTTAAATATTTTTGTTTTCAAAACTGTTTTAGGTGCATGTAGTTCCACTTCTTAGCTTTAAAATGACTACTTGCACATCTCCATACGATTTTTCTACAATTTATGGTGATTTTTACAAAACTGCCTATCATTTCAAACGTCAATCCGGACCAGTCTGTGATTATGGACTTTTTCACCCAAGTTAGAGGTCATTAAAAATTATAATAAAAATTATGAACAAACTAGACTCATTTTCCAAACTCTCAGAAGTTACAGAGCCTGATTTGGACATTTTATGATTTTTCTACAATTTTTCCAATAACAGTTACAGAAAATGTTATTAACAGAAAAACACAATAAATTTCATTTCACCTTGTAACATGTTGAGCAAGGTATACATCGTTATGTGATTATGTGTAGTTGAAATATATGACAAATTTTGTATTCTTACATAGACATATATCAGAAAACAAGTGGATTTACACCTTCACAAGTATGACAAATGTATATATATATATATATATATATATATATATATATATATATATATATATATACGATATTACGAGGCTATATCCATTAAAATATAAACATTGATAAATTATGACAAGTAAGGCCTATGCTCATTTCCCACGAAATCAATCGATAAACTATAATAGGTATAGTTTAGGGTTATTTATATAACAAACACAATATTAAAGGTCTTACACTTACAAAAGAGTTATTGCCGCTATGGACGATTAAGATAATCTATAATAAGTATAGTTAAGCCATTATACCCCCACAAACGAACGCGTTAGTTATAATCGGTATAGTTATGGTAAATACATATTACAAACAAAGTAATAAACTATAATAGGTATAGTTTATGTTTTCATCTACCCTAGGAACTTAATTACAAGAAAGGAATTCACCATCACTTTCGATAAGCTATTCATATGCATAGTTCAGGTTCACTAATCTCTATTACTCCCCGGTGAACTATGATATGTATAGGTTATATTCACATTCACCATCACTTTTGATATGTATAGGTTATATTCACCATCACATCACTTTCGATAAGCTATTCATATGCATAGTTCAGGTTCACTAATCTCTATTACTCCCCGGTGAACTATGATATGTATAGGTTATATTCACATTCACCATCACTTTTGATATGTATAGGTTATATTCACATTCACCATCACTTTTGATATGTATAGGTTATATTCACCATCACATCACTTTCGATAAGCTATTCATATGCATAGTTCAGGTTCACTAATCTCTATTACTCCCCGGTGAACTATGATATGTATAGGTTATATTCACATTCACCATCACTTTTGATATGTATAGGTTATATTCACCATCACATCACTTTCGATAAGCTATTCATATGCATAGTTCAGGTTCACTAATCTCTATTACTCCCCGGTGAACTATGATATGTATAGGTTATATTCACATTAAAGGTTCACATTGTTAGACTTCAACTATAATCGTTGAGCGTATATGCTTGAGTCATACAAGAATTTAGTCTGGATTGGCTTAGAATTGGTGGTGCCCGCCTCATCTCCTGTTCCTCGTTGGGTTGTGGACCTAGGGCAGACTCACTACATTCGACGTTTTATCTAACTTAAATCTTCTATAACTTATATACGCTGGACAATTATAGGGGAAATCTACGGGTCAATCTAGGATACATTAACACATCATATAGGTTATAGTCACCATCACTTTTGATAAGCTATCATATGCATAGTTCAGGTTCACTAATCTCTATTACTCCCCGGTGAACTATGGTATGTATAGGTTATATTCACATTAAAGGTTAGCATTGTTAGACTTCAACTATAATCATTGGGCGTATATGCTTGAGTCATACAAGAATTTAGTCTGGATTGGCTTAGAATTGGTGGTGCCCGCCTCATCTCCTGTTCCTCGTTGGGTTGTGGACCTAGGGCAGACCCACTACATTCGACGTTTTATCTAACTTAAATCTTCTATAACTTATATATGCTGGACAATTATAGGGGAAATCTACGGGTCAATCTAGGATACATTAACACATCATATAGGTTATATTCACCATCACTTTTGATAAGCTATCATATGCATAGTTCAGGTTCACTAATCTCTATTACTCCCCGGTGAACTATGGTATGTATAGGTTATATTCACATTAAAGGTTAGCATTGTTAGACTTCAACTATAATCATTGGGCGTATATGCTTGAGTCATACAAGAATTTAGTCTGGATTGGCTTAGAATTGGTGGTGCCCGCCTCATCTCCTGTTCCTCGTTGGGTTGTGGACCTAGGGCAAACCCACTACATTCGACGTTTTATCTAACTTAAATCTTCTATAACTTATATACGCTGGACAATTATAGGGGAAATCTACGGGTCAATCTAGGATACATTAACACATCATATAGGTTATATTCACCATCACTTTTGATAAGCTATCATATGCATAGTTCAGGTTCACTAATCTCTATTACTCCCCGGTGAACTATGGTATGTATAGGTTATATTCACATTAAAGGTTAGCATTGTTAGACTTCAACTATAATCATTGAGCGTGTATGCTTGAGTCATACAAGAATTTAGTCTGGATTGGCTTAGAATTGGTGGTGCCCGCCTCATCTCCTGTTCCTCGTTGGGTTGTGGACCTAGGGCAGACCCACTACATTCGACGTTTTATCTGACTTAAATCTTCTATAACTTATATACGCTGGATGATTATAGAGGAAATCTACGGGTCAATCTAGGGTTCATCAACACATCATATAGGAATATTTTGTTTACACCTAACTAAGAAAATATTGGATTTTCTGGATTCATATCCTATCGCTTTTAAAAAGGAAAACGGTTTCTACTCCAAACAAAACTCTTATGAACTCACCAACTTAATTGTTGACACTTTTCAAAACTACTTGTATTCTCAGGAAATCAGTGAAACAGGAAAACTTCAGCGCTTTGAGGATGGGACGTTAAACCGTCAACAATTTATTTTTGTCATCACAATGTAATTGATTTTGAAACATGTAAACATATACTTTGGTGTACCTTTTTTCAATTATATTTATGATGGTTATATTTACTTTGAGCACTATTATACATGTTGTTGTGATACTGTACATGAAGTCCTCCACCCCTGGACGTTTCCGCCATCCTTGGTTTGGGGGTGTGACAAGAACGTCCTACACCCTTTACAAGGCCTAAATAACACTATTTATACCTAGATCTAATAACAAAGACCAAGCTCAAAACCCAAACAAAACAATATTGAGCCTAACCAAAATCACATGTGATTTTCGTCCAAACAACACCAAAACATGGTGTTTTCGATCCTAGACCGAGAGCTCTAATAGCTTATGAAAAGCAAAGTATAAACCACAATTTATGACCAAACAAGCAACATATATGTGTTAGGTTTTTATCCAAAAATAGTCTAATTATAGTGATAAATTTGACGTAATTAGCATCAGAAGCCTTTTTAGATTTGAATAAACTAAAATCATTTTATCCACCAATGATCATTTTGAAAAGCTTGGAAAGATTATAACATAACCAAAGGAAAGAAGAAGTTACAACCTTTGATGACTTTGGTTCCTTTCGACAATTAGGAAGTTTATGAAGATGACATTAAACTCCAAAGAAGAAGTCATCTATAATGTATGGCAAGGGAAGAATAAACTACTAAAATATGTCTGTCTTCACTTTTATTAAGTTGTTCTTTAGCCTTAAGACATATAATAAAATACTTTTAAGGATAGCAACATGTAGAACTATTAAATAATGCACCAAATGCAAAATAAAGAAAAGAGGGGAGTTGCAAGAAACCATAAAATGGGATGCCAAAAAGAAGAGGAAAATAGAGTGATAAAAACTAGTTCTTTTCTTCATATAAAGCATTCTTTAAAATCATCTCATGCATCAATAAAGTATCATACTTTATTAGTGAAACAATAAATGATGAGTTATAAAAACTGTTAGATCGATTAGATCTTCGTAACAGGTAAGTAAAGAACGTAAAAAGAAAGGAAATAAAACACAAGTATGGATCACAATGAGTCAAATGATTAGATTACTCAATCCTCAGCAGAGCTCGACTAAGAACTTCCGCTATAGAGGACTTCTAGGGTTACAAAATAAGAACGATGAATATGCTGAACAATACTTCTCTAATCGTTTCTAATCCTTTTGTTCTAGGATGCATGCAAGCATCTATTTATAATAAACTCTACAAAACTCACGGATGGACAGGCCCATACCGGAGATAAACATGGACTAGCTAACGAGCCCAATAGACGCAACACAATACTGGACCTAACAATCTCCCCCTTTGCATCAATTTGGAGCGAGACTATCGTTTCTTCTTGCTTGGACCAGCAGCGGGAACCTTCTTTGTTGTATCAAACAGACATGAGATAAGTGCAAGGATAGTCTGTCTGAAGCGAATGTACCATTGAATCATGTCATCAAAGTACTTTATATCATCCGCTGTGTTCTGCTTGCACCTATGGATGATCCCTAAGACGTGTTCCAAACAAGCAGTGGTATAGAGATGTTTGTCTGCCAAGGCGAAAAGACATTTCTGTCCTTCGTTTCTGGTAAACATGACGGAGTTTCTCTTTGGGTCAATCTTCCCCATCTGCATCATGTTGAGATCACTGGCAAAGCCAACAGGAGATATGGTAGGCTTTTTCTTGAATACGCTCGCTATCTCCTGATCCATCAGGGCAACTTCCAGGACATAGCATACAAGCATCCTCTTAAAGTGGTCGATGATCGGACCATATTCAGCTTCGTTTGTAAGAAGGATGTTGTGCAAGATAATCCAGTCATGGGGATTAAGGTTGGGAAGATCTGCAAGTGAGATGGCATGTTCGGTCTTGGCAGATCCCCGTAGTATCTTAAACCGAACGTTGGTGAAGTTGCCTTCCCTGTACGGCTTTAGGACCCGAACATTGACGATTTTCTGAGCGCTCCAAGTTTGATATTGTGGTTGAGCTGCCCTCAGATAAAATTCGACTAAGTCCCGATCAACCTTTGGATGAGGATGAGGGAACTCAACAAGGTTGTCAAAGGCATGAAAGATAAACGCCTTTCGGGTCAGTGGCATATCGAACTGAGAGTCGACAGTGTTAGAACGATCTAAAGAGATCACCGGTTCTAGCCACAAGATACTGGGTGTTTCGATGGCTTCTTTAATCAGTTTCTCAAGAGTCCAAGGAGGAAAAATGGTTTTCCTGCTCTTGAGAAGGTCGTGGGCTTCTTTCTGTCTCCTTTCGGCTTCTTCAGCCTCTCTAGCCACACGAGCGCTGATGTCAGCCTCTTTATCTCGACCCTGTCGCTTCAAAAGGTCGGCAATTGTCTCCTTATCATCATCGTCACTCTCCTCAGCGATTTTCTTGCCTTTGTCTTTCACACCGGAACCTGAGGCTTGACCTACTGAAGGAGGTTCGGTTGTGTGAGTTTGTAACATCCCGAAATAGCAAGAGTAGAGTGGAAGGGCTAAAAAGTGTTATTTGAGGAAGAGTGACTCGGCGAGTCCATGGATGGACTCGGCGAGTACAGTCGCGAATTTGGTCGCGTGTTAAGTAGCCGACTCGGCGAGTCGATGAGATGGACTCGGCGAGTAGGCGCTGGGTGGAGAAAACCCTAATTCTCGGGGCTGAGCCCTATATAAGGAACATTATGTTCCTTCCCCAGCCTCTTTATTTCCCTCTTGAGTTTCAGAAACCCTAAATCGCAGAGGAGCTCCATCGTTGAGTGGATTGGAGCATTGGAGAAGTTTATTGAAAGAATTTGGTGGGAATTGAAGGCTTGGGGCAAGGGGCTTTGCTTGGAATCAACTTCATTGCAGTTGGGGGCGTCCATTGGAGGTAATATCTCGTTCTTGGTCTGATTGTATATTGTTTCTTCAATTTGGGGTTTGTGGGATCTTGTCTAAGGGTGTAAATGGAAGTCTAGAGGGTAGATATGAGGTTGCTACCTCAGATCTGGAAGGGAGGAGAATCAGAGAGCATGAAAGTCCCTGTGTTGGAGTGTTTAGTGAAGCTTGCAAGCCCCAAACCCTAGTTATAAGTGATTAAGGCCTAGATCTCTTGGGATTCACGTAAAGTTTGCCACTTTACGTGATGGATGAGTTGTATAAGGCTAGATCTATGTTTTGGATCATTTGCATGGCCTATAATGCTTCTGAAAGGATTCAGATCGGTGGTACTCGGCGAGTCACATGGGTGAACTCGGCGAGTTGCTTGAAGATGAGCTGGGACTCGACGAGTTGGAAGAACAACTCGGCGAGTCGGATGAAGATAGCCTTGAACTCGACGAGTTGTATGAACAACTCGGCGAGTACGTTGATGATAGCCTTGGACTCGGCGAGTCTGTTCTTGGACTCGGCGAGTCTTGTCGAAGAGTTCCGATATTCTCTGGTTGAGTCGAGAATCGGTGAGTCAAGGGATGACTCGGTGAGTTGTGTGCGAGTGGACTCTGAGTTGTTGGACTCGGCGAGTCTCGGGGTGACTTGGCGAGTTAGGTCGCGGATGGAGTGAAGTCTAAGTATGGGAACTAGGCGAGTCATAGGGTTGACTCGGCGAGTAGGGTCAGTCAGGAGTTGACTTTGACCTTGTCTTTGTCCAAGGGTTGACCAATGGTGTCTAGGGGCATTTTGGTAATTATTGTTTGTTGTTTTGAGTTCAGCGCATTGGTGGTTGACCAGTGGTGGAGATCGTATCAGTGATCGGAGTAGCTTGGATTATCTGTTCAGTCGGCAGCTTCGAGGTGAGTTATCCTCACTATATCAACGGGGTCTAAGGCACCAAGGCCGGCCCTTATCGGACTGAGATCCGGGTAGTTGTTTTTATGTTACTGCTTTATCATGTTTGCATCCTGTGAGTTAGGATGGTATATGCTAGAGACCTGATTGAGATCGGTATCCAGAGAGATAGGGAGATGCTATGTTAGTGACCTGTTAGGTCGGTATCCTGGTTAGGATAGTGGCATGTTATGTGATCTGTTGATCTGCTTGTTATCTGTGAATTGTTAGATGATTGTATGTATATGTGCACATGGATGTTTGGACTGGAGTTGGGTTGAGGCGGGTCCTGCTGTGTGCAGTAGGCCAAGATACCCAGGGCGGACCGGTTGTCCCGTAGGCCCAGGGAGCGGTCCGGATAGGCTGTAGGTCCCGGTAGGGGCGGACCAGACGTGCCGAAGGCTCGGAGAGTGGACCAGACTAACTGAAGGCCCGATGCGGGCGGACCAGTCATACTGTAGACTCAGAGAGTGGACCATGTGGATTGAAGGTCCGGGAACGGGCGGACCAATCACACTGCAGACTCGATGGATGTAGATGGACTCATAGGGTGGACCATGTGGACTGTTGGCCGGTGCGGCGGACCAGTCACACAGTAGACCCAAAGAGCTTGGCTGTTCTATGATCGGATATGTTATGGCATGTTATGCGTGTATGGTATTTGTGGTTGGTATTTTGGGGGTATCTCACTAAGCTTTCGGGCTTACAGTTGTGGTTTCATGTTTTTCAGGTTCTTCAGGAGATCGTGGCAAGGCGAAGGCGTGATCGTACCGCTCCTCATAATTTTGTGGTGTTATGATTCTGGGAATACGATAAATATTTTGTATTGAAAACCTTTTTGTAAAGAATTATTGGAATTGAGATGTTTTTGAAAAATTTTAAAATTGCTTGTGTTTTTCGGTCGTTACAGAGTTGTTGTTGAAGTAAGAGGTGGTTGAGACACTTGTTCTTTTTCTCCCCCTTGTTTCGGAATGGACACGAAATCAAGGAGCCCTTCAGTTTTGCTTAGTAGAGAGAGGGCGGGAGCAAGCTTCTCTGTAAGGTCACGCCTTACAGAATAATTGAGGATCGGGTCATGTGCTTCAAGGATGTTTGAGATAGCTGAGTGGACATCCGAAACACACGATTTAACCACCTCTCTTTCAGATCGAAGAGACTCAATCTCCTGTTGAGAGTTGGAGAATTGAATACTCTTGACCTTCAGAGCGGTAGTCTTCTTTGCGAGAGCATCCATGAGGGTGTTCTCAGCAGCTAAGTCTTCTTGAAGCTTGGCAAGGCGCTCCTCAATTGTTGTTCTCAAAGCTGAGTTGTCGTCAGAAATAGTTTGACGAAGTGAAGCGAACGACTTCAGCTCCGATGCAGCTGTTGTAGCCAGCTGGTTGACAATTGGTTCCAGCGTTGTTTTGGTGGCTGCAGCAGTTTCCTGTATAGATTATAACAGGGTAGAAGCATCAATAAATAGTTTATCGACTTTTTCGGTCGCTGCCTCACAAGCTTTGGTTGAGGCGTCAATGGCTGCAGTGGTGGAATCAAGGGAAACTTGATGAGCTTTGGAAAAAGCATTAACAATTTTCTGAATGGCGGCTTCAGAGATGGAGGACTGAGATGTAGAAGATGAGGCAATGAGCGAATCGATTTTATCATGTAGCTCCTTGAGATGTTTCTTTGTGACAGGAGCATCGTCATCATCATCACTCTGAACTTGAAACGGACTGTAATAGACCGAATCGAAGGTCATGTCCTCCCTACCAAGGAGTGGTTCTTCACTCTCTGCTGTATGAGCAGGAGAAGATGGTGGTGGTGAAACTTGAGGTTCGGTAGTAAAGGTAGGTTCGGGTTGGGTGGTGTGTTCAGTTGTTGGTGTGGGTTCGGGTGCTGAGGTAGATTTGGGTGCGTCAGTATGAGCCCCCGTATCAGATATGTTGGTTCTTACTTCGGCAGTGGTGGTGGTTGCTTCGGTAAAGATGGGTGGTGGTACTGGGATGGAGGTGGATGGTATTTGAGTGGTGGAGGTTATGGGGGGAATGGAAATAGGAATTGTAACTAGTGGAGAAGAAATTGGAGAAGTGGAAATATGAATCTCTGGTATAGGCGAACGTGGTGGAGTGTTACCTGATGGGTTTTAAGCATAAGAAACATTCCTATGTGCTCATGCAAACCCTAATGCTTGGATCTAGGTTTCACTATTGAACATGCTTTGATTCCAAGACTTACAAACCCTAATCTAGCATATAAACAACAGAATTAACATATAGAATTAGATCTAGATGTTTACTTCTTCAATAGCTGGCTTAGATCTTGTATATCTTCTTCTTTTGAGCCTAGAGTCACAAATGCAACTCCTCTAATGGTTCAAAAACCCCACAAGCAAGAAGGCAATATGGGAGAGGGAGAGAGAGACTAGAAGTCAGCCTAGGGTACTCTTAGAATCAAGTGGTGGCCGAATTCATGCCCCAGGGGTCATATTTATACTTACAAGTTACTAGGGTTTCACTCTAAACCCTAATGGACAACTTAGCCACCAAGCAGCCCATGGAACCTTCTGGAATAAGGCCCTTGGACGAAAATATGATGGATACCCATCATAATTTCGTTCCCCCTTAAGCCCATTATGTTTCCTTAACCTAAAACTCAACTATCATACATTTGACAGTTTATACCCCTTTATTCAATTAATCTCTTTTGACCACCAAATTAATTCCTAATTAATTTATGACCAATACTAATTAAATAAATATGATTTCTCCTTTAATATATTATTCTTATAATATATTAATAAATCATAATACTCTCTTTCTCCTTAAATTACCTTGTCAAGTTGCTTTGGAGAAGGCAACCCAAAAGGACCATGCATAACCCGGTCAAGTACATAGCAAATATAGTTACGGGCTTAGACACTATTCCAACAGTCTCCCACTTGGATAAGTCTAGTAAATATATCTCACATATGACTTTAGAATCCGATTAGCAATCGTAGCTCTTATACTTCGTTGTCAACTCTGATCAACTTGTCCTTTAGATAAGGGATCGTATAATCCTCTGTTCTGGATATCATGCTGGCAATGCTTATTGTCCAGCAAAAGTTCCTTGATTTCCGATTTGTTTGACATAGAATTTAGTTGAACACATCAACTTCATTCTGACCGGGCCCGACACATAAGTCAAACCAAATCATCAAGTGGCCAATATATCGCTTTTATTCTCATAGAATAAAAGGAGCAGATCAACTTCGACTCATATGCATCTATTATTTACTAATGGATCACACACAATAATGTGTTTTATAACATCAAGTTACTGATGCGTTTACACATTATCAATGTATAACCAACCAACAAACAACAACCACATCTCTAAGTTTTAAGACTATATGATGTTATTGCTTTGGGACCACTTAAGATAAAACACCACTAAGTGATACAACAAACTCGGGTTTAATCCAATGCTTAACTCATATTCACAAGCACTCATGAACTTTGCAGAAAACCTTTGCTATGTCCAAAACCTTTTAGACAATCTACAAAACAATTCATGACAGTCTTCATTCATACCTACTTCCAAAATATGACCGATTGTGGACCTTTTGAATAATCATATCATTCAGGAAGTCAAAACATGCAAAATGGAAACAATAGATAAATAACCAACATAAGATAGTAACTTTACTCATAAACAACACAATTTTATTTATTCATCAAATGTCAAGTACAAACTATCTATTACATATTTCCTATCTAATCCAAACTTATATCATCCTTCAGCCCAATGCTCCTAGCGTGCTGCAAGTGTTTGACCCTACTCAGTCCCTTCGTAAGGGGATCTGCTGGGTTTTCTTCTGATGATACCCTCTTCACAACGAGGAGTCCCTCTTCTACCCGATGTCTGATAAATGGTATTTTCTGTCAATATGTCGAGATCTACCATGATCTCTCGGTTCCTTGGTCAAGGCAACCGCTCCTTCATTATCACAGAAAATTTCCATCGGCTCCTTTATGGATGGCACAACTCCAAGGTCTCCAATGAAGTTCTTCAACCATATAGCCTCCTTTGACGCTTCGCTCGCCACAATATACTCTGATTCACACGTTGAATCAGCTACGGTCTCTTGCTTGGAACTTTTCCAAGTCACTGCTCCTCCATTTAGGGTAAAGACCGAGCCTGACTGCGATCGGAAGTTATCTCGATCCGTCTGAAAACTAGCGTCACTGTACCCTCGTACCCTTAAGTCATCACTCCCACCGAGGACTAGAAACCATTCCTTGGTCCTCCGAAGGTACTTAAGAATATTCTTAACTGCAATCCAATGAGCTCTACCAGGATTCCCTTGATATCTGCTGACCATGCTCAAAGCGAAGGCCACATCAGGGCGAGTGCAGGTCATAGCGTACATGATAGAGCCTACTGCGGAAGCGTAAGGTACTCGGCTCGTATCAGCTATCTCTGTCTCTGTACTTGGGCTCTGAGTCTTACTCAGCTTGGTATTGCTTTGGATTGGCAACTCCCCTTTCTTGGAATTTTCCATACTAAAACGCTTTAGTACCTTTTCCAAGTATGTATCCTGACTGAGTCCTATCAGTCTCTTTTCCCTGTTCCTTACTATTCTTATTCCCAGAATATAAGCAGCCTCTCCGAGGTCCTTCATAGCAAAACATTTCCCAAGCCAGGACTTAACCTCCTGCAAGGTTGGGACATCGTTTCCTATGAGTAGTATGTCGTCGACATACAATACGAGGAAGCTTATTATACTCCCACTAGCTTTGACATACACACAAGATTCATCTTCGCTTCGCAGAAAGCCAAACTCTTTAACCTTCTCGTCAAAACAAAGATTCCATCTGCGAGATGCTTGTTTCAATCCATAAATGGATTTCTCAAGCTTGCATACTCTATTTGGATGCTTCGCATCGACAAAACCCTCCGACTGATTCATGTAGACATCCTCAGCCAACTTTCTATTAAGGAAAGCGGTTTTCACGTCCATCTGCCATATTTCATAATCATGAAACGCAGCTATGGCAAGCATCACCCTAATAGACTTTATCTTCACAACTGGTGAGAATGTCTCATCATAGTCAACTCCGGGAGTTTGAGTAAAGCCCTTCGCAACCAATCGCGCTTTATAAGTATGCACTTTCCCATCCATGTCCGTCTTCTTCTTGAAGATCCACTTGCACCTGACTGTCTTACGACCCGGTACATTATCAACCAAATTCCAAACTTGGTTGTCGTACATGGACTGAATCTCACTGTCCATAGCCTCTTTCCATTTTGCAGACTCCGGGCCTGCCATGGCTTCCTTATAGCTGCTAGGTTCATCCAAATTTACTAGTGTACTATCACTAATAAATGTATCCCCTTTAGTAGTAATATGAAAGCCATAAAACTGGGGTGGGACACTAGCCCTAGTGGAGCGTCGAAGAGGTAGGGACTCGTCAACAGGTTCAACAGGAGTTTCCTCCTCAAGTTGAGTGCCAGTGTCAGAGGTTCCTTCATCGCTTTGATCTTGAATCTCTTCAAGTTAAATTTGCCTCCCACTGTCTTCTTGTCCTATCAATTCCCTTTCTCGGAAAACTCCTCTTCTAGTAACGAAAACAACATTGTCACTCGGTCTATAGAAAAGGTAGCCAAAAGACTTCTGCGGATAGCCGATGAAATAACACTTCTCACTACGAGGTTCTAGTTTGTCATGCGTCTCTCGTCTTACGAAAGCCTTGCAACCCTAGACCTTGATATGTGCCAACGAGGGAGCCTTCCCTGTCCACATCTCGTGAGGAGTCTTGGAAACCTTCTTGGTGGGAACTAAGTTAAGTATGTGGGCGGCAGTCTCTAAGGCATACCCCCACAAGGCTATTGGTAACGAAGTCCGACTCATCATAGAACGAACCATGTCCAACAAGGTCCGATTACGTCTCTCAGCCACACCATTCAATTGTGGCGTCCTCGGAGGCGTCAATTGCGAAACAATTCCGCATTCTTTTAGATAGTCGTGAAACTGAAGACTTAGGTACTCTCCTCCTCGGTCTGACCGAAGCATCTTGATTTTACTGCCCAGCTGATTCTCCACTTCATTCTTAAACTCTTTGAACTTTTCAAAGGTTTCCGACTTTTGCTTGATTAAGTAGATATATCCATATCTGCTATAATCATCTGTAAAAGTCATGTAGAAGCGGCAAGCATCCCTTGTGGTGGATCTAAAGGGCCCGCATACATCGGTGTGTATGAGATCCAATAAACCCTCACCCTTTCACAAGTGCCAGTAAAGGGTGACTTGGTCATCTTCCCAAGTAAAAGAGATTCACACGTGTCGTCGTCCCTAAGGTCGAATGAATCCAACACTCCATCCTTTTGGAGTTGGGCTATGCGTTTCTTGTTGACATGGCCAAGGCGACAATGCCACAAGCATGCTTTGTCTAGGCTAGTAGACGAATCAATATTCAAAACATTATTTCCAAAATTATCAACAATCATCACAGATTCATAAATCCCATTACAAGGTAATGCATTGAAATAAAAGACACCATTCAAATAAACATTAATAGAACCATTACTATTATCAAAAGAATATCTGAAACCTTGTCTAAACAACCCGTGAAAAGAAATAATGTTTCTTGCCATATCTGGTGAATAAAAGCAATTCTCTAAATCTATTCCTAACCCATTACTCAACACTAAAGAATAAACACCGACTTTGGTCACAGGCGACGATCTTCTGTTTCCCATAATCAGGTTCATCTTCCCATGCTCCATCTCCCTACTTCTTTTTAGGCCCTGCAAATCAGAACAAATGTGGTAACCACATCCTGTATCAAGAACCCATGAAGTAGCAAATGATGAGTTATTAGATTTAATAGAATACATACCTGCAAATGTGGGCTTGATCTTCCCATCTCTTATGTCCTGCAGATATTGAGGGCAGCTTCGCTTCCAGTGGCCCTTTTGGTGGCAATAGAAGCACTCTGCTTCTTTAGGATCAGAAGAGGGTTTAACGGAGCCAGCTTTGGTCCCACTTGAGGACGAACCATCACGGGGTTTCCCCTTATGGTGGCTCTTACATGGAGCCTTCCTCTTTTTGCCCTTTCCTTGACCTATTACCATCACAGGAGCGGCCACAGCAGGGGACGGTGCAACGGATTTGTCTTTGAGGTTGCTCTCAGTAGTCCTCAAGAGCCCTTGGAGCTTGCTCAAGGAGACCTCCTCTTTCTTCATATGGTAGGTCATCCTGAACTGATTGTAGCAGGAGGGCAAGGAGTGGAGGATTATGTCGATGGCCAAATCCTCATCAAACTTAACATTAAGTTTGAGAAGACGATCAACATACCTTTGCATTTTCTGCAAATGAGAGGTTAGGGATTCTCCACTCCCCATCTTAGCGGTGATCATGTTAGTAATGATCTCATAGCGCTCTTGCCTCGCGCTCTGGTGATACTTGTCCAGCAAATCCTGATGCATTTCATATGGATACATGTCCTCATAGGACTTTTGGAGTTCGAGGTTCATGGTGGCTAGCATGATGCAGTGAACTTTCGTGGCATCACGCTCATGGGCCTCAAAGGCGGCCAATTCCTCAGGAGTAGCAACATCTGGGATGATCTTCTCAAGCTTTTCATCGAGGACATATTCTTTGTCCTCATAGCGTGTGATCATGCGGATATACCTCATCCACTCGTTGAAGTTTGAACCATCAAATGTCACTTTCTGACACAAGTTCATCAACGAGAATGACCCAGAAGCGTTGTTGTTGTTGTTGTTTGCAGACATCTGAAAAAGAAGGGAACAAATTTTGATTAGAAATGAATCCCTAATTAACCACCCAAATGAGAAATTAGGGCTAGGACCCAACAACATTATTTACAACTTAGAAAGGGATGCCGTACTCTAAAAGTAAATAATTTGAAGGTAAGTGAATGATGATTCACTAATTCTCACCATGAAAAACAAAAAAAGGCAATTTAGGTTTTAAATGTATTGAAAACTCCTAGATCTTTGAGATTCATTGAACTTTTCAATGGCATGTTTAAATCTCGATATGCATTTCAAATTTGCGACTGGGATGCCGAGGATCGCAAACAAATTTGTGAATAACCATGCGAATCAACGTGGTGCACTCAATGTCTCTATCACCTAATCAATGTGCCGGTAAACCACACACACTCCATTGATCTATGACAAACATTGAGTCACCCTTCGCTACCAATGTCATCCCCAAATTGATGCGCCGGTTAACCACACACGCTCCATCAACGTTTGACAAGGGTACGAAGTGTAATTCCATGGATTAACATCATTTTCACATTTTACCCTAAAGTAACTAGGAATGGGAATTTGTAAAACATGTAGTTACTTTATGTTCAACATTATACTTTTAATGAGGAGAGGGTTGGCCTATCCTACCCGTTCGGCTAACGACCCTCCACCAGTCAAGCAAGCGGTAGGTGTGAGTGTACACCCATTAAGCGCCATTTTATAGGCAGCAACCTTATACCCACCTTATAGACCGGCTTCGTGAATGAGGCCTACTAACGGTAAGACTAGCATTTAAAGTTATACATATATATTAATTAAGCTTGTAATAATATATAATAGTATAGGGTTGAATTTTAAACTTGTAAAATTCTAAGGGTTTGAAATTTAAATTATTCAAAATTAAACTTTTAATTACAAAATTCAAATTTCAAAACTTGAGGGCAAGTTTTGAACTTTTCAAAACATAAGGCATCAAATAACAAATAATTCAAATTAGCCAATTAAGTTCATAATTATCTATATTTGACCTAATCTTAATTTTAGTCATTAGATAATTACCAAATAATTTTTAAATAATCCATATTTATCACATAAATAACTAATATTTAAAAAGATTTGAAATTATCTATTCTTTTGGCAAGGATAAACACTTAATATAGATAAAATATGGATTTTAACTTCAAAAAACAAATTAAGCATCAAGTCCAAGTCAAAACAGCAGCCAAAACCCGAAAAACCCTAATTCTAACGAACTGACCCGTCGAGTCAAGCCTGGACTCGCCGAGTAGGGGCCAACTCGCCGAGTCCAGGTACTGACTCGCCGAGTTGAGTCGGGCAGGGACCAAAATCGTTTTTTTCAGCAATTAAAGCAGTTAAGCATCACATACAACTGAAACCAATCAATGCTCTGATACCACTGATGGGTTTTAAGCATAAGAAACATTCCTATGTGCTCATGCAAACCCTAATGCTTGGATCTAGGTTTCACTATTGAAGATGCTTTGATTCCAAGACTTACAAACCCTAATCTAGCATATAAACAACATAATTAACATATAGAATTAGATCTAGATGTTTACCTCTTCAATAGTTGGCTTAGATCTTGTATATCTTCTTCTTTTGAGCCTAGAGTCACAAATGCAACTCCTCTAATGGTTCACAAACCCCACAAGCAAGAAGGCAATATGGGAGAGGGAGAGAGAGGCTAGAAGTCAGCCTAGGGTACTCTTAGAATCAAGTGGTGGCCGAATTCATGCCCCAGGGGTCATATTTATACTTACAGGTTACTAGGGTTTCACTCTAAACCCTAATGGACAACTTAGCCACCAAGCAGCCCATGGAACCTTCTGGAATAAGGCCCTTGGACGAAAATATGATGGATACCCATCATAATTTCGTTCCCCCTTAAGCCCATTAGGTTTCCTTAACCTAAAACTCAACTATCATACATTTGACAGTTTATACCCCTTTATTCAATTAATCTCTTTTGACCACCAAATTAATTCCTAATTAATTTATGACCAATACTAATTAAATAAATATGATTTCTCCTTTAATATATTATTCTTATAATATATTAATAAATCATAATACTCTCTCTTTCTCCTTAAATTACCTTGTCAAGTTGCTTTGGAGAAGGCAACCCAAAAGGACCATGCATAACCGGGTCAAGTACATACCAAATATAGTTACGGGCTTAGACACTATTCCAACAGTTACCACATTGAGATCCATCAGAATCAGAACCCTCTTCCTCAGATTCGCTTGAGGACAAAGCGATGATCAGCTTTCGCTTTGGTTGGGTTTTTCGCTTCTTCATAGGAGGGGATTGGCCGACTTTGGTGGGTTTCCTCTTCTTGGGAGATGGGCCTTTCGCTCCCTTTGCAACCTGCTTGCCCTTATTAGCCTTCTTTCCTCTGGGGGCAGGCTTGTTAGCATCATGAATCGACTTGAGCATCTCTGGAGTAAGGTCTCTCAGACTAGACCGTCGGAACTCCTTGTACGTTTTAATGATCCAGCTGTCGGCAGGAACATCACCATACATTGTTTCAGGGATAGAACCGTTGAAGGGAAATTTTGATGCGTCAGATACAATGATCTTCGTGGTATGGAAGGTACCAATCGAAGACATTGGAGAACCGGCAACAATGGGGATGTGGTACTTGTCCATCACCCATTTAGTGACAAGAATCCAGAACCGGGCGTATGAAATCTCTGAATGTCGAGAAGTGGAAGAGAGGCTCTGAATGAGCTGTTGCCAAAGGACCGACCCGTAGTCCATATTGATACCGTTGTAGATACCGTACATGATTGAAAGGAACAGACGAATTGCCCCGTCTGATCCAACACTCCTTTCAGACAGCCCCTTGAAAAGCACTGTAAACATCCCATTCCACTGAGGGGGCAAGCACGATTTCTTGAATTTCATGACCGTTGTGAGCACCTCAGTGTACCCCATGTTGTAGAACATGTTAAAAAGATGACCCATTGGAATGGTTTCAGGGTTAACCCTCGACGAATCAGGTTCAAACCCTAACATTGAACATAATCTCTGCTTGGAAATCACGCCTTGTGCTCGAATACGTCGAAGAAAATCCGGTCGACGACCTTGTCGTAGTGAGCAGTAGCAAATATCCGGGACAGGAACTCCATGGGAATTGCTTCAGCTCTGGTGAGAGCAGGAGCAATCGGCGAGTACTTCAAGCATTCGATAATGGGGAACATGAAAGCGTCGTATGCTTGAGGAGTAAGATCAATGATCAAACTTTGCTGGGGACGAATCGGCAAGATGTGTGAAGTAGCGTGAACTGATGAAGAATCCACCATTATTATGAAGAGAATGGGAGAGATGATGAACAGTAGAGTGTTGGAGGGTTTTCTTGCTCTCTGGAAATATGGGTGCAGTAAAGAGGTAAACAAAGGGTTACGTTACCTTTTATACTGTGGGTAAAGGAAAGAGAAAAATCTTTCCCAAATCTTCGAGTGAAAAACGAAGAGTTTTTCGGAGGCGATTGACGCGTGACAGTTGTTAATGCCGATGATTACGCATGAGAGAGAGTGTCAGTCCCGATTTACACGCCTTCCCATCAAGCGCCATTGTCAAATGAAACGGTTCCAATTCGCACACGTGGCCTTCTAGCGCCGTTTGAAATCAAATCGATTGGACTCCCGCCTGAGTCAACTTTTTGTAATCTTATCCCTTTAGAGTTAACGACATCTTGAAAGCGAAATATTACCCACGTGGATAAATGTTGACCACAACCCGTTAATAACTGCCAACCCCATTAAAATGCCTTGTAACTAATGAAACCTGAATTTTGTAAAATCAAAAAGATTTTCGTGCTAAGTGTGTAAGAGAAAAAGAAATAAAGCAACACATTTGAGGGATTATGTGATGTCAATAAAGACACGAAACAATGGATCCCGGGCACGAATCTCTTCCTTCAAAGTCAAGAGAGACCTTAAAGTGTTTGTGTGGTTTCCCGTTGAATAACGATCAGACACTTATTAAGAAGTGTTGAAAGGCTTCTTTTAATTAGGCTTAATTGGGTGGCTTTTGCTTCAATTCAGAATTCCTGATCTTGATATAAGATAGAAATCGAACGAAGTACTTGTGAGACCAATGTAGTCTATTGAACAAGTAGGTTGGAGATAATTTAAGTGGCAAGGTAAAATAATGTATGTAAAATCTCAAAAAAAAAAAAAAAATTAAAACTGGATTTCGATGGAAGAAATGTTATTGGTTTTAACAATTTCATAGAAATCACTCAAAAGGAAATTAGAGATTTTACTTTGTATCCCCATGGATAAATCCATAAATTCATTAGTGAAAGCTAGAACAAGTTTAATGTTCACCGTCAATGCATAGCAGGTATTGAATTTTGGGTTTCACTTAGCACGTAGTGACACGAGGCTAAGATCATTAACACAGAAATTGTGTAACCATAAACCTCAGTGGTAATTGCTGAGAGTCTCAAGGGTTACGTTTGTGAAACGAATAAGATGGAGAAAAGTAGTGTAGATGGTGTAAAGAAACCAAAGTACCTCTGCTGTTAAAATAGAGACCAAGCAGAAAACTCTTATCTCATGTGAGAATAGAGTTAGGTAGCTCATGATTAGAATAAATATGAGAGCCTAATTGGGAAGACAAGGATTGTGTGTACCAAGTCAGTAAGGCTATTATTCAGAATCAGGTGCACATACAACAACATGCTTCTAGGGACACTTAACTAGTGAAACGAATTCCCCACAAATAGACGCATAAAAAGGTAAGACATAAAAAATAAAATAATGAAAAAAAAATTATTTTTGGAGTTTATTGAATTTACGAAAAAATATATTTTTGGAATTTTTGATAAAAAGAAAAATGAGATAAAAAAATGCATACAAAAAAAATGTTGGAACCGAACGCGAGCGTTCGGTCTATTTCGGTTTAAAAAAAAATTAGGAACCGAACCCGAGCGTTCGGTCTATTTTGGGTGAGAAAAATTTTGGAACCGAACCCGAGCGTTCGGTCTATTTCGGGTGAGAAAAATTTTGGAACCGAACCTGAGCGTTCGGTCTATTTCGGTTGCCAAAAAAAATAAGATGAAAAAGAAAAGAACTTTGACAATAAGATAAATAAATTTGAGAAAATAATACAAAAGAATTACAACCAAAGAAACTACCTTTGAGTGATAAGCGAAGAGTAGATGATTCAACCGAACCCGAGCGTTCGGTTCATTTCGGTACACCAGAACAAGACACGAACCCGAACGTTCGGTCTATTTCGCTTCTAACTTTCGATCTAGAGAAGTAATCTTTGGTACTGACTCTGATTCCATCATTCCTAGCCCTTGTAGAATTTTGTTGAATGAAGCTTCAGGAAGAGCTTTAGTGAAGATGTCAGCCAGTTGATCAGTGGTTCGAACAAAGTGAATTTCGACGTTCCCGTCTTCCACATGATCCTTAATGAAGTGATACCTCAGTGCTATGTGCTTAGTCTTGGAGTGTTGCACTGGGTTATGACAGATCCTAATTGCACTTTCTGAGTCGCAATATAGTGGGATCTTTTTCATATTGAGTCCATAATCCCGGAGCTGGCTTTGGATCCAAATCACTTGAGATGTATAGGAGGCAGCTGCGATGTATTCTGCTTCAGCTGTAGACAGAGATACACAAGTCTGTTTCTTTGATTGCCAGCTAACCAACTTCCCGTCAAGGAATTGGCAGCCTCCAGTGGTGCTTTTCTTGTCTAGTCCACAACCTCCAAGGTCTGCATCTGAGTAGGCTTGAACGAAGAAACCTGAGTTTGATGGATACCATAAACCGAGAGAGGTAGTTCATTTCAGATACCAGAGTATGTTCTTCACTGCAAGCATATGAGGTTCACAAGGATTCGCCTGAAATCTAGCACAGTAACAGACAGAAAAAATTATATCAGGCCTGCTAGCAGTAAGGTACATTAAAGAACCGATCATCTGGCGATATAGCATAATATCAACTGCTGTTTTATCCAAGGATGGTGTGAGCTTGGTGTCGAATGCCATTGGAACTTTAACTTTTGATTCTCCCATCATGCCAAATTTAGCAAGAAGAGTCTTGGTATAAGCTTCCTGGTTGATAAAGATGCCTTCGGGTCCCTGTCTAATATTTAAACCAAGGAAAAAGTTAATTGGACCCATTGAGCTCATTTCAAATTTAGTCTCCATCAGCTTTCTGAATTCAGCTGTTAAGCTAGGATTCGTTGAGCCAAAGATGATATCATCGACATAGATTTGAACTATCATAAGGTGGTTACCTTCCTTCTTACGAAAGAAGGTTGGGTCAACCGAACCTTTTTTGAATGTTGACATCTTTAAAAACTTGGTTAGCGTTTCATACCATGTCCTAGGTGCTTGTTTCAGTCCGTAAACCACTTTGTCCAGAATATAGCAGTGATTAGGGTATTTTTCATTAACGAAACCTGGAGGTTGCTCCACGTACATGGTTTCTTCTAGTTCTCCATTCAGAAATGCGCACTTTACGTCCATTTGGTAGACCTCAAAGTTCTTGTGTGCAACATAAGCAAGAAATATTCGGACATATGCCAGCCTAGCTACTGGAGCAAAAGTTTCCTCATAATCAATTCCTTCCTCCTGGCAGTATCCTTTCACCACTAGACGAGCTTTGTTTCTTATCACATTGCCTTCCTTGTCCATTTTATTTCTGAATACCCATTTGAGACCAACAACTGAGGCGTCTTTAGGAGTGGGAATGAGTCGCCAAAACTTATTTCTTTCAAACTCGTTGAGTTCATCTTGCATAGCTTGAACCCAGTCAGAGTGATCAAGAGCAGTATTTACTGTCTTCGGTTCAACTTTTGAGACGAAAAAGTTAAACATGCAGAACTCTACTTTTGAGAATAGAGATGCTTGCTTTGCCTTCAGTTGAGATCGGGTCACGACCTTTTCGGAGACATTACCCACTACCTGTGAAACGGGATGATCTCTGGTCCACTTGACAAGAGGAGGGTTTGGATCATAGGATGGATCTAATTCAGCATTCACCATTTCTTCTAATTCAGACTGGCTATCATCGTCGTAAAACATGTCGTCATTCTACCCCTCGACAGATGAGCTTTCAGGTGTAGCTGGACTTTCTGGTGCTACAGGACTTTCGGGTGGTGTTGGGCTTTCATGTGCGCTTGAGCTTCCGGGTGCAGTTGAGCTTTCGGGTGGAACTGAGCTTTCAGGTGGAACTAGAATGGAATTCTCCCCCTCAATTTGTGAGCTCAATTGTTTTGAAGAAGGTGGATTATCCCCCTCAACTGAAGCACCACGCTTTGGAGGTTCGTTTGGAACATGTCCTCCTTCACCCATTCGTTTGGCGACATCTTCGACGATTTGCTTTAGATGGTCGACTTTATTGTCTGCAGCCTTGGCTTCCGATAGAGTAGCTTTCTCCGGTTCATCGAACAATTCCACAAACTGCTCAAACAAATTAGCAATTGAGGCCGTGACTTGACCTATTTGAGAGAAAATTTCCCCAACTGTTTCTGTAGAGGCCTTCAGCTTCTTGACGTAGCTGTCATCGAAAGTCACATAATACGTTTCTTCAATCTTCCTCGAACACTTATTTAAAACCCGGTATGCTTTTGAAGTGAGTGAATATCCCAGAAAAATTCCTTCACCAGCTTTAACATCAAACTTGTTACGATGGTCTTTGGAGTTGAAGATGAAGCATCGTGAGCCGAATAAATGGAAGAATTTAATGTTCGGCTTCCTGTTGTTGATGATCTCATAAGGAGTAAGAGTGAATCGCTTATTGAGATAGGACCCGTTCTGTGTAAAACATGCTGCAACAATAGCATCAGCCCAGAAATATAAAGGTAGAGAAGCGAAACTTAGCATGGTTCGGGCTGCCTCACACAAAGATCGGTTTCGTCTTTCGACAATTCCGTTTTGTTGAGGGGTGTAGGGTGCTGAGAAGTTGTGACTGGTTCCTTTTTCTGCCAAAAAGTCTTCAAATTCTTTATTCTTGAACTCCAGTCCATTGTCGCTCCTGATGTTGTGAACAACTTTCCTCAGTTGCACTTCAACCTGCTTAATAAACATCTTTAGCTTGAGAGTGGCCTCAGATTTGTGCTTCAGAAAGAACACCCATGTAAAACGTGAAAAGTCATCAATGATAACAAGAATATACTTGCTACCACCAATGCTTTCGATAGATGATGGACCAAACAAGTCAATGTGAAGTAACTCAAGTGGTTTAATAACTTTAGTGTTTATAATGGATGGGTGACTTTGACGACTCTGCTTCCCCATTTCACACGCAACACACAAATGTTCTCGATCAAACTTGAGCAATGGAAGACCTCGAACATGCCCTCCGGTGACAAGCTTGTTGATATCCTTGAAGTTAAGATAGGAGAGCCTTCGGTGCCACAACCAGCTTTCGTCAGAATGTGCTTTGGATAACAGACAGATAGCTGGATTTCCTTTGATAGGTTTGAGATTGAGAGGAAACATTTCGCCTTTACGCTCTGATTTGAGAATTACCCTTTTTGTTTTCTTCTCTATTATTTCCGAACCCTCATCGTCAAATGAAACTTTAAGACCGGTACCTCCAACAAGCTGAGATACACTGATGAGGTTGTTCTGTAGCCCTTCAACGTATGCTACCTTTCTAATTTTGAAATCACCATTGGTTATCATACCATAACCTTTTATTGTTCCATATGAGTTGTTCCCGAACTTGACATTCCCACCATTCTAAAGAGATCGAAACTCCCTTAGCTCCTCCTTCCTCCCTGTCATGTGACGTGAGCAGCCACTGTCAATATACCATTCTTCGTCGAACTGCTCATCACTAATAACCTGCAAAATTTAAGCAGATTTAGGAACCCAAAGTTTCTTGGGTCCACGTGAGCCTTTCACAGGAACAGGAATAGTAAGAGAAATGTCAACAAGATATGTTCTTTTTATTAAAGTTGTTTCATCTTTCTTCTTAATAGTGAATACTTTAATTTTGTTAGGATTTGTTACATCCGGTTTGGATTCAGGTTTTGGCGTTTGGGCCTTGGACTGCTACTGATCATTCTTGACTGAGGAAACTTTCGATTTTCCTTTCAAATCTGTTGAAGATTTTGGATTTTGAGTTTGAACAGAATTGGGTTTAGAATGAGGTTGAGAGGAATTAGAACGAGAGAATTTGGACTAAGAAGTTTTCTTGTCTTGAGGTTCTAAGTGACTCTTTTGTTTTTGGTCACTAGTGGGACCAAACCTTGAACTATGGTAGCTTTTGCTTTCGGAACCGAACCTATGCTTTCGGTTGCTGGTGTTGTCTGAACCGAACCTGTCCTTTCGGCTGTTATTCCTTTCCGAACCGAATTTGTCCTTTTGGTTGTTGTTACTCTCTTGTGGCCTGACATCACTTTTCTCTGACTTTGAATTTTTGTCATGATAAGAGAAATGGGCGTTTTGAGATCGACAAAATTGTCTTCGTTCTGAGAGATTCTTTTTGTATCTCAGATTCCTTTGCTGCTTTTGATCCTTCACTTGGTTCGGCTGTTTGTGGATGTTAGCCTTTTGCTTCAGCTTCCTGTCAGCATGTTCACTTTTAACAGATGATGTTTCGCTTGTAGAAGTGACTTCTTCTACAGGAACTTCTTTTGTACCACTAGTGCTTGGCACGTCGAAGTTGTCAGGCTTGTTCAGTGGCTCTGGAACATATCTACCTTTGGTTTTCCAGGACGTACGCTCTGACAGACCAACAGTTTCGTCAGCGTTATCTATAGGAGCAGACCAGAAAAACTCATCACAGCCATCTGCATTATCTTCATTCACTATGGCAGTGAGTTCGGCTGTTTGATGTTCGGTTACTCCTGTGACCTTATATACTTGATTTTGTGTTGTTCTCACCTTTTGGTACACTACAACCTTTTCTTCAAGAATCAGGGACTTATTTTGAGACAAACGAGCAAACTCCACTGAATTTTCAGAAATAAGATTTTTGTGGTTTTCGGGTTCGCTCTTGACAAACTCAGAACAGTCGACTTCATCCTCTACAGAAATTACGCTCATGTCATCATCCTCATTAAGTTCAGATGCGTTTTCAACATCAATTTTGTTTTCTGAACTTAAATTGGCATTCAATGAGTCAAATTTTTGTATGGTTTCGGTCCTTAGTTTCAGCTTATCGTTTTCATCTAAAAGGTTTTTTTTAGCATGTCCTTATGGTCCTTGGACTTTATGAAAGATTCAATTTTGTCCAGTCCATACATATAAGTCGGATTCACATCATCATACGAAACTACACTTTCGCAATTATATGCCTCAGCATCGATTTCATCGTCCTTAAACTCAAGGAAGGGCAAAATCATGCGATGAATTTTCCGCCCTATTTCACAATTCAGATGAAGTTGAGTGATGTTGGCATAAAGACGTTTAGCAATTAAACAAAAAACATTTCTCTGTTTCAAAAGCTTTAAATTGTCTCTTTGTAAATAAATGTTTTCGTCCTTAGATTTAATCAGCTCCGACTCCTTCAGCTCTATCCACATCCTCCATTCCTCACTCTTGGATGACACCCTGCTTATTTGGTCAGTTAGGTTAGAATTGGTGACCCGTGTTTGAGTTAAACAACTATCTAGATTTGAGATTCTTGAATTTAAGCTATTTAATTCTTTTTCATATGAATTTTGTGGGACTTTGAATGAAATAAAAAGGAATTGTACCTTCTTGATCAATTCATCAAGCTCATTGATCTGCACACTGAGAGATTTTGCTGTGATGCATAAGTCCTCTCACTCCTTGGTGTTCTCTTTTCCGCCATCTGTATTGTATCCCCTCATGTGAGATACATCAGTCACCATCAAAAATTTCCCACTGCTCTCGTTACCTCTTGCCACATACGCCTTTCCATGCGAAGGCCTTCTCACTTCATCATCCTCAGAGTCGGTAGACCATACTTGCACGCCACCGAACTCGTCATCCGCTGTCGAACCCTGTACAATAAGAGCATTCATAGAAGGGTTAGTAGCAGTTTTCTTCCTCTTGATCTCATCCAGCTTTTTCATCAACCCAACTTCTTCATCTTTCCCCTCATCCTTCTCTGCCATTTTCTTCAGAACACAGTCTTTGGCATAATGGTTCTTTCCTCCACAGTAGTAGCAGTTCACACCAGAATCTCCCTCAACCTTCGCCTCCTTCTTTGATTCTTCAGTCTTCGGTTCCTCTCTGACCTTTTCAGAACTATAGCTTCCCTGCTAATTTCGGTTCTTATTGGTAGGGAACCTGTTCTTGATAAACCTCTTTGGATTAGACACCATCATTGCATAATCTTCAGAAGTAATATCATAATCTTCTAGATTCAGATCTTCATCATCAACCGTATTTTTGCCTTTAGACAGGAGGGCCAAGGACCCCAAACTTGAAACCACATTCTTCTCTTGCATGACAATCTTCTCTTGGGATTTCAAAATTCCCACCAGCTTTGCCAACGAATAAGACTTGAACTGCTCATGAGCTTTGACTGTAGACACAACCGCTCTCCACTCGGGTCTTAGGCCATTCAAAAAGGTGACCTTCTGTTCAATCAACTTCCTTTCTATATCATGTTTGATCATCTTGCTAAGAAGATGATTGAAGCGATCGAATGTCAGAGTAACAGTTTCATCAGAATTCTGCTTAAATTCACCAAACTCAGACAACAGCAACGTCTGAATGGAATGCTCCAAATCTTCATCTGTGGAATAAAGCTCTCGCAACCTATCCCAGATTTCTTTAGTTGTACTGCAGGAACTTACTAACCTGAATGTATCAGATTGAAGAGCGAATCGGATCAGTCTCAATGCTTTGATATTGCACTGAAACTTTTCCTTTTCGTCTTGAGCGACGTCTTTTTCGTCTTTTAAAAGATCATTATATTCTTTCTGAGTTTTGATGATCTTTGATGTCCCTGAGTGAGCGAATGGTCAAGACACGATTGCTTCCCAAATAAGATATCCATTATCTTCAGATCCGATGACATAATCTTCAAAATGATGCACCCAGACTTCATAATCCTGGGTGTAGAGAATAGGAATCTTTGTCATTGATCCAATGCTATTTGAGATGTTGATAGGATTAGATTGTGACTCGTCCATGCTTGATCGTCTAACCTGTTTGAAAGATCAGACTTGTAATACATAATATTAGGGCAAAACAAATAAATGCTGAGTTACGTCAATTATGGAATGACGGCTCAATAAATATCAGTTAATGCGGAATAACCCTAATCGTAAACTCTTTCACAGAAAAGATGTGTATCGATTACATAGCCTCCTGCTCTGATACCAATTAATGAGTTATAAAATCTGTTAGATCGATTAGATCTTCGTAACAGGTAAGTAAAGAACGTAAAAAGCAAGGAAATAAAACACAAGTATGGATCACAATGAGTCGAATGATTATATTACTCAATCCTCAGCAGAGCTCGACTAAGAACTTCCGCTGTAGAGGACTTCTAGGGTTACAAAATAAGAACGATGAATATGATGAACAATACTTCTCTAATCGTTTCTAATCCTTTTGTTCTAGGATGCATGCAAGTATCTATTTATAATAAACCCTACAAAACTCACGGATGGACATGCCCATACCGGAGATAAACATGGACTAGCTAACGAGCCAAATAGACGCAACACAATACTGGACCTAACAGTAAAGCATTGTAAGGAAGCATGGGAGGTTAGGAACTAGTCAAACACTCATTCTAGCCACACGATAAAAGATTTCTATGATATATATATATATATATATATATATATATATATATATATATATATATATATATATCTTTTATATAAAACTAAATTTTATATAAATAAACTCTAACTAGTTTAATGAGATATAAATATAACCTATATAAATAACATTTTATGACATATTTTAAAAGTTACTATTTTTCCAATAAATATTATTTTCATAAAATAAATTTCCCATTTGTACAGTATTATTTTCATAAAATAATGTTTTTCCAATTAAATACAAGAGTTGATAATATTTATTAATAATCGAATTATACTAATAAATAATCACTTAATAGTAACTTGCTATAAGTGTGACCCTATAGGATCATACCTCTTGACTAAAAAAGGGTTTAATATTTGAATGATATTGAGTTAAGTGTGGAACTAATGGATCTTTTAGTGAAGCTCAGGAATAACTAGATTGCGTAATGATAAGGAAGAGATATAGAACCAAGTTTACTTAAAATATAAGGAAGTAAATAACATTTTAGTTAAATCGTAACAAGGCTTGCATTCAAGGCTAGGTTATAACATGATGAACAACTATGTATGAAAGATAATCTTGATAAAGAGACTTATGTATTGATATAACGATTACACAGAAAAGATATCGGAAGTGGAAAACCTACTTAGATTGGTCAACAAGATCATTTATTTATAGGATAAAACATTACGCATTAAATTATAAAATAAGAGTAGATTAGGCGACCCTATTTCCCATGAATGATGTGTGTAGTCCACCAAGAAATGTCAGGATAAAGTTGATCGTTGTTTTCTCACTGAAAAGACAAAACAACATGTTTAGACTTTTCCTCTCCGGTGTTGCTCAACAATATACAAGGTTCTTCGGTAAGCCTTATCTCCTATCTAGTTCCTCGAATCATCAACTCTATGGTATTTATTACACATTTCAGCTGTCGAGGGTCAATTTATGTCTTAACAATTTCCCCCTAAGTGACATCGTAGCGTTTACCATCTACTTGTTGAGTTTAAAGAATTTTATCAGGATCCACCAAAAAAACTCTAGGTTGAAATATCCATTTGAGTCTTCTTTGAGTTTCATACTTGACCTCCTCTGTTGTGTATTTGGATTTTTCGGTCAGTAGAAGGATGTCTTCTAGTTGCTTTTTGCTACGGCGATGGAAGGATCGAGCAGGGAGAAAATTCTTTCGAGCTCCTTTAGTTGTACAGAAAATAATGCTAAGGTCTAGATTATTGGTGGCTCCTAGACTTATTTCTTGGATGCCTTCGGTGATGAAGTGTGGGGGTTTGAGAGGTGGAAGTTCAAGTTTTTCCTGTAACATCGGATGAATCTCGACATCAGCCGTGGCAAAGTCACCTAGCAGGGATTGAAGATAGGTGTAAACCCTTAGCTAAGGAGTCTTCATTTTATGATGTTTTTTAATCTTCTGACTGAAGACTTTTGCAATTAAGAACAACTCTCTAGGACTCATGTTCAGAAAGTCATCCAGTATTATGTAATACTCTTTCCCAAAGTGCATCAGAGTATATTGGAAAATTGAGATTTGAGAAATGATATTGGCCTGTAGTTGGTGACAGCCTCTAGTGTGTCAATTGACTAGTATGGTCACAGGTGCTTTCCCGTGCTTGTTGTGAAAAAGAGTTAATCACTCGAACTCCATGGTAAATCTTCTACAATTAAGAATCCACATATCAAAGTCTTCAAACACCTGATAGTAATTTCCATTGGGGGACAAAGGAATGTCCCAATACATTTTTTAGCTTGGGGGAGAGTAGGTGAGATGAGGAACATAGTCTTCATCTAGAAGTCTTCAGGATGGATTTATCCATTAGTTGATTAGTGATTCATCAATGGTTGTGTCAACTCCCTAAGCATGCCAGATTTTTCCAGATTTCATCAGCTAGTTTGGCATCTCTCCAGTCTCTGTTCTTTTGCCTTGTGGTTGGGGTGTCGTTTAAATGATCATAGGACATAATCTTCTCTATCGTTTCCTTTTCAAGGAATTTTGGAGGAGATCGAACTAGAGATTTGTGTCTTCGGGGAGAGGGGGATTTATAGCTTTCTTTGGTAGTGGTGATTTTCATTATCTTTAATTTTCCCCCTTTTGAGGAACAAGGCTTCGCTTTTTCCTTAAACAAAGCTTTCAATTTGTCCAGTTGTGAGAGCACCCTTGCAAACTAGAACATTGCTTTCCAATCAACTTCATTTGTTGTCATCAGGGCTAGATTCTTGATGTATTGAGATAGATTTTTGCAAACGGTGAGAGTTTGAGTCAATGTTTCCTTTGTTGTGACTGAGCGCCGAAGACCTCTGATTGTTTCTTGAAGCTCTATGTATCCTGCTTCAGAGGCATCATGAGTTGCATTAATCAACCAAGTGGTCTTCTATTGTTGCTTTTCAGTCACCTTTTGGAGTTGTTCTTTGAGAACTTTGACTTCGGTGATGAACTCTTCTTCCTTCTGCAAAAATTGTTCATTATCCTTTTTCCTTTGTTCATCAAGAGCCTGAAGCCCTTGTTTCATATTTAGAATTCGTTGTTGGGCGGTAAGCTTTTCTCGGACCTCAATTTGAAGAATTTGTTCTTCAAGAGATTAAAGCACTGAGGGAGGTGAAGTCTATGGTGGTGGATTTGTGGATTGGGTGGTTGTTGAACTGCAGAAAGAATCTCATCTATTTTGCTTTGAAGATCAAGAAATTCTTTCCTTGTTATAGTGTGCTTCTTTTTATTCTTCTTCTCTGTGAGTTTGGAGGTAGAGAGTTGGGATCCACTAGATTATTTGAGGTCGATGAACATAGGGAAATCTTGGGCAACTGGTCACTTGGGTATAATTGTCGTTGTCCTTATCGATAATTGGATCGGTGCTGAGTCGCATTTCGGTACTCCCTTGGAATGATCCGTTTGGTGTTGATGAAGTTGATGGAGGAGGAGAGGAACGTTGGGCACATCCAATCTGAGCCCCTTCTCCGGTGTGAGCTTTATAGACTGTTTCTTCCATCATCTCCATCCAAGCTCTGGTTTAGGCCAGGACACGTGCTTTCTTCATGTTGACGATTGTTGAAGCTAAGTATGAGGTCACTTATTGTTTCGCTTCTTCTACTTTTTGTTGGATCAGCAGAGATCGCTCCTTCCTTGCTGTGATTGCTCATTTATGAGTTTCAAAGTTTTGAAGGTGTGCGTCAGAGGCTGGTTTGTAGTTCGTCCAACTATCACCTGAAACAAGAGAATCTGTACCAGTTACCACCAGGGTGTCTCTCGGGTGTACGGTTCCTCACCCAATGAGGCTCCTTGTGCCTAATCCGCTTGATAGTAATGTAGGAAGTAGAGGGTTTCCAGATCTTCCTTAGTCTCCATGGTCTAAAACCAAGTATGGCCTCAGATCTGTTCTGGCTAGGGTCGCTGAAAAAGGACCCTACGGTGCAGATTGTGTTTGATGTGTACGTGTAAGTGAAGATAAATGGATTTCAACTTCTGTAAGGTAAAGATGTGCCTTTGTTTTCTCTCGGAGACCTTGGGAGGTTGATCGACATTAGGATCCACGTGGAATCCTGATTGGGTTCTGTCTCCAATCAAAAATTCTAAAATCGATTCACTTGATTAATCGGAATGGGTGGATGGAGTCTTGTCAGGTGACTTGGCGTTGAGTCTAATGGCTACCAGAGACTTTTGAGAGTCTATGGTATGGGCATTGTGACGCTTTTGGCGAGTGGAGGAAGTAGTGGACGCTCATCTCTTCTTTTGCAATGGTTGAGAGTCTTCAGGCTCTTCTTTATGTAAGGGTTCTACAATGTGCCGAGGTTCTGATGTTGGATGAACCTCGGTAGATGGTTTAGTAACCGTAGACCTTTTCCTCTTGGTTTTCATTATTGTAGCAGCTTTAGAGGTTTTCTTCCTTGCAATATATTTGTTTCGATTTCCTTTGGGTACAGTCAGTAGGTTAATGGTTTTAGGAGGGGGAAGGGGGGATAGAACGATATGGCGGTACATCGTTCGTAGCCTCCATAAGGTCAGAGACCAACTTGGTGATTAGTCCTACTTTGGTCAGGATGTGTGAAGGGAGTTGTCTAATGGGACCAAAGATAGTTTGATCTTTTGGAAGAGAGTACCTTTTATGTTTACGGCAGACGAAGAAGTTGATGTATGCGCCTAGACTGATGTTGGTAGTGGAATGAAGGTCTTTGATGCACAGAGACCAGAAGCGGGCTGAGGTGACATCGGTGAGGCCCTGTCTTGGTTGATTCCTTCCAACATAACTCAAGAAGTCGTCCCATAAGATTGACCCAAAATCCACTGTTTTGTAGGTTAAGATGCTCCATAGAAGATCCAAAAATTGTTTTCCCATGGCGTCTGTGCCGCCGGTTCTGCTGGAAAAACATCGAATAAGATAGTAACACACGAATTCCAACACATCTGGGAGTTTTGACTTTTTGAAATCGGAAACCCCTTTCAATTTGGACTGTTGCTTTTTACAACTGTAACCAGGAAGGTAAAGGGTTTTTATCTGTTTTTTAAAATAATTATTTTTAAAAGGAATCCAGAAAAAACTCTCATTTAATGCTAAATTGGCGCATTAAATGAATGAAATGATGAAAAGTAGTCGTGGGTAGTGGTGTATGGGTAACTGTCAGAGACACGACTAAAAACGTTTTGATAAAGTCTATCTTGGTGGTAAGGGTTTGAACAGTTACCTCAATTTGGGTGTTGGTAAATCTTTTGTTGAAAACAAAAAATCTCTTTTTATTTTACTTTAAGGGGAAATGGATTGGTTTTTGAAAATTTATCGTTAAGTTTGAAAAACATATTTAATGAATGAATGAAATCATTCCTTTGTAAAATTAAATGTTCCACTTCATTAAATAGCACACTTAAAAACTTTATTTATTGCCATACAGGAAAAATAGACTTGATGTTCTTGAATGGAAAGAATTGTATTGAAATCGAATGATTAGGGTTGTGGTGTCTTGAGTACTGCAGAGAGAATTGATCATGAAGTTATATGTAAAATAATAAATTGATCACGAGAGTACATAAATCACTAATACTCTTCGGTAACCAAAGGATACGGAGGAGGCATTTATGAGACTTGTGCTCATGAGTTAATCTAAAAAGGAATAAAACATTTATCATGGAAAAATATATCTGCTTCAAAGACCATATAACGAGGTGAATGAGGGAAATCTATTTATTAGATGTGACGAGTAGATGTCTTCATGTTTTTTCCTTTTAAGAAGAACTAAGGATCAGGATTCATCATTCCTAGCATTTCTAAGAAACCATTAAGTTTGGTGGAATCAAGTGCTTTTGTGAAAACATTTGCAATTTCTTCATGGGATGGAGCAAAAATAAGTTCGATGTTACCTTTTAAGATACGATCTTTCAGAAAATGATAACGTAGTTTAATGTGCTTCGTCTTTCAGTATTGAATTGGATTGTGTGATATAAGGATTTCACTATCTGAATCATAATAAACTAGTATTCATAACATTTGATAGCCATAATACATGAGTTGAGTTTTCATCCAGAGGATCTGTGAACAACAACTTGTTGTGGCAATGTATTCTGCCTCTACAGTGGAGAATGAGACACAATACACACCAGTCTTCCACCAATGAGCTAACATCCTATAACACCCACATATTCGGGCTAGTCAATTTAGAGACAATAAGCATCAAAAATGAGTTTTTTATGGAAGATTTATTAGAAGGATTAATATTAACCAAGTTATAGTATGTGTTACAAGGATTCCGTACATATAAAGAATGTCGAAACCCGAGTTATAACGAAGAAGTTATGACCCGTTGAAGTTTCGCGATGGAACTGGCATGGCATCAGGAAGCATAAATAGTAAATTTATGATAGAATGACATTTAGCCTTAGTAATCTAATTAAAAGTCATAGAATAAATTAAACCGAGAGCGTCCGTAAAAAGAATGCCCAAATATGACTTCGTATGAGGAAGTTATGATTTTTCGAAGTTTCGGCTTAGCAGTGTACAACCCGAAGTTTGAATATTAGCTCGAGTGGTTTTTAGCCGATACAACCTAAAGGAGAATCGAAGATCTCGTTAATAGTAGCGTAACAATAAAAACACAAACAAAAACGGACGTCAGATGAAGAAGTTATGGATTTTTAACGGACCAATCCTGTCCCGGCCTGTTAAAAATATAACTTTTAAAATAAATTCAAAATTAGCCAACAGAGTCTAAATGAAGTTGTGGGGTACGGTCCCGCCTACGTGTAGATATAAAGAACGTCAAAAACGAAGCCCGTACGTAAAAGATATGAATTTTTCAAGCCGGAAGTGCAAATTACGAAGCCGGGTGCGAGGGGTACACCCATCGTATCCGAAGTACGCCTCGCGTACAGAGAGCCTACACTGCGCGGTATAGCTTCCTTGTGCGGTCGAAAGGCGTCCACGTTTCTCCATCCGAGGGTCGGCAGCTGTCCACTACGCCCAGCGTACTTCGAGGAGTACCCCCAGCATTCCGAGGAGAGGGCGCCTATAAAAGGGCTGCGAGGGCAGCCGACCAATGCACACCAAATCCATTCTCTCTCTCACTAATTTCTCTATGTAACCCATTCCACCCCCCAAACCCTAGGGAACACCCCTAGCACTCGAAGGAAGCCCTGAGGCTGCCGTAGTCCCGAGAAAAAGGATCTTTCGGTTCAGAAATGCTGCTCAAAGCGAAGCCCGATTTTTAATAAAAACCCGCTGTAAGTGAGCTACGCCTACGCTATTTTTAATATAGCTTTTATTTAATTATAGTAATGTTATTAGGACCTTAAAATAATTATTTGGGATATTATTATGAGTTATATAAGAGTCATTATAATATCTTTTAACCACTCGCGGTACGGGGAATCTGGTTTAAAGGGCTACATAGGGTTGTTGGATTTCAGAAGTGCTATATGCCAAAATGGTCCTGCCCTCCGGTGTTTTATGTCTGAGCCATGTCTGTACATAGTGCGTGAAGAGTATTGTTTAACTCTTATATAATAGTAAGAATAGCTAGACTATTAATTAGTCTCAGTGAATATTAGACTTAACCCTAGTGGTAATGATACTAGGTTTTGTCGAAGGAAATTGTTTTAAGTGTAACGAAGTGCTGTCCAAGTTTGAAATCAGCACCTTAACAAGTGAGTGCATAGTTACTTTCATCTTAAATATAAATATGAAGTATTTTATATAAATTACATGCTATGTGTGCATATTATCTGTATACTTGCTATCTATGTTGGATGAATGATGTTATACATGTTTTAAATGATTTAAAATGTATATGTATTTTATATCTACAAAATATGTTGGGTAAAACATGGGTAGATGTAATACTTGTTGTGTGATAAAACATGAGAGGCCTCGATGTTATTGATGATCCAGTCATCTAGCGGAGTATAGATGACGACCACGGACTATTCTAAACAGTCCAGTGGAATGCTAGCAGGCTCGCAACCTGTAGGTGTTTATTTGAACTGTGCGCTCACCAGCATTACTCCATCCCCCACATGGTTTCCTTATTTAACATGAATTGCCGAGGAACCCCCAAAGCATGTGTTGTCACCCCGATGAAAGTCCTTAGACTAGGTCCCTTCTGTTAGATGTTTTTGAGACGAAAGTGAGGATAACGGAAGGGGTAATCAGGTTTGATTGGTTTGATAAATTTAATAAACTTATTTATTGTGGGTTGAAAACCCTATGTACTCACCAGGTTTCCCAACCTGACCCACTCAGTTTATTTGAATAAAAGGTGTCGATATGAAGTTACATTACACTTAGAGATTAAGGAGATATAAATCACTAGTGATTGTGAATGTAAGTTCTGTTTATGCTTATGTTTTTGTATTGACGATGACATCCCAAATGTTTTAAAATGGATAAAAATACATTTCTTCAGAAATAATTTGATAACGTATTTATCATGTTTTCTGGGAACAAATTCCGCAACACTTTATTTTTAAAATGTTACTCTGATTTTCAAACAAAGCATAAACAAAATCGGTCTTTTCTTGCAGACTGAAGTCGTTTCCTAATGGGTACCAGAGACCTAAAGCTTTAGATCCTTTGAGGTATCTAAAAATTTGTTTGGCTGCATTCAAATGCGATATTTTGGGATCAACTTGATATCTAGCACACAAACTTGTTGTGAAGACTATGTCCGATCTACTTGTGGTTAGGTATAGTAGAGAACCAATCATTCCTTGGTATACTTTTGGATCAACTGACTCTCCGATGGTGTCTGCGACAATCTTAAAGCCGAAGGCCTAGGAACCTTTACCGAGGATCATTTATCTATTGAATATTTCTTTAATAACTCTGCAGTATACTTTTGTTGATGAATGAAGATTCCTTGAGGTACTTGCTTGATTTTCAGACCAATAAAGAACTGAATCTCTCTATTCATGCTCATTTGAAATTTACTAGTCATGAGCTTGGTGAAGTTTTCTACAATGACTTGATCAGTTGAACCGAAAATAATGTCAAACATGTAGATTTGTACAAGCATTAAATGCTTTTCAATTACATGTCGAAAAGGGGTAGGATCAATGACCCCACACTTGTATACATATTTGATAAGAAAGTTAGAAAGAGTTTCAAACTAAGCTATTGGTGCCTACTTCAATCCATATACATATTTCTCTAATTTGTAGCAGTGATGAGGAAGACCAGGATTCTCAAAACATGGAGTTGCTGTAAGTATACCTCTTCTTTCATTTCGCCATTAAGGAAGGAACTTTCTACATCCATTTGATGTACTTTGACATTTTAGTGTGATGCATACGCAAGGAGGAAGCGCATGGCCTCTAGCCATGCAACTGGAGCATATGTTTCGTCATAGTCAAATCCTTCCTATTAATTATAACCCTTTGCTACAAGTCGGGCTTTGTTTCTGATTACCACTCTTGAGCCATCCAACTTTTTGTCAAATACCCAACGAGTTCCAACTATGATGTGCCCTTTTGGTTTGAGGACTAGATTCCAAACCTTGTTTCTTTCAAATTCAACAAGCTCTTCTTGCATTGCAACAATCCGATCGTGGTTTAGAAGAGCACCTTTGATGGTTTTGGATTTCATAGAGGACATGAAAGTTGCATAATAACAATGTTTTGTTAAATCATTAGAAGAGCGAGTGTGTATACCTATAGAAGGACTCTATATTATTTGGTCGGGGAATGATTTCTTGTCCAGATGTGTAGAGGTGAAAGATTATTAGCATTTGCATTTGATGGAATGTCTTCAACTTCGGGAGAAGTTTCTCTTTGAATGTCTTGTACTTGTTCCTCTTCAGTAGGAGAACATCCTGTGGATTGATCTTGAATGATATGCTTTGTTGAAGATGAAGGTTCCCCCTGTGAAGTTGATCTTTCCCCCTGGATTGAAGCATTATTAGTGATGGGAACTATGGTAACTTCATTAGCCACACTCTCTTCAATGTCTTCTTCTAAGTATTCGGATTCTTCAGAACTCCTTGAATTATTGTTGTTGACAACTGGGATTGCTACATCTACGCCCGAAACCTCAATGGTTGGGATGGTTACAGGAATTGAGGGATTGTTTTCCCCCTTCAACCAGAGAGGTGGAAGTCATGTTTGAAGAGTCTTCAGATACTGAAGGACGAGAATCTTCGGTATATTTTAATTACACAGAAAGCGACATTAGGACTTCGGAAAGTCTTGTAGTTTCTGGAGGATCGAAGAGTGTCTCATAGTTGACTTCTACGATGGTGAGAGGTCTAGAATCAAATGGAATGTCATTATCCATGATAAACTTCGTTTCATTGAGACGAGTGGTCTTCTGGACATAGAAATCATCAAATTTTATGTCAAAGCTTTCTTCTATGATTCTTGTTCTTTGAATAAGAACTTTGTATGCTACTTTGTTTGTTGAATATCCCAAAAATATTCCTTCTTTCGATTTGGGTACAAATTTGCTCAGATGTTCTTTGTTGATGACTACAAAACAACTGCAACCAAAATGTGAAAGAAAACAAACATTAGGTTTACGATTGTTCAAACCTTCATATGGTGTCTTGTTAACTCGTCTATTGATGATGCTCTGATTTTGTACAAGGCATGCTATTAAGACTGCCTGTATCCAAAAGTAGAGAGGCAGATTTGAGAAGTTGAGCATTCATCTGGCAGCTTCTACTAGAGTTCTATTTCTTCTTTCTACCACACCATTCTACTGTTGATTGTAAGGAAATGAGAAGTTTTGATTAATGCCTTTTGACACTAGCATCCCAGAAGTCTGTGATTTTCCCGACATCTTCCCAAAGATCTTCCTGGAGTGCCACTAGAACGCCAAATCGAATTCAGAATCGACTTAATTCCAGGAGCTACCCCTGTAGCCAAATCGCCCAACCGACTAGCACCAGTTGAGATGTAGGAACTATCCAGTCAACTGAATGAACTACTCAGCAAGGGATTCATTAGACCAAGCTTCTCACCCTAGGGAGTAATGGTTTTGTTCATGAAGAAGAAGGATGGATCGTTCCGTTTGCACATAGACTATCGCAAGCTAAACAAACTGACCATTAAGAACCGATACCCTCTACCATGGATTGATGACTTGTTCGACCAACTTCAAGGAGCAAGCTACTTTTCAAAGATTGACTTAAGATCCGTGTGTCACAAGTTATGAGTTTTAGAGGAAGATGTTTCCAAAACAACCTTCCGAACTCGTGATGGTCACTACGAGTTTGTAGTGATGCCTTTCGGATTAACCAATGCACCCATAGTGGTCATGGACTTAATGAACTGGGTGTGCCGTCCTTACATAGATAAGTTCGTGATAGTATTCATCGATGACAAACTTATCTACTCACGTAGTAAGGAAGAACATAATCAACACTTGCGAAAGATCTTAGAAACTATACGAGTAGAAAAATTTTATGCGAACTTATCGAAGTGTGAATTTTGGATTTGGAGAGTCAAATTCCTGGTTCATGTGGTCAGCAAAGAGGGAATTCACGTGGGCCCTTCCAAAATCAAGGCTATCGAGAACTGGTCAGCACCAAGGATGCCTACGGAAATCCGTTAATTGTTAGTCCACGCTGGCTATTATCGCAGATACATTCAAAACTTCTCAAGGATTGCGAAACCACTTACCACCTTAACCCAGAAGGGTGTGACCTTTGACTTGGAAGAGAAAAAAGAAAAGGCGTTCAAACGTTGAAGCAAGCCATATGCAGCCCACCGATATTGTCGCTCCCAGAAGGGATATAAAATCTCTTTGTATATTGCGATGCATCCAACCACAGGCTTGGTTGTGTTCTGATGCAACAGGGAAAGGTCATCACATATGCCTCAAGACAGCTTAAGATACACAAAGTCAATTACACTACTCATGATCTTTAGTTAGGAGCAGTGGTATTTTCTCTAAAGATCTGGAGACACTACCTGTATTGTACGAAAAGCACTATCTTTACAAATAACAAAAGCCTTCAACATATATTCGATTAGAAGGAGCTCAACATGAGACAACGATGGTGGGTAGAGCTACTAAATGAGTACGAATGCGAAATTTGTTATCAGCTCGGTAGAGCCATAGTTGTAGCTGACGCCCTAAGTCGGAAGGAGTATACAGGTCGTAGAATCAAGGCATTGACCACGATAATCCATTCACATCTGTACACACAAATCACAGAGGCTCAGCAGGAAACCTTGAAACCCAAAAATGTGATAGGTGAAACCCTAAGAGGAAAGGATAAGAACTTAGTGGTCAAGGGTGACAGAGTCTTTTACCTCATGGATCAGATTTGGACACCGAAGTTCGGTGGTTTCAGAGACGTTGTCATGAACGAAGCACACAATACTCGATACTCCATTGATCCAGGTTCAGACAACATGTATCTGGACCTCAAAAAGTTATATTGGCGGCCTAAAGCGAAAGCATAGATTGCTACCTTTGTGGGCAAGTGTCTTACCTATCCCAAGGTTAAGGTAGAATATCAAAAGCCCTCAGGTTTACTACAAAAACTGGAGATACCTGACTGTCAGCTAGATCATAAGTATACATGCTAAATATATACACGAGTATTAAAACCCATTTCAAAGACATACTTAACTCATTTTATATGCTCAGCAAATGGGTCTTTTCTCCAAATCATTTACAGTTCAAACAAACATACTAGTAAACTATAATAGGTATAGTTTATAGAATCAATTCATACTAATTTCTCGATCAGAGAAACATTACATGAATCAATACTTGCATACTATTACTTTTCATTACAAAGTACACTACTCATTTACAAGAACAAGAAACATATACATACTATACGTAAACAAGTTAACTAGAATGCGAAATACTACTTCATGGTACTGAGAAACATTCTTGCTAAGTCATCTTTTATAACCATAGTCTCCTGGAGGGAGAGCGTGAATTTGTGTATAGATATATACGGGACTGACAATGCCGCAGCTTGGCTGTTAGCTATAGTTGGGACCGGCAGGTCTACGGGTGACACATATCATATCTTTTTCGACGCCTGAAGAATGTCGTGTTTTATATTAGTCAATTAAGTATGGTTATAACCTTATTCACATTAAGCATTTACCAAACAATTCGGTTTACAAGACAAACTTTTCTCCAAAGGTTTTATTTTCAACAAAACTACTAAAAGATATTATCTTCCATTACATACATACAGTGATGTCCACACATTAACAAGGCATACTATTTTTCTAAAAAGAATAGTTTACAAATATGGAATACATACATTTACACTATTTCAAGTACATACATACATTTTACACTATTTCAAACGAACAAAACATACAAACAGTTGGGTTTTGGGTAAAAGACTACTTTTCAGTTTAAGCAGAAAATATAGGATTTTCTGGGAAGTATACCAACATTTTCATGAAACTAATACAAACATTAGACACTAAATACTTATGAATTCACCAACTTAAATGTTGATACTCTCTTTTCAAATAACTTGTATTGTCAGGGAACTAGTAGACAGGTACACTAACATAGGTTTTGAGAAGACGGAGCATGTTCAAGACTTGTCTTTTTATTTTGTTATACATTTTATTGTCATACAACTATACAAAGAACACACATGTATTAAATATATTATTAATACAATGGATGTTGTTTCTTGTTTTACTATTGTGCATTGTTATGATACTGTACATGACGTCCTCCACCCCCGAATGTTTCTGCCATCTCGGTTTGGGGGTGTGACCGATTGGTTTCAGATCATTGTTTATAGTGAACTAACTATATCAACCCATAAAAGATATAAAACTATAACTACAATGGGATTAAAACACTCTGACCAAGAGTTATACTTTTTTAAATATAACAGGTATTCTACAAAGTTATACATACATGCATATATACCAGAACAGTGTCATACTAGAACATAACAAAAGTATTATGATTGTTGAACAGCACGAGTAGGCTTGGGGATATATAATCAGGTATGGGATTGATATAGCATGATCAATTGTATCTATCTGGGAAGGGATTAACATATGCCTAGGAATGGTTTTGGTGTTGCAACAAGTCTAAAAAGCTTACCAACTCTTACTAGAAATAAACGCTTGAACTTAACATAAACTTAAAATACTATAGGAGTATTCGTGGTACTATAATTTACTTATGTGAAAACTAAAAAGACCCTTACTAGTAGGTCTATAGTCACTTAGTAGATACGCTAAGTTTATATTTGACTAAGATACTATAGACTTTGAATCTGTGATCTTCGCTTTACTTCCTGCTCCTTGCTTGGTTGTAGTCTTAGAGTTGGGTCACTTATTCAAAGGTCTATACTATCTTAGTTATATATAGCTGGTATGCACTACGTAAGTCTAAAAGTAACTGGTAAGGATCACCCTATAAAGCTCTTTAGAAATACATCTATTATATGTCTTTTACATCCTTATTCCCGCTTAGATAACATGGTTGGATTTCATCTGCTGGGAGACCCATACTTTCCTAATCAAGAGAACGGTGGATGGATCGAAGCTGAACCAGAACAAGATAACCCAGTGGTCCCAGTAGAAGAAGACCCCGAGGAGAGTTTTGTGGATGAAAACGAAGAGGAAGTTCAAGAGGAATCCGACTCAGAACCAGAGGTCTATAATGCACCTAAAGTTTCCCAAAATCCTAATCCTCGACAGGATTTTCAAGGCCTGACGCCTCTGTGGGCAGTAATGTTGAACAAGGAAGTGCGGCCATCAACCAAGTCATGGACATTTGTGCTAACTCGGGAGTGAACACATTTCACGTCCGCCACCTGAACGAAGACCAGGAGTTAACAAGGACTCACACTGATGTACTGCAGAGGGAACTGACTACCAGTCGATCCAAAGTAAGAAAACTCTGATAGAGCCAAGTGGCACTGGAAAGGCGTGTGTAGGAAACAGAACACCAGTTGGCTAAATCCAGGGTAGAATCTAGTACTAATCAGAAGAACACTCCTCACGAGTAGAGCATACTCTATTCATTCTTTTGGATATAGATTAAGTATACTTTTAGAATCTAGTGTTATTTTCCTATTTATGATTAGACCTCGAAATTTCAGTTTCGCTAGGTCTTTATGCTGCCAAAGTTTTCTCTATATTGGTATGTCGTAAACTTACTACAAGGTCAAATTTTCCCCAACTCTAAACATATATAACACCAATGGAATTGATAGACATCTAATTCTTTTGAAAGGTTTCTATCCAAATTCTTTCATTTTCTAATGATAGACCTCTATTGATAACACTTAAACTAATACATGTTGAACTAGGGTAAATTAGTTCAAGGAACACTCAAATTATAATCACTATCTTCATTTTTATAAACTTATAGTTAGAAGATACCTCCTTGTGAATCAAGCAAACGCAATCAACCAATAACTTCAACTCAACCACCACCACCACCTCCACCACAATTTGATCCTGTAGTTTTTATCCTTCTGCCTAATTTGATTCTTCTTATTCGCTCTGCATACATTGGAACCTTTTCCAATGTCTCAGAATTACACTTAAGCTTGTAAGTATAACCATATTTACTGAGCTATAGTAAACTATGGCAAATAGTCCTATCGATCTTTTGTGGTGGACTTAATCAGTGCAAAAGAATGTATACTCGATCCCTTAGTCCGTTACTTGACTCACACATCCATGTGAGCAAGTAGTTAGTCCTAATTTTCCAAAGATGAAAAAATTCTCATTCATCATGCTATACAACTTGCATGATTCCAAGTTTCGGTCCAATTGAAACTTGGGTGATGAGAATCTTTCCATATTTGGTAAATTTAGACACTACCACAAATGAAAGAATCAAATTCATATTTCCACTCTTGCTATTAATGGAATCATATAAGCAAAAATTTTTCCACAAACGCCATAGTAAGGATACATAAAATAAATAAAATCAAAAATTTCCTTTTATTTTTTAAAAACATTGCAGAAAAACTTATCCTTACAATCCATATGAAAACTTGTTATTTATTCCTAAGCAATATCTCATAACTCCTAAGAAGTAGCTCAAGAATCCGATCTTCAAACCATGCGATAGAAATCCATCTACGCGATCAAATTCAACATATTCTTTCTTTAAGTTTCTTCACTTTTATTTGATTCATAAAACATCACGATGTGACCCAGTCACATCATATATCAAGAATCTCAGAATAGAAACTTAGCAGAGTTAGATAATGGACTTTACCTGAAGTAAAGTCAAACTTATTGACTTTAACACCCTTAGGTAAATTGGCAGCTTCGCAACCAATGCCCCTTCCTTTGGCAATTTAACATATGAACGCTTTGGTAATGGAACATGGGACTATCACAGACTTAGCCTATCTCTTTACCATTTGGTCAACCGAGTTGACTATGACCAATCCCTTTCCATTGGGAAGAGAGAGCTTTACTGGATACCCAATGTGATTATTGTCAATGTCCATAAAGTTTTAGAAGTTGATCTTAGCAAATAGATAAGATCAGTAAGGGTCTTGTCATAGTCTGTTTCATAGGAGTCCCAAAGTAACTCACTATGTGACTTAGAAAGTAGTTGAGCCAACAACTTTCTCAAGACTTTGACACCCAACTCTCCCGGCTTTTCAATATGTGACTACATCTCCAAGATGTGATCACACATAGACCTTTGCTTGCCAATAGGGCTTGAGTGACCTTAAATTTTTCAAGAACTTGTGGGTTAGGGAGAATAACTGGAGGAGGTGAAAGAAGTATGATTTCCATGGGATATCGTCTTCATTTAGGAAAACTTGTTTCAAGAGATTTGGGAAGATCATAGATGTCTAAGCCAGACATCTTTTGGGAGATATTCAAAATAGTTGATTTAAAGTCCTTAATATAACACCCAATATGAAATATTAAGTCTAGGACTCAACACAATACTTTTATAACTTGGAAGAGGGATGCCGTAATCCAAGCTATAAAATATTTGAAGGTAGGTGAATGACAATTCACCAATTTCCACCAAGATAAACGAAATGTATTATTAGGTTTTAATTGGCTTTGAAACTCCTAGATCTTTGAGATTCATTGAAAATTTCAATAGCATGTTTCAATCTTGAGTGTGCCCTTCAGGTTTTGTGACTAGGATGCCGAGGATCATAAAACAAGGAGTGAAGTAACCATGAAAATATACTGGGTACCCTTAATATTTACCCCTTAATCGATGTGCCAGTTAACTACACACGCTCCACCGATACTATGATAAACATTAAGTTACCTTTTGCCTACCTTGTTAAGTCCAGGTTAGTGTGCCGGTTACCCACACGCGCTCTACTAACGACTTAAGCAAAGTGCAAAGTGTAATTTCATGGGTTAGCACCTTATTCACTTTTTCGTAAGTAACGAAGATTGGGTATTAATGAGAGTTTAGTTAGTATTTATCATTAATACTTTTAATGAAGGGAAAATTATAGTCCTTGTCCTACCTGTTCGGCTAACGACCCTCCACCAGTCAAGGAAGCGGTGGGTGAGAGTGGACACCCATTAAACTGCAATTTTATAGGTAGTAACCTTATACCCCCCTTATAGACTGGCTTCGTGAATGAGGCCTACTAATGGTAAGACTGACTTTACTCTTACACACACACACACACACACACATATATATATATATATATATATATATATATATATATATATATATATATTATTAACTTGTAATATTATAAAGTATAAGGGTTGAATTTTAACTTTTAAAATTTTAAGGGCTAACTTGGAATTAAAGTATTCATAAGTGAAAACTTTTCAAATTCCAAAACTTGAGGGCAAGTTTTGAAACTATTCAAAACTAATTAATTCCATAACTTATGTGTTTAAAGTAGTTTTAAATAAAAGATTATTCAAGTTCCATAACTTGAGGACAAGTTATGGAAGACTTTAAACTAATAAAAGAATGTAACTTTTCTTTATTTTGTAACTTATGGAATTAATTAAGGTTACACATTTTATTACTTAATGAAGTGACTCTTGAACCTCCATAACTTGAGGACAAGACTCTTCATTTTTGTAACCATTGCCAACTTTTATGAGTTTTATAAAACTTAAATGTGAATTTTCATATAACTTGAGGACAAAGTCCAACTACGAGCTTTTTAACTAATACAAAACATAAATCTATTGACAATTATCTTTGAAATTGGATTAGCATGAACATTACCACATCAAAAACAAGTTTATAAGTCCAAAAACAGCTTAGGGTAACGTTCCTAGTCCATTTCTAGCCAAAAAAACTCGAAAATATGTTGTCTGGGGCTCCTACTCGTCGAGTGTATCAAACTACTCGACGAGTAGGATGAGTTTTTCCTTGGACTCGGCGAGTTCATCAGTGGACTCGGCGAGTCCAGTACCTAGAAAGCCATAAAATCGATTTTTTCAGCAATTTGCATCAAGTATAACTGAAAACAAGCCTAGGCTCTGATACCACTGTTGGGTTTTAAGCATTCTAACACTCCTAAGTGTACATGCAACCCTAAATACCTTGGATCTATGTTTTCTCTATTGTACATGCAAATATGAACATCCAAGGTATTATACTAACTAGCATACAAAACTTTGATTCACATGAAATATAACAAGTTAGAATTACATACCTCTTTGATGTAGAATATATTCATGAAGCTTGAGTGCCTAGTTCCCCAAGTGTGACACCTCAAATGGTTCACACAACACCAAATACACTTGGAATAGATTGAGAGAACATACACACTTCATTAAATCGGCTAGCCCTTAATTCTCACATATAATGACTGAGTTCTTGAGCCATGGGATTCTTTTATACGGTGGCTATTAGAGTTACACCATGTAACTCATAACTTTACCCATTCCTTATGCTCCATGGATTTTAACCTCCATGGAGTATCCATGGGTCACCCATGGACTTAGTCTAACATGAGGAATCTTGGATCACAAGCCCACATATATAAGAATGAATGATTTACACAATCAACCCATATATTTAATTAGTCTCCTTTTGATCACTTAATTAATTCCAAATTAATTCTTGATCAATACTAATTAAATAACATTATTAATATATTAGAACTTATAATATATTGACAAACCTTAAGTGTTATTTCTCTCATTATAGTCTATCCAAATGCATGATGCCATGCAACCCAAATGGACCATGTCGGGTCGGGTCAAGTCTCACCAATTATAGTTATGGACTTAGATAGTAATCCAACATTACTATGAAAGGCTCTGACATAGTAGCTTGCGCTACTAGGTTTAGTGATCTTGTGGCTCTATGTCCGGGGATGGTCCCAATGGAAATCAAGAAGACTGAGAAGTACATCTGGGGACTGTTACCTCCATTTCAGGGGAACGTATTGTCTTCAAAACCCTCTACATTTGATAGTACCAAACGCTTGGCACAGAGACTCATTGACCTTGGAGTTTGTTCACAAGTAACAACCCCTGTCCCAGAACAAGCCAAAGTGAACGACAACAAGAGAAAGTTTTGGGATAGAAAGAAGAACCAATCAGCAGAGAACTCCACCAAGAAACAACAAATTCTGGTTGTTCATGCTGCAACAACTCATGTTGTACCTGAACCAACAAAGCAGTATGTTGGAAGTCTGCTAAAATGCAGCAAGTGCAACTTCCATCTCAACAGACCTTGCCGGGAGATGCAATGTGCTAACTGCAATAGGAAGGGGCACACTGCCCGTTTTTGTACGACACCAGCAAGACCAAACACCTAGGTCCCTGGTATTGGAGTAGGCCAGGCCTGCTATGGGTGCGGTGAAGTTGGACACTACAAAAGGAACTGTCCAAAAGGAGGGAATACTAGTGGAGCTGGGAGAGTTTTGGCGATAAGCCATGAGGAAGCTATGGTAGATCCCATGGTGGTCATGGATACGTTTCTCCTCAATAACTCTTATGCATGCATACTATTTGATAGTGGAGCGAAGAGGAGTTTCGTGAATCAAAAGTTTAAACACTTACTTAAACAACAACCACAAGCACTAAAGGAAACGTTCATAGTAGAAATCGCTAACAGGAAGACTGAGAGCACTAACGATATATACATATGATGCACCATCACTCTAGATAGCTATTCATTTCAATTCGACCTCATGACGGTCTTAATTAAATTTTTCGACGTCATCATTGACATGGATTGGTTAAGTCTTCATCGTGATGACATCATGTGTTTAGAGAAAGTTGCTCGTCTTAATCTACCGAATAGCGAAACCCTAGTTATCTATGGCGACAAACCAAGCACAAACCTTTGAATCATCTCGAGTATTCAAGCCCAGAAATACTTACGAAAGGAATATCATGCTTTCCTTGCTCACGTAGTTAATGTGAGCCGAAAGATGAAATACATAAGAGCATCCCAAACACTGAAGCAAGCCTTATGCCGCCCACCGATATTGTCCCTCCCAGAAGGGATAGAATATTTCGTCGTATACTACGATGCATCTAACCAAGGGCTTGGTTGTATTTTTATGCAACAGGGAAAGGTCATCGCCTATGAATCAAGAGAAGTTAAGACACACAAAGTCAACTACACTACTCATGATCTTAGTTAGGAGCAGTGGTATTTGCTCTGAAGATCTGGTGACACTACTTGTGTGGTACGAAAAGCACTATCTTTACAGATCAAAAAACTCCATGGGGACTAGGCTGGTGTACCCATATCTATTATCTCTGAAAGAGATAGTAGACACATATCTGTTTTCTCTGATAGAGATAATAGATTCACCTCAACGTTCTGGTAGTCGGTACAAAAATCCATGGGGACTAGGTTGGACATGAGTACAGCCTACCACCCACAAACGGATGGACAGAGTGAGAGAACTATACAAACATTAGAGGACATGTTGAGAGCTTATGTGATCGACTTTGGTAAAGCGTGGGATATCCATTAACCATTGGTAGGTTTTCATACAACAATAGCTACCATACCAGTATCAAAGTTGCTCCATTCAAAGCCCTCTATGGTCGGAAGTGCAGATCCCCTCTGTGCTAGGATGAGGTGGGTGACACGCAACTAGCTAAAAGAAAAGTTTATGACAGCATTCTCACCGGTCTGGAAATCATCAAACAGACGACTGAAAAGATTGTTCAGATTCGTGAATGATTGAAAGCCTCTAGAGACAAACAGAAGAGCTACGCAGACAAAGGGTGGAAACCCTTGGAATTTCAGGTTGGCGACCTTGTTCTACTGAAGGTCTCACCCTGGAAAGGGATGATATGCTTCGGAATGTGTGCCAAACTAAATGCAAGGTACATTGGGCCTTTCGAGATCGTCTCTAGAATCGGTCCAGTACCTTACAAACTCAAATTACCCAAAGAACTTAGCAACGTACACCCTACCTTCTACGTATCCAACCTAAAGAAGTGTCGGTCTGATGAGACTCTCGTTATACCACTCGATGAAATCGGGATCAATGAGAGCCTCAACTTCGTGGAAGAACCAGTAAAAATCATGGATAGGGAAGACAAGCAAACCAAACAAAGTCGTATACCCATAGTGAACGTTCACTGCAATGCTAAGCGGGGACCTGAATTGACTTGGGAGTGGGAAGATCAAATGAAACAAAAGTACCCACATTTTTCCCTTAGTCCATGTGTATCCCTTTAGATTTAATTTCGGAATGAAATTCCCTTTAACAGGGGGATGATGTGACAACCCTTTATTTTCGTTATTTTAAAAGTCAAACAAAGTAATACTTGGGTCTTCTAAGGTCAAACTAATTGATTTGATCTATCTTATTAAGTTTAGATTTAAAAATCTCTATTTGTTTAAAGCTTTTATTAGAAGTGCTACAAAAATTGGAAGTGAATTGCATAAATCCGAGAATTCTCGCTAGGACTGCAAACCCTCACATGATTTCAAAGACATTGGGCCAAAAACTCACCTCGGGTCGAAAATGTGCGAGAACGCAAACCATTTTCGACCGAGAACCCTCAGCAGCAAACTAGTCTCGTTCTCGAATTGGCTAAGGACCGAAATCAGGCAAAATTCTATCCTTCGCATACATTCCAACGCGATTTCACACTTTCAGTGAACATATAATATCAGTTTTGACCCTATAAGGAAGCCAAACTGAAAACACTTCCTCATTCTTACCTCCTTTGGCTAAAAACACACCTTTTCTCTCAAGATCATCAAACCGAGAACCTTTTTTCTCTTTCAACTATCATCCGAAAATCCTTTGGATCTCCTTAGGATCTTGCTAAGAACACCAAGTGTTCATCATTTCTTCAAGCAATCATCTTCCATATCGTATATCTTCAACCAAAAACGCTTGGATCATCTTAGTTTCAGTAAGAACACCAAGAACATATCCTTTGAATCTTCATGTGGTCGAAAACCCGAGCATGGCCGAAAACGGATTGCAGCCTCACGAAATCACTTCTAACACTCGTATTTGTAAGTAAATCTTACAAATTAGTCTATTTCCTTAACATAATTGTCATTATATTCACTAATTGTATACATATATATTACGTGAAATGCTTTTAGGACCCGGTTTTGTTACAGGAATTAACTTGTGGAAATAGCACCCTATATCGAACCTCCAATCGAATCACTCACATAAGATGAGTTCATACCCCTACAATTTACCTATTCCATGCTTTTAGGGGGAGAATACAAGCAAAACACAATATAAATGTGTTAACACTTACATGTGAAAGCAAACAAATAAAAGAATTCTTATGCTTATAAATATTGTTAAAATCATTTTCTAAACTCTTTTTAAAACTATATTAGATTTCTATTTATATCAAAATCATATTCATTTGTATATTTATATATAATTAGGCTTTAACAGACTTTGGACTATTTAAAATACCTTAACTCATGTTCCTTGGTTGGTTATGCGTTTAGGGTAGGATCACTAGTCTGACTGTCGGCCAAATCATAATTCTACATGGTAAATAAATACATGTGTATTAAAACCCATTTCAAAGACATACTTAACTCATTTGTATATGCTGAGCAAATGGGTCTTTTCTCCAAATAATTTGCAGTTCAAACAAACGTACTAGTAAACTATAATAGGTATAGTTTTGAGAATCAATTCATACTAATTTCTCGATCAGAGAAACATTACATGAATCAATACATGCATACTATTACTTTTCATTGCAAAGTACACTACTCATTTACAAGAACAAGAAACATATACATACTATACGTAAACAAGTTAACTAGAATGCGAAATACTACTTCATGGTACTGAGAAACATTCTTGCTAAGTCATCTTTTATAATCAGAGTCTCCTGGAAGGAGAGCGTGAATTTGTGTATAGATCTATACATATCCCACACCTTGGTTGTTAGCTACAGTTGGGACCCGCAGGTCTACGGGTGACAAATGTCATATCTTTTTCGACGCTTGAAGAACGTCGTGTTTTATACTAGTCAATTAAGTCTGGTTATAACCTCATTCACATTAAGGTTTTACCAAACAATTTGATTTACAAGACAAACATTTCTTCAGTGGTTTTATTTTAAACAAAACTACTAAAAGATATTATCTTCCATTACATATATACAGTGATGTTCACACATGAACAAGGCATACTATTTTTCTAGAAAAGATAGTTTACAAATATGGAAGACATACATTTACACTATTTCAAGTACATAGATACATTTTACACTATTTCAAAAGAACAAAACATACAAACCGTTGGGTCTTGGGTAAAAGACTACTTTTCATTTTAAGCAGAAAATATAGGATTTTGTGGGAAGTATACTAACATTTTCATGAAACAAATACAAACATTAGGCACTAAATACTTATAAGCTCACCAACTTAAATGTTGATACTCTCTTTTCAAAATAACTTGTATTCTCAGGAAACCAATAGACAGGTACACTAACAAAGGTTTTGAGAAGACAGAGCATGTTCAAGACTTGTCTTTTATTTTGGTATACATTTTGGTGTCATACAACTATACAAAGAATACACATGTATTAACTATATTATTAATGCAATGAATGTTGTTGCTTGTTTTACTATTTTGCATTGTTATGATACTGTACATGACATCCTCCACCCCTGAATGTTTCTGCCATCTTAGTTTTGGGGTGTGACAACAGTCGATTTGTTAATTTAGTTATGTTGTCACTTTGGATTTTTCAAATAGGAAGCTTGATTTGTAATTCAATTTCCTTGATGAAGTTGATCAAGCTCTGCGGTGTTTCTTATTTTAGTCTTTAGAAAACCACCCATGTGAAACGAGTGCAGTCTTCGACTATGACCAAAATGTACTTCTTATGATGTAGGCTTGCCACCGTTGAGCGACTGCAGAGGTGAATATGAAGCAACTCTAATGGTTCAGTGATGGAAGAATAAAGTATTAAAGGATGACTTACCTCGGTTTGCTTACCACATTCACAAGCAGGGTAGAAAGTGTCATTGTAAAATTAGAGAAGTGGCAATCCTCTAACCATCTCTCTGGTAACCAAGTTAATGTATCGAGAATTTAAGTGAGCAAGCTTCCTGTGTCATAGCCAGCTGACCTCGGAGATAACTTTTGACAGAAAACAAAGTTGTGGTCTACTGATGACTAAAGATATGTCTAATGGGAAAATTGTTCCATCAGTATTTGATTTGATTAAACTCCTTGATCTATCTTTCATCATTATGTATCTGTATTCGTCATTAAATTCAACACGACGACCCGCTTTGCATATTTTCCCAACACTGATGAGATTATGTTTTAACCCTTCAACATAGGCAATTCTTTGAATCGAGAAGTTTCCATTTGTTAGGAAACCATATCTTTAAATGGTTCTATTTTCATCATTTCCAAAAGTTACATGACCACCATTTGTGACTGCCTTAAAGTCACAGAGGTATTCCAACGTTCATGTCATGTGTAGGGAGCAGACGATATTTATTAACCTTTCTATTTTGTGATCCTCCTCACACATTGCCTGGATTCTTAGTTAGTTAATTTGGGTACCCAAATTTATTTAGGGCCCAGACACCATAATAAGATTGAATGAATGCAGTGTGTGGTTTAGTTGTGACTTTTGTTTATGAGTTCCATTTTATTTGCCTCTTAACAAATATCCTTTTTGGAGCAAGGTTGTTCTTTTTGGGTTTCATGAAAAGCTTCTTAAAAGGTGGATAAGCGGTGATTGTGTAACATCCCAAAAATCATGACCAAAAATTTCTTTTTAAAACATTAATAAAACTACAAGTATTAAATCATTTGAACCATAACTAAAGGATTATATAACAAAACAGTGTATCATTTCAAAACACTTGTTTGTTTTATCAGAGTAAACATCCCAGGCTAAAACTCCTTTGGTGTGTGTACCATGCGATCACCTTGAGCTCTTCCCTCTGCTACCGGAAGTACCTGGAACCAAAATTGAAAACGGTAAGCACAAAGCTTAGTAAGTTCCCCAACCTACCACATACCATATATGCATAACCATGAACACATAACCACATATTGGGCCCCCGCCCGCTGCATCGGGCCTTGCCCGGCATCGGGCCCCGCATGGCATCATGTCCCACCTGGCATCGAGCCCCGCTCGGTATACATAACTGTCTCTCTTACGCCCCGCCTGTCTCCAGCCCTTTCCCGCTACACACATGCATACAATCAAATAGCATACTAATAAATAAACACTCTCTAACGATTCCCTGATCTAAGGCCTCGCATAACTAGGGAATCACCCCTGTCCTGCTACTGAAGTTGTGGAACCCCGTCCTTACTCCTGTTAGTAGTGAGATACGACCCCCGCCCACAGTCACTCCCTTCCTATCGCGGGCCTCGCCCCTATTCTGCTAATGTTAAGGTATGGAGCCCCATCCATACTCAGCTAGTGATGAGATATAGGACCTCGCCCATACTCACCTCCCTACCAGGCACATACAAATATCACAAAGACAACAAGTATAATCTAACATTCACCATAAGAAACTTCCTCGGGATTTCCCCGACATCGGGCCTCCGGCCTGAAGAAATACTATCATCTAAAATACTATGAGCTTACCCCGATATCAGACCCCCGGTCCTGAATCTATCATACCTACTCATGCAAGAATCACAAAGACCTCTAGCATTCTAACCTTCCTCGGGCCTCGGCCGACATCAGGTCAAAACCTGGAAGATATACAATAAGTGACTAGGACTAACCCCCGGGTCTTCCTACTATACATAAATATAAACATAATGGGCCGACATTGGTGCCTTAGACCCATACAAACAGTGAGGAGACTGAACTTGCACTGTTGAAGGCTAGCTGAAAACTTCTTACTGCTATTAGGTGACTCCTGAACTACTGATCCTTCAGCTCCCCGAACTATTAATACCCAAAATAAAACTTAGATCACAATACCCTCAAATGTCAACCTAGGATAAAGTTAACGGTCAAAGTCAACACTCCGAGTTGACTTCAACTCGCCGAGTTGACTCATCAACTCGTCGAGTCCTACAATTCACAGGTTACTTCTGAACATCGATCCTACTCGTCGACTCCTGAACTGTTGATCCTTCGGCTCCTCGAACTATTAATACCCAAAATAACACTTAGACCACAATACCCTTAAAAGTCAAACCAGGTCAAAGTCAAAACTCCGAGTTTACTTCAACTCGTCGAGTTGACTCGTCAACTCATCAAGTCACACAATTCACAGGTTACTTTTGGACATCGATCCTACTCGTCGAGTTCTCCTTGAACTTGTCGAGTACACCTTCTTTTTTTTTGTCTCAAGATCAATATCTCTTTCTCTGGCCCGAGCTATCATATCTTCCAGTGTCTTGAAGATGGACCAACTCACGAACTGACTAATATCGCTCCTCAACATCTCGTGGTACCGAGGCTTCTTCATTTCCTTGCCTGCCACATACTGCGAAAGCAGAAGGGCTCTCTCCCTAAACTTGACAGTGATTTCCGCCACTATCTCGGGAGTCTGTCGTAGATCCTAAAACTCCCGGGCTAACTACTCCACCTCAATCACCGGTGCAAACTCGACCTTAAACCTGACCGAGAAATCGCTCGATGTCATCGCGTCCAACGCGGCATCATACCCAATAGCATGACCAAGCTCTTCCCACCAATCCTGCACTTTATCCATCAGGAGACAGGAGGCGAGTCGAACCTTGTTTGCTTCGAGAAACCGGCTAGAACGAAAAGCGTTGGCGACATCATCCAACCATCTGCTGCTAGCATTGGGGTCCCTAGCCCCATGGTAATCTAGAGCTCCACACGCTATGAACTCTCGAAATGTCAATGTTTCAAAGTCCCTTTTTTTCTTTCTGGAAATCCTTTCTCTTTTCAAAGTTCTTTTTATAAAACGATTTTCTTTTGAAAATTTTCTTACCACGTCCTCAGTTTGAGTTCAGTCACACCCGAGAGCATGCCCGAATCCCTCAAACGAAGGCTCAGATACCAACTTGAAACATCCCAAAAATCATGACCAAAAATTTCTTTTTAAAACATTAATAAAACCATAAGTATCAAATCATTTCAACCATAACTAAAGGATTATAAAACAAAACAGAGTATCATTTCAAAACACTTGTTCGCTTTATCAGAGCAAACATCCCAGGCTAAAACTCCTTTGGTCTGCGTGCCATGTGATCACCCCGAGCTCTTCCCTTTGCTACCAGAAGTACCTGGAACCAAAACTAAAAGCTGTAAACACGAAGCTTAGTGAGTTCCCCAACCTACCACACACCATATATGCATAACCATGAACACATAACCACGTACTTGGCCGCCGCCCACTACATCGGAGCCCACCCAACATCACGCCATGTTTGGCATCAGGTCCCATCTAGCATTGAGCCCCACTCGGTATATAGATCTGTCTCTGTTAGGCCCCTCCTGCCTCCGAGCCTCGCCTTCTCGGTATAAAAACTCTCTAACTATTCCCTGATCTAAGGCCTCGCCTAACTAGGGCCTCACCCCTATCCTGCTACTGAAGTTATGGAATCCCTTCCATAACCCTATTAGTAGTGAGATACGACCCCCATCCACAGTCACTCTCTTCCTGTCACGGGCCTCGACCCTACCCTGTTAACGTTGAGGTATGGACCCCATCCATACTCAGCTAGTGATAAGATACAGGACCTCGCCCACACTCACCTCCCTACCAGGCACATACAAATATCACAAACACAATAAGTATAATCTAACATACAACATAAGAATCTTCCTCGAGATTGCCCCGACATCGGATCCCCGACTCGGAGACATACTATCATCTAACATACTCCGGGCTTACCCCGACATCGGATCCCCCGGTCCTGAATCTATCATACCTACTCATGCAAGAATCACAAAGACCTCTAGCATTCTAACCTTCCTCGGGCCTCGCCCAGCATCAGGTCGAAATCCGGAACATATACATTAAGTTCCTAGGACTAACCCTCGGGTCTTCCTACTATACATAAACATAAACATAATGGGTCAACATTGGTGCCTTGGACCCATACAAACAGTGAGGAGACTCATCTTGCACTGCTGCAGACTAGCTGAACATTTCTGATTGCTATCAGGCGACTCCTGAACTGCTGATCCTTCGGCTCCCCGAACTATTAATACCCAAAATAACACTTAGACCACTATACCCTCAAAAGTCAAACCTGGTCAAAGTCAACACTCTGAGTTTACTTCAACTCGCCGAGTTGACTCATCAACTCATCGAGTCCCACAATTCACATGTTACTTCTAGACATCGATCCTACTCGTCGAGTCTCCTTGAACTCGTCGAGTACACCTTCAACACGTTATGACCCATCTTCATCTCACTCGACAAGTTCTCCTTTGAAATAATCAAGTCTACCTTCATAAATTAGGGAGATTGCCTTGGACTTGCCAAGTACCTCCTTGAACTCGTCGAGTATGATGATCTTCAGGTCCATTATGAACCCAGACTGACTGAGTCCCTTACTAAATCAACTCATAGCTACTAGCAGAAGGGTTTTGGGCAAGGAAACGACATAACTCGCCGAGTCCGAGTTGACTTCAACTCCTACTCGTCGACTCCTGAACTGCTGATCCTTCGGCTCCTCAAACTATTAATACCCAAAATAACACTTAGACCACAATACCCTCAAAAGTCAAACCAGGTCAAAGTCAACACTCCGAGTTTACTTCAACTCACCGAGTTGACTCGTCAACTCATCGAGTCCCACAATTCAAAGGTTACTTTTGGACATCGATCCTACTCGTCGAGTTCTCCCTGAACTCATGAAGTACACCTTCAACACATTGGGACCCTTCTTCATCTGACTCGCCAAGTTCTCCTTTGAACTCGTCGAGTCCACATTCACAAATTAGGGAGATTGCCTTGGACACGTCGAGTTCCTCCTTGAACTCGTCGAGTACGATGATCTTTAGGTCCATTATGAACCAAGACTAACTGAGTCCTATACTAACGCAACTCATACCTTCTACCAAAAGGGTTTTTGGAAAGGAAACGGCCTGACTCGCCGAGTCCCATAAGTGACTCGCTGAGTCACTCTATGTCCAAATCTATTCAGATAATTTCAGTCAATCATAAAGCATCCAGGATCCAGATCTAACCTTCTAGGCTTGGAATAACACGCAAAGCTACTGCCTTTACATCCATGCATGGCCCTTTTTGCTCAAATGGCCATAACAACCTCTTAAATTTTGCATGGGGAGTTATAATGGCATAAAGCTTCCACCTTTATGCCTTAACTGCCCACAATATTCTCAGATCTGAAAGTATCTTGATTATCAAGAAATACAACCACTTGAGTGTATCCTCTAGATCTACTTCCTCCTTCTTGATCCTCCAACTTCCTTCTTCTCCTTCTTCCTCTTCTAGAGCACACAAATCACACAAAGGTGGCTCAACCACTCAGAAGATGCACTAGGATTTCGTGGGTGAGGGTTTGGGGTCTGGAGGCTGGAGATGAGGCTGAGGGAATGAGAATATGATGCTTAAAAAGGGCACCGAGTCCCGAAGTTAGGGTTTCCCAACCCAGGCCAGACTCGCCGAGTCGGCCACTTAATCCGCGACACGGAGCTCGCTCCTAACCGTCGAGTTCCTCCCTGGACTCAACGACTAGACCCCTTGACTTGGGGTTTTTCCTTTCCTTTCTTGACCTTCTAAATTCAGGGTGTTACAAATTGTTAATTTCTTTTCATTTATTTAAATTGTTTGCTTGGGTTTTGATTTACAAAAATAAACCATATGTTTGGCCATATTTAGTTTAGTTTTGATCTTTTTTCTGTCCTTTTAATTGATAATAAGAATGTTATCAATCAACCGCAACTGTCTTGAGTGTTGGGTCAGGCTTTCAATACGGGACAGTCTTGGGTTTTTCAGTCCTTTTGTGATTTTGAGTCTTATTGGGACTTGTAATTTTTTATTCTCTATGTAACTTCTATGTAGAATTGGATTTGGTTTTGTTAAAAGGTTGTTGCGTAGAGTTATTTTGAAAAGATTTGTCCAGATTAGGTCTTTGGATTTTAAAAAGTTTGGACTTTGTTATATGTATAGGAGAGGAATCTTCAGAGCTATAGAGTTCTTTACATTTTGAGCATTGTTCGGTCTCGAATTTTGCAGTTCTTACTCCTTGGGGAAGAGTTTGTATCTTAGTGATTGATTTAACATAAGTCTGCGGTGAGACTTGCATTTTGTGAGATATCGCAATGTATGTGGGACTCACCTTTCCTGGGACCCTTGGCTTTGAGGACTCTTTTATTTTATCCATAATCATTTCTTCGTCTGTCACACCCCGCTAAAGCGGAAATACGGGGCGTAGCAGTACAAAGGGTTTCATAGCAAAAGATAAAGACAACACCAAGCATAGTATTAAAAAGAATTACAAATTTATAATAGGTTTGAACAACTTTTAAAAGAAATTACAATGTAATTTAGATACAACACATATGAATGCTCCTAAAAGTGATGTGTCCCTAAGTGCCATCTTATAGACGAGTTCCTGAAAAAGCATGTTAAATGAGCGGTCAACTACCGAAATAGTTGGTTAGTTCACAGATTAAAAATAATATTAATTTCATGAATCGAAATAAAATTTTTGATATAATTTTCCATAAATAAAAATATATTGCAAAAATAAGTAAATACGTTTGCGTAAACAAAAGTTTGTTTTCATCATGAGGGAGAATGTATGTTGCCCAAATGAGATGCAACGTTCATATTCTCATGGGAAATAAAGTTTGGTATTAAAACGAGTGAGCAAGTTTCATTCCTATAATGATCAATCAAGTTTGTTGCTACAAGGAGCAAACAAGTTCGTTGCTAAGACAAGTAAATAAGTCTCTAGTATTTAAAGTTCGTTGTTGTAATGAGGAACAAACTTTATTGCTATAATGTGACAACTCGAAATTTCCATTCTGAACAAACCATATCAAGCCAATAGAAGTTAGAACAGTTACAGTGAAATTCCAGACTTCGGGTATAAGTTTTACAGTTTTTTAGGATTTACACTTAAAGGAGATATCAGGAGAGTGGATGCACTAAGGTTTTGTGAAACACTGTTATTCCAATACTCTATGAAATTAGAGTTCATTCCGGGAATAAAATATTTTCTGCCAAAAATCTCAGGACTATATATAGAATTCTGAACCATATTTATTCATTATTTACATTTCCAACTAGAGAAAAGCCGAATTCTCTCTCACGGATCTTCGGGTTTTTATCCCAAATCGTGAGTACTTCTATCTAGTTGTATTATATAGCTTAGATTGTGTTTAGAAACATCAAAATCATGTCAAAACACTAAGATCTGTGAGTTTACCGCCCAAGAACACCTTGGGGAGTAATGTTAGGGTGCAAAGTCATGCTTGGATGTAGTGTTTTAGGCTTTCCTCTTTGTATGTGTAAATGGGTTTAGTCTTTCCTATAAATAGGAAGTAAGTGACTCCCATTATGTAAGTGAACCATTTGGAGTGTTAGACTAGAGAGAGAAATTGTATACAAACCCATTTGTATAATCTTTCTAGATCTAATAAGAGCTTACAAAGATTTATTTACTCATTGTGTTCTTGATTTTACATGATGATTCACTAGGTCTTTCTAATTCCGCACATGCCATCATAAACAACACCACTTCAATTGGTATCAGAGCGGGTGTTCTTGATTTGATCAAGAATTGATCATTGATGGCTATTTTGATTTGGTGATTCTTCATGTTCTTATGGATCTTCATGATTAGAGAGGATTGTGTGTTCTAGAAGTCAAATTTTTCTTTGATTTGATCCATAATTCGACTTTCTCTCTCTAGAATACTTGTTTGTACCACTTTCTCTCACTAGAATTTGGTTCATATTCACTTTCTCTCTCTAGAAAACCCATTCAAAATCACTTTCTCTCTCTAGAATTCTTCTAGTTTTTGTGATCATGGTGGGTTTGCCATATGATTCTTGGATTGTGATCGTTAAAGATGTGAAATACAAAGTCAATGAAGATCAATTTTATGGGTTGTTGTTAAGCAAATTGATTTCATGGGGTATTTTGGTTTCTTATGGAGGTTTGAAGGATGATCATGGAAGCTTGGTATTTCAACCACTTAGTTCGTAGTAAATTGATTGCATGGTTGAATAAGATTGCCTTGTCCATATTAGTTCGTAGTAGAAATCAAAAGGAAGGAGAAGAAAGAGATTTGTTCAATAAGAAATATGTTTCTCTTATTGAAGACCCAAATGATCTTCGTGCTCTTAAATTTCTTGAAGTTCTTGACAATGGAGTTCAATGTGATGTTATTGATGTTCAAGAAAAAGGAGTTCAAGTTGATTCTCAAGATGAAAAAGTTTTTTTCTCAATTGGAGTTCAAACCGATGATATTTTGTGTTCTTGTGATTCGTTTGAAGGAATGATTCCTTATCGGAAGCCGGTGGTTCAAGAAATTCACAAATATCAAACTCCAAAAGATTTGATTCAAACTCAAAATGTTCATGTTGTTGAAAGTGAGTTTGTTCATGAAGTCAAGTCTTTAAGATGCAAAAAGATGAGAAAGAAAAAGAAGAAGAAGATGAATCGGAAGAATAAGCGGGTTTACTCACAAAAATCGTCATACGTTGTGAAGCCAAAATCCGTGAAGCAAATTTGGGTTCCAAAGCAACAATCTCCAAAGGTTGCATTGAATTTGAAGTCAAAACCCAAATGTGTTGGTGGTTCTTTTGAAGATGTTCTTGGATTGTTGAAGAACACGAAGAACACGAAGAACGAGTTGTACATCTCGCATGGTGGGTGGTACAATGTTCGATTTGGAGATTTTCTCATTCCGACAAAAGAACCAAGATCTTGCAAATTTAATTCGTTCGTTGAAAACGGAACTCGATTCGTCAAAAAGGTACCTCAAATTGTCAAATGGATTCCAAAACATCCATGATTTCAATTCGAATTTTTCGTTTTTCATTTTTGTTCGATTTGCCTCATTGGATCTAATCCGTTTCAAACTCATTGTTTATCCAATTATTTTTTTAGATCAATTCAATAATCAAAATCAATTTCTCATTGTGATCAATTGTTATGATCAATTAAATCTCGAATTGTTTACTGTTCATTTTCATTCCTTGAGCCCAAAACAAAACAAATTTGTGATCTATTTTTTTTTCGATCTGATACTATTCATTGAATCATTTTTGAAGCCCAAACTCAATTTTAATCCATTACTGTTCTTTTCTTCATTTGAGTCCATTTACAAAATTTGATTCATACGAGATTGTTCCTTGTGAAGCCCAAAAGAACAAACACTTTGATCGATTCTCATCACATGCTTCAAGTGTTTGTACTCTCAACTATTCTTGATTATGTTCATACGAGTTTTGATTCGTATGGTAATTCTTAACAGTCAATGTTTGTTTCTTGTGGAATTCTCTTGTGAATCGATTCTATTTGGATTGTACAACCATAAAATCGATTATGATCAAGATGTCAATAATTGATTCAATTGAAAGTCAACCAAGTTTTTGTTAAAGTCAAAATAGAAATCAATTTGAGAATTAGTTTGATTTTTTTGAAGTCAATAGCAGATGTGTTGCTTCAAAATTGAAAGGTCAATGGCTTGATAACGAATTTGGAGTCAATGTTTGAAGATTTTGGTGATGAATTGCTTGATGTCAGACATTTGGATTGAAGTCGATTCCTTGATGTGTTGATGTCACAGAGTCGAATTGAATACAGTTGAAATAACGATTGTTTTGTTGTGTAATGTTCGAAGCATCAAGTTTAATTGGGGCTACTAGATTTTCGAATGAATAAGATGATTTGGTTCACTATTGAGGATCGATTAGGAATCGATTATGCGAAGTAAAGGCTTGAATGTGAACTTTGAATCGATGGTAATTTCGCATGTTTGAGAATCGATTATTTGTGAAATCGAGTTCGCATATGGATGAATGCTATTGGAAATAAATTTCATGAGTCTGTAAAAGTTTTGAAGTTGGAATCAAGCATCGATGATAAAAACGAAGCCCTGATAACGAATGTGAATGGTTTGATTATCAATTATGGGTTTGATATCGACTAGAAACGAAGTCTGTAAAAGTTTTGAAGTTGGAATCAAGCATCGATGATAAAAATGAAGCTCTGTTTAATTGTTGATGTGCAAATGATCGATTGTTGATTTTGGTTGTTAACCAGTCAAGAATCGATGCCGACTGGGATATCTTGGGTCGATGTGCGAAAGTTTTTGATTGTGTGAGTTCACAAGTTTGGAATTGAAAAGTTTGATTGAACAACTTGAATTGCTAATAATCAATGGAGATAAGGAAGATGAGAATTTGTGTTCGATCAATTACAGTTCGCATAAGGCTTTGATGTATGCTGTTTTTTTTGGGATCGCATTTGAAATTGCATCTGCAATGGTTGGTTCACTTCGCATCCGGGTCTCAATTTTAAGTTCGCATATGAGATCAAAGTCAATTTTTCATTTGGAGATAGAAATTTCAATTGAGTTGGCATATGAAGTTAAAATTGATTTCGCATTTACGTTTTGGGGATAGAGATGCGAATTCTTGACCCCTATGAAGTTCGCATCTGTGAATGTTTGTTATCATTCGCAATTTGGTAACAAATGTAGAAGAAAGTAAATGTGTCGATTCGCATCCCTGATCTTTTCACGAAATGACAAAATTGACCCAACTTCGCATGTTTGGAGAACAAAAGGAAGAAGATTCGAAAATAGTCCCTGCAGTTTCGCATTTTTGGAAATAAATACCCAATTTCGCAAATAGCAATAAAAGCTGAGAAATTGCAGAATTTTCAGTTCTGGTCCCTGCAGTTTGTGCGAATTTACACTTTATGCCCGGTTTCGCAAATGGGCTAGAGTTTCGCATATTTGACTTTTTTTGGCGCAACGGGTCCCTGCAAGTTTCAGAAAGTAACAATATCTAACCGGATTTTGAAAAATCTTGCAAATTTCACCCAAAAAGTCAAAATTTTTCATAAATTGAAATTTTTTATGGCTTTTTCGTGATTGTTTTTCCGTGCAAGATTTTTGCTGATTCATTTTTGGTACACATCAAGGGGGAGTATCATGAAGACTGTTCCTCAGGCGCTTCTCATCCTTAGTGGGTTTTATAATCATTTTTTTGATTATAAAAAGGGGAGAATGATGGGTATTCTAAGCTTCTCGGGTTTTTCGAATATTCATTTGCGGATTTGAAGACCGGTGTTACTTCGAGGGGGAGTTTGGTCTTGATCACGCTAGCTCGTTGGAGATTAAAGCCGGACATCCAATCCTAACTTTGAGGGGGAGAATGTTAGGGTGCAAAGTCATGCTTGGATGTAGTGTTTTAGGCTTTCCTCTTTGTATGTGTAAATGGGTTGAGTCTTTCCTATAAATAGGAAGTGAGTGACTTCCATTATGTAAGTGAACCATTTGGAGTGTTAGACTAGAGAGAGAAATTATATACAAACCCATTTGTATAATCTTTCTAGATCTAATAAGATCTTACAAAGATTTATTTACTCCTTGTGTTCTTGAATTTTGAATGATGAATCACTAGATCTTTCTAATTCCGCACATGCCATAATAATCAACACAACTACAAGTCAACTCCTTTTTAAGGGCCAAAAGTGTGCCCAATGTCCCTCAAAGCCTTGGAACTCAACCTTGGGACTACCATTACATGTTTAGACCACCAAAACAATTAAGAATCAAGGGTGAAAGTGAGTACACGGCCAAGGAAGTTCTTGGGCCGTGAACTCCATTTTTATGTGCCAAAGTGCCCTAAAAACCCTCCTTAAGCCAAGAGACCAAATTGTACATGTACCTAAATGAGTTTAGGACTAGCTAACAAACTTAGAACACCAAGAGTAAGGTGTTCATGGCCCAAGAAGTTCTAGGGCCGTGAACTCCATAAAATGGTGCCAAATGGTGCCATAAATTATTCTAAAGCCTAGAACAAAAGCCTAGTTTAGTTCCTAGTTAATTTAGGGACTTGAAAACCTAAAAATATCAAATGGTACTCCTTACCATGAGTTTACGGCCATAAACTCATGGGGGAGTGGTCCCAAGGCCGTGAACTCCTAAATGGAGTTAAAAAGAAGCCCAAACACTTGTTTCAGCCTAGAAGCACTTCACCAAATAAGTTGTAATAATTATAAGATTCATTTAGGAACCTTATTGAGAGTTTATAGCCAGGAGTATACTCCCCTGGGCCGTAAACTCCAACACATATGGTCGTTTGACCATAAACTCCCATAAGAGGTCTTGCACTCCTTTGTCGCAACCCATTAGCCTCCTAGCACTTGACCAAAAGTGTTTTCCTCGCATTAGGATAATTATACATGTTTAATTAATGTTAAAATCACTAATTGTTTATATACATATGTCTTCATATGTAATTTGGACCAGTATGTGTGTGTCTAAAGTCTTCACTTGACACCTAGCAGTCCTACCTCTTCGGTTCATCCGTGTCACCCACTACAGGTGAGTTCGTACCCCTTAATCAATGTTTTAACTAGTTTTAAATGTTTTATGGGGGGGATACAAGTAGAATCATGCAACTTATTATATCAATCACATGTGATTAATAAGCAGCATTCAAATGATTTACTACTCATTAGCCGTTTTACCAAACAGTTTCCTTCAAATGTTTTACATAAACACTTTATGTGTTTAAAACTCCTTATTACACTGTACATTTTACTCTGTAGATTACATTTGAAAATTACCCTCGATTGTGTTTCAAACAAATGTTTCTTTATACTAAACTGTTTTATCAAACCCATGCCTTCAAAACCGTTTTATAGATTGACATCAAGTCGATCTTTTCTTAAATAATGATTATGTTCAAAGGTTTTACAAAACTTATTTTATGCTTTTATATTATAAATTGCATGCCTCTATATGTATGGTTATATAAGAAATGTTTAAAAGACTTAGGAAGGCTATCCACCCTATTTCCTTTTCGCGCTTGAGATGTGGTCTGGTGGGATATCGGGTACCCGTCCGAAGGTCGTTTAAATATTAGTTATATATCAAGTGTACATATATAGTCATAAAGGTCCTTCCAGTTCATCCAATTCCCTTGGGTAGCAAGGGTATACATCCATGTCCATACGTACCAGTTAGATTACTAGTAAACTACCATATGGGTAGTTTAGGGAGATACTAGAACTATTACTAGAATGCTATATCATACAACGAGTCAGTTCATTCATGAGTCAATACTTGCAAGATAGAGAGAACATACATTACTATGATAACATATACAACAATACTAGAAGAAGAACATATACAACTATACTAGAGGAAGAACATATACAACTATACTAGAAAGAGAACATATACAACGATACTAGAACGAGTAACAATACATTACATATACATATATACTTTGACATAATTGTGATCCACTGTATCGGAGCATGCCTTAAATGTCATGGCCCGAGTTGTAGCCAGAGTCTCTTGGAGGGAGAGCGTGAGTTTGCGTATAGATCTATACTAGATTGACTATCCTACACCTTGCTGCTAGCTACAGCCAGACCTGCAAGTCTGCGGGTGCCAAACGTCATTTCTTTTATGACCATACTTATGTCGTTGTTACCAGTCAATAGTATGATGCAATTAATCACATGATACCTTAATATAAATCCGGTTTAAGGTAGTTAGTACAACAATAGTTCCTATAATACAACACTACAATACTACATTAATTTTCCCTTTACATATATTTAGTGATCTTTTCACTTAAACATTAAATGTAAAAACTATATTTTCTTAATGATAGTTACACTTGGAAAATTAAAAACTTTTATAAGAAACGAATATTCAGAGTTGTTAGGTCTTGATAGAAGACTACATTCAGAGCAGTTAGGTCTTGGTAGAAGACTACATTCAGAACAGTTAGGTCCTGGTAGAAGACAACCTTATATAATAGTAGGATTCATAGGGATTCCTAGGGTTTTTCAAACATTTACAGTTGTTTTACAAACATTTTCATACTTGCAGTTCACATACATTTTCAATACTTACAGTTCATATACAAACAATTTACAAATTAAGACACTAAAATACTTATGATCTCACCAGCTTTAAAGCTGATACTCGCTTTCAAAATTACTTGTATCCTCAGGTCATGAATAGACAGGTACAAATGCAAGGTTTAGAGAAGATGGAGCTCGTTCAAGACTCATCTTTGATTTTGATTTATGCTTTAGTCTATTATAATTTGATAGAACACATTTGTATAATAATTATATTATTAATGCAATGGATGATGTTGTTGCTTGTTTACTACTTTACATTGTTGTGATACTGTACATGACGTTCTCCGCCCCAGAACGTTTCCGCTGTTCTTGGTTTTGGGGTGTGACAGATTGGTATCAAAGCATTGTTTATAGTGAATTAAGTATATCAACCCATAAAATATATACTAACTATAAATACATAAGGGATTAAAAATACTCTGACCAAGAATTTATACTTTAAATAATAAAATATTTAATAAAGTATACGTGCCTGCATTCATACTAAAATCAGTGTCACTAGGACAGTACAAAAGAAATTACGATTGTTGGGCAACACACGTGGGCTTAGAGACATATGGTCAAAACTGGGAAGATATAGTCTGATCACCTATATTATTCGAGGGTTGACTAACATGTACCTAAGTTTAATTGTGTGGTTGCAACAAGTCTAAAATCTTACCAACCCTACCTCAATGAGAACAGTAGAACATAACATTAAACTTAAATACTATAGGAGTATTTGGTGTTACTATAAGTAGGTTATACCTGAGAACTAAAACAAGATCTTCATTATGAAGTTGATAGTTGCTAAGTGGATACACTAAGGATATATGTAATTAGGATGTTATAGACTTTGAATCTGTGAAAATTTTACTTCACCCCTATTCTGTGTGAATATGGAGTTAAGGTCACTTATTCGAAGGCCTATCCTGTTTCGATTACATATATCTGGTATGCACTTCACAAATAGCGATGTAACTGATGAAGATTTTCTAAATAATTATCTAGATAGTTCGTCTAATAATTATTTTCTTACACCAATTCTCGCATAAATAACATGGCTGGACTCCATCCCCACGGCAACCAGTACCTCCCGAATGAGGTCATTGTTGGATGGTTTGAAGAAGAACCAGAGAATGATCATCCTATCCCTTTGAATGATCACCATGATGAAGACCTTTCGAACGATGCTAACTTCGAACCCGAGGTTGAGAACCTACCCCAAGCAGCCCCCGTTCCAATTCCTAACCCTCGTCCGACTTTTCATGGCCGACGCCTGAGTGGGTGGAATGCTTGGAAACATGGAGCCAAGGACAAGATCAGCCCATGCCATTTAATGGTGACCGAAGCTTTTACGACCTGAGAAACGGGGGCTCAGCAGACAGAATCTTGCCAATCTTGGTCCGCAGAGTGGCCCGAAATGAGATTCAAGGCAGGACAGCCCTACATCAGATTATCGAAGTTGTCACCGATGCGAGAATGCATACCCTCTGCAACATTCGTCTAGAAGATACTCGTGAGAGATTAGAGAGAAACCATGAAACCCTGCTTCAAGCACTAGCTGAATCACGAGCCGAAGTCATAGAGCTCCGCGTACGCCAGAGGGTGTACGAAAGACACCTACTTGACATGGAATGTCAACTGGCTGAACTGACAGTTCACTAGAGGGATGACCGTCACCAGTAGTAGATGCCTTACTTCATCTTCCTTGTTAGAAAGTAATCGTTTTTCTGTCTATGCCCGATGTGGCATTTTCAATGAAATTATCTTGTACGATAAGTACTTTTGGATTGGTCTTTATGCTGTCAAGAACTGTCCTCTCTAGATGTAATGTAAGACCGTTACAAGGTCATTTTCCCGAAGTTTTACGTCATGAATATCAAAGATTTTGACAGTCGGCTAACTTCTGTGTCATTTCCTTTATTCAAGTACTCTCATCATACTTTCATTTGAGTCTATCTGAAACATGCTTTAGTCAAGTCATTAGACTATAGTAATTTAACTCCAGAGACATTTCCAAGTCTCTTTCAGTGGTGGGATCCTATTATTCACCAACCCACGATACCTCGGCTTGAACGACAAACGTCTTGAGACCATTCTACGAACTTACTTCCATCCGTTACTAGGACTGCATCATAGGGATGTAGGTCAAACCTTCACAATCATACTTTCAGTCCGTTACTAGGACTGCATCATAGGGATGTAGGTCAACCCTTCATAAACATACCTCCACTCAGTATTAGGACTGCATCATAGGGATGTATGTCAAATTTTCGAAAACATGCTTCTATTCCTTACATAACAGTCGAACTACACCTAGGGTCAACCAGAATCGCTCACAAAATCCTTATCTTTCGCGTTACAAAATCATGTCGTCATCCGGAAACAATCAGTCGAACAACAAAACCCCTATCCTCCATATCGACGCCACTATATTACAAGCTGCAGTAGCAGCTGCTGTGACAACTTTCCTTACACACATCAACTCAGGCAACAGAAACAAGACTGAAAAAGGAGTCAAGAGTTCCAATGGTAGTACCAAACTGGGAAACCAACAAAAGGCAACAGTCATGGACTTGCGAAGCCTAAAGAACAAAAGGAAGAGACGATATCGTAAAGCCCTAAAGGAGCGCAAGAGAGCCCAAAGACTTCCCATGCCACAGCCACCAGTGGCAACTCCGGCAGAACGCTTTAGGAAGCAATTTTCAAAGTGGAGTAATGAGGAAGGCACTCGTTTCCACATAACACTGGCTAAACACCGTAATCCTGTCACCAATGCAAGTACTAGCCAGTCATGCCACCAATGCAGTGAGATAGGGCACTTCAAGAAGGATTGCCCTATAGCAAAGAACTCTGGCGCAAATGGGAGGATTCTCAGGATCACAGCCGCAGGAGAGCCTACTCCGGAACCCACGTTAATGTAATTTAGGCGTTTCGTTGTATCAGACTTATAAACTATTCGAAAATAGTGCAACTAGAGTCTTACCTTTTGCGAGATTCTGTCTGTATAGGGATTCTCGTGCAGCGTATACTTGTCTTTTGTAGTATACCTTATTCGCAACAATGATCTTGTTATAAGTCTAAAGTATTGTAACTCAGTTGATGGTTGCACGGTTGTGTTTTGTCTGTAAAACGTCTTATGTTCAAATCTAATGTCTTTATGTTTTAGTATGATTCCGACATTATCATACAACTCGATTCAATTTGATCCTCACGAAAACAGCTTCATACGTACGTCTCATTATCAGTAAACGTCTTTTTAGCGAAACCGTCATTTCAGAACACCGAAGTACTCATGCATGGAGTACCTCATAGTTCTTTTCCTTCCAAAGAAATCCCCGAAGTACCACTCGTGCAGTACGTCAAGTTTAATCCAAGGATTCATGCAGTTGATCTATCACTAAGGAGTGTATACATAAGAGTGATATATAATCAAGGTTCTACAAGTTTAGAATTTATGATTCCACTTTAACTTCTTTTTCCTCGATGGGATGTGAGCTTAAAGAAGAATCAGCTATTCAACTACCTTTTCAATCTTAATTATATACGACTCGTATACACGAAATTGTGATTGTGAAACCATGTATGAATTCTAATATGAACTTCAGGACGGAGAACTGCTCAAGACTACGAGTAATCACATCGTCATGTGAACAAACTTAGAACCCAGTATGACTCCCGTAAACGGATCGCCCTACAGTCTAAACACTTCGGAGATACAAGAACAGTACAGACAACTTAGCGAACTACACAGAGATAGAATTAGAAGACTAGGCTTCTCACCCTAGAGAACCTTGGTCTTATTCTTCCAGAGATTGACGGATTGCATCGTATGTGCCTCGGATATCGAGGACTCCGTCAAGATTTTTCATTACAAATCATTATCTCTGCCTCGCATAGGTGAAATGCTTGAGCAAACGCAAGGAAAGAATTACTTTCAAAAATGGATCTGAGATCCGAATATCACCAGTTCGAGTGTTAGGGAAGGATGTCCAGAAGACTATCTTCCGAAATCGATGCGGACACTTTGAGTCTGTAGTGATACCCTTCGGATACGACCAATACGCCCATAGCTTTCATGAGCTAAATGAGTAGGGTATGTCTTTCTTACTTGGATCAGTTCGTCATTTCTCCATGTAATGACTTACTTATCTACCCTCGTGGTAAGAAGGAACCTCTGGAAACATTACCCTCGGAGATACTTTTCGCAAAGTTCTCTGAACTCGAGATTTGGAATTGAAGAGTCAAAATTTCCTAAGACACACTATTAGTGATGTGGAAATTCTTGAGTACTCTGGCAATTGATCCGAAACCGTTGGGAATTGGTCAGCACCAGAGAAGCCGACAGACATTCGCCAAATTCTAGGTCTTATAGACCTACTATCATAGTTCATTCAGAACTCCTCGCAAGTTACAGAGACCAGTATGACTTTGACCCAGCAAGGGGTGGCATTTGACTGGGAAGTTAAACAAGAAAAAGAAACCTTGGAGATTTCAAGTGAGAAACCAAGTTCTTTAGGAAAACTCACCCTGGGAATGGCTTAATACGCTTCGTATCGCGTGAAAAGCTAAATCAAATATAGTTAGGACCTCCGAGATTCTTACCAGAATCGGTCATGTACCTCGCACAAACTAGACCTACTCCGCGAACTCAATAACGTACATTCTACTCTTCGAGTCTCGATCATGAAACCATACCTTTCCGTTAGGACTCTTGTAAGTCCACTCGTCGATATCCTCACCTTCGTATTAGAACCATAGTGACCCTCGACCGAGAGGTCAAGCGGACGAAGCAACGCCGTCGCCCATTAGTGAAGGTTCATTGGGATACCAACCGAGAACCCAATTTCACTTAGGAGAACTAGAACCAATCAATTAGGAAGTTTCCTCCTCATGAATCGATCATTCATACCTACTTCCTTGCCTAAATTCTAATTTTGGGACGAAATTCCCTTCAACAAGGGATGATGTGACAACCTGAAATTTCCATTCTGAACAAACCATATCAAGCCAATAGAAGTTAGAACAGTTACAGTGAAATTCCAGATTTTGGGTATAAGTTTTACAGTTTTTTAGGATTTACACTTAAGGAGATATCAGGAGATTGGATGCACTAAGGTTTTGTGCAACACTGTTATTCCAATACTCTATGATATTAGAGTTCATTCCGGGAATAAAATATTTTCTGCCAAAAATCTCAGGACTATATATAGAAATCTGAACCATATTTATTCATTAGTTACATTTCCAACTAGAGAAAAGCCGAATTCTCTCTCACATATCTTCGGGTTTTTATCTCAAATCGTGAGCACTTCTATCTAGTTGTATTATATAGCTTAAATTGTGTTTAGAAACATCAAAATCATGTCAAAACACTAAGATCTGTGAGTTTACTGCCCAAGAACACCTTGGGGAGTAAACTCCATTTTAAGGGCCAAAAGTGTGCCCAATGTCCCTCAAAGCCTTGGAACTCAACCTAGGGACTACCATTAGATGTTTAGACCACCAAAACAATTAAGAATCAAGGGTGAAAGTGAGTTCACGGCCAAGGAAGTTCTTGGGCCGTGAACTCCATTTTTATGTGCCAAAGTGCCCTAAAAACCCTCCTTAAGCCAGGAGACTAAATTGGACATGTACCTAAATGAGTTTAGGACTAGCTAACACACTTAGAACACCAAAAGTAAGGTGTTCGTGGCCCAAGAAGTTCTAGGGTCGTGAACTCCATAAAATGGTGCCAAATGGTGCCATAAATTCTTCTAAAGCCTAGTACAAAAGCCTAGTTTAGTTCCTAGTTAATTTAGGGACTTGAAAACCTCAAAACATAAAATGGTACTCCTTACGATGAGTTTACAGCCGTAAACTCATGGGGGAGTGGTCCCAAGGCCGTGAACTCCTAAATGGAGTTAAAAAGAAGCCCAAACACTTGTTTAAGCCTAGAAGCAATTCACCACATAAGTTGTAATAAGTATAAGCTTCATTTAGGAACCTTATTGAGAGTTTACGGCATGGAGTTTACTCCCCAGGGCCGTACACTCCAACACATTTGGTCTTTTGACCATAAACTCCCATAAGAGGTCTTACACTCCTTTGTCGCAACCCATTAGCCTCCTAGCACTTGACCAAAAGTGTTTTCCTCGCATTAGGATAATTATACATGTTTAATTAGTGTTAAAATCACTAATTGTTTATATACATATGCCTTCTTATGTAATTAGGACTAGTGTGTGTCTAAAGTCTTCACTTGACACCTAGCAGTCCTACCTCTTCAGTTCATCCGTGTCACCCACTACAGGTGAGTTCATACCCCTTAATCAATGTTTTAACTATTTTTAAATGTTTTATGGGGGGGATACAAGTAGAATCATGCTACTTATTATATCAATCACATGTGATTAATAAGCAGCATTCAAATGATTTACTACTCATTAGCCGTTTTACCAAACAGTTTCCTTCAAATGTTTTACATAAACACTTTATGTGTTTAAAACTCCTTATTACACTGTACATTTTACTCTGTAGATTACATTTCAAACTTACTTTCAATTGTGTTTCAAACAAATGTTTCTTTATACTAAACTGTTTTATCAAACCCATGCCTTCAAAACCGTTTTATAGATTGACATCAAGTCGATCTTTTCTTAAATAATGATTATGTTCAAAGGTTTTACAAAACTTATTTTATGCTTTTATATTATAAATTGCATGCCTCTATATGTATGGTTATATAAGAAATGTTTAAAAGACTTAGGAAGGATATCCACCCTATTTCCTTTTCGCGCTTGAGATGTGGTCTGGTGGGATATCGGGTACCCGTCCGAAGGTCGTTTAAATATTAGTTATATATCATGTGTACATATATAGTCATAAAGGTCCTTCCAGTTCATCCAATGCCCTTGGGTAGCAAGGGTATACATCCATGTCCATACGTACTAGTTAGATTACTAGTAAACTACCATATGGGTAGTTTAGGGAGATACTAGAACTATTACTAGAATGCTATATCATACAACGAGTCAGTTCATTCATGAGTCAATACTTGCTAGATAGAGTGAACATACATTAATATGAGAACATATACAACTATACTAGAAGAAGAACATATACAACTATACTAGAGGAAGAACATATACAACTATACTAGAAAGAGAACATATACAACGATACTAGAACGAGTAACAATACATTACATATACATATATACATTGATAGAATTGTGATCCACTGTATCGGAGCATGCCCTAAATGCCAAGGGCTGAGTTGTAGCCAGAGTCTCTTGGAGGGTGAGCGTGAGTTTGCGTATAGATCTTTACTGGATTGACTATCCTACACCTTGCTGCTAGCTACAGCCGGACCTGCAGGTCTGCAGGTGCCAAACGTCATTTCTTTTAAGACCATACTTATGTCATTCTTACCAGTCAATAGTATGGTGCAATTAATCACATGATACCTTAATATAAATCCGGTTTAAGGTAGTTAGTACAGCAGTAGTTCCTATAATACAAAACTACAGTACTACATTAATTTTCCCTTTACATATATTTAGTGATCTTTTCACTTAAACATTAAATATATAAACTATATTTTGTTAATGATAGTTACACTTGGAAAATTACACACTTTTACAAGAAACGAACATTCAAAGCAGTTAGGTCTTGGTAGAAGACTACATTCAGAGCAGTTAGGTCTTGGTAGAAGACTACATTCAGAACAGTTAGGTCTTGGTAGAAGACACCCTTATATAATAGTTGGAATCATAGGGATTCCTAGGGTTTTTCAAACATTTACAGTTGTTTTACAAACATTTTCTTACTTACAGTTCACATATATTTTCAATACTTACAGTTCATATACAAACAATATCTTACATACAAATTAAGACATTAAAAAACTTGTGATCTCACTAGCTTTAAAGCTGATACTCACTTTCAAAATTACTTGTATCCTCAGGTCATCAATAGACAGGTACAGATGCAAGGTTTAGAGAAGATGGAGCTCGTTCAAGACTCATCTTTCATTTTGATTTATGCTTTAGTGTCTATTATAATTTGACAGAACACATTTGTATAATAATTATGTTATTAATGCAATGGATGATGTTGTTGCTTGTTTACTACTTTACATTGTTATGATACTATACATGACGTCCTCCGCCCCAGAACGTTTCCGCCGTTCTTGTTTTTGGGGTGTGACATATAATAAGTAACAATTTTGTATGTATTTGAGCAAACAATGAGTTAACAACCAAGCCTATGACGGATGCCCTATCAAGATCTATGCTTAACGTTTCATAGATTAATATGGTATCATGCACTAAAGCAATCGGGCGAGTGAGGAATTGTCAATTCCTAATATCGCTATCCATATTGACCATTGGCTCAAAGAGTTAATGGTTGGAGTAAAGTGGAATGGAATTAAAACGATAAGGCCCATGTTTCAAGTTGCATAAACATACATAGAAAAATATAGCAATCAAGTTTAATACAAATCAATTTAAATACAACGAATCAATAAATAGTTTTTCGGACATGCTTTTCCACCCCAAAACATAAAACCGAAAATAGGAGAGGTGTGAATACTCACAATGCCTTGTGATAATGAAAATGGTGCCTTTAACTACGCTCCACTTATACCACTATTTGTTCCTACAACGATGTTACATACCAATGAGTCCATAATCGAAATCTAACACTAACATACTTAACTTCTACAATAGAATTACGCCAATATGGTGTCAAAAATTTTATATTGATAAGTTACAAACATTCTTTTGTGAAATTTAGATTTCTATGAATCAATTTGTTGTATAACAAATTCAAGTGGAAATCTCATTATTAAAATGTTAAAATTAACATTTTTGGTGGTGTTTCAATGATTAATTATTCAAAAACTAAATCAATTTAGTTTCAAAAATTTCCAAACTTTTCATTTTAATTCTAACTGAAGTCAAAAATCCCAATATAATTTTTTCTTGAATTTTCGATTTGTCTAACTGTTTTCTTTTACCATTTTAATTTCTTGAATAATCATAAGATCATGAAAAATACTAAACACTTTATAAAAATTAATGAAGTTCGGATTTTGGTTCTAATAGTATTAAAGGATTTCCAGATAAGTTTTCATTGATTTTAGATATGTATAACCATTTTTCTAATATTTAATTCTCTAGATAGATATAAATTCATGAAAAATATCAAATAACTAAGAAAATTTCCCAAACTTTGTAAGCCACTAAAATGAATTATATATAATTTGGGTAAAATAATAAAAAGTATCTTCAAACAGTTTAACATGATTTTTCTGATTTTTATGTATTTATTCTATCAAAATAGAGATAAATAGAAAATAGTTTCAAAAATTCCCCAAATTTTTTTTTTCTACTGGTATTACACATATGAAAGCCGGGGAAAATATAAAAGTTGGTTTCTAAATTGTTTAATTATTTTTCTTTGTTTTATTCATTTAAAAAAACATTAATTCGAGAAAAAATAATAAAGAGTAAGTAAAATTCACTAAATTTTTTATCTATCATTTATATGTAATAGAAGATATTTTGATGAAGTTTAATAAATTTTGGACAAGTGTTGCTATTTATTACTGATTTAATCCCTTAAATATTCTTTAAATCGGGAAAATTCAAAATTGTCTTGGAAAAATCTGGAAACTTTTTCATGGAGTCTCTATGATGTATAGAAGATGTGAAAAGTATGATATATGGCTTTGGACATTTATAACTGTATTTTTCTATTTATTTCTCTTCAACAAAAATAAATTAGAAATAAAATGAAAACGACCTTAGAAATGCAAAATTCATCAAAATCTTTACATAGTGCATAGGTGATGTCATAGATTTAGCAGAATTTATTGACCATCAAAAGTATTTTATATGAATTATTGCTCTATTTTGTTGCAAAATAACAATAAATCGAGAAAAATGATTTATTTTCTGAAAATTTCCAGATCATCTTGTTTTCTTGTCTGAATTATGGAAAAAATCGGATTTAATAAAAAAGGAAGGTTTAGATATTTATTTGTGAATAAATTTTTTATGACATATTTGAAAGATTTTAACAACATACTTTGATCATCAAGCATCAAAGCTTGAAGATCATCACATGCATGTTGGTTTTTGGGTGAAATACTACCACCATCATCATAAAAATCATGTTTATGAAGATTTGATTCATAATCCATCCATAGAATGGTGTAGAAGTAGAAAAATGTGCATGAAATGTGGTAAATTTGAAAGGAGAATAAGGGGTTTTCAATTTTACCTTGATGAACACTTCAAAAGGGAAAAAAATTAAAGTAAAAATGGTTGCACCTTTCTGTAATTTTCATGAGTTTGAGAGAGAGGAAGAGAGGAAAGGAGTGATGGAGTGTGAGAGAGGAAGAGTGTAAGAAAAGTGAAGATGGATCGTGCTTATACGTGCAACTAAGTTAATTCAAATCTAGAACTGTCTCAACTTTTGACAGTTGTCACATCGTCCAAGTCAGATCCTTAGCCATGATATATCGATCCAATGACTTGTAGGGATTTCATATTTTCAGAGAGTCTTGAGGATTCTGGAAAAATTTCTTCAACATCACATTTTTTTCTAGGACACAAAGTTTTCCAAAATGATATTGAATGTCTTCGGGATAGCTTTTGTCATTGATTGGGAAGTGAAAGTTCCTGTCAGGTGGGACATAAGGATGTTCGGCAACCAACCGAGGTGGAGATTTATCTCCGATATTGTACCTATTTGACCATCCCCAATATTAAGTGTTATCTACAGACCCATTATTGAATAAATTTTCAATTACTTCACTTTCACTAAATATCTTTTCTATTAATTTGTTTAAGCATAGAATTTCATTTTGAGCTAGATCTTGTTGATTAAAAGCAACGTCTATTTAAGTTTCACTAAGTAACCTATTATCTTTTTCTAGTTTTAGATCTGCTTCTAACATGATGACCTTAAGCTTTTTGTCTTCTAGTCTTCCTCTCAAGTGGTACAACTCTTGGGTCACTCTGTTCTTTTCATCTAAGGCCTTGTTGTAGTCTGAGAGGACGTCATCATACGTTTGAGTAATTGGTATACGATATGGTTCATAGTCATGCATGTTTTAATTATTTGATTGAATCGTAAGTTTTACTTGTTCAATGATGTTAATGGTTCCTTCCTTTGCCATGAAGCAGTAGTTTTTCTTCATCTCTCTGGTGTGCTCTCCATTGCAACTAGGCATAGCTTGCCTCTTTTCCTCTTGTTGTCATTGTGTCTTCAACCTTATCTCCTGAGGACCAAACTTGATGGTCTCTTCTCACTTGTGCCATAAAGGCTTTCTCAATCTTCTCCTTATATTCAGCTTCTTGAGCCATTCTTAGGAATAATGATTCTCCTTTTAAGACGCTGGATTTGCATTCTCTAGCAAAATAATTTTTGTTTGTGACATTTGTGGCAGATGAGAACTCCTTCCTTTTTCTTTTATGTATCTTCTGCAGTATCTGAAGATTTTTCTTCTTTTGATGCTTTATAGAAGTGTGAGATCATTAGTGGTGTGTTTTGAGACTAAGGATGATAGGATGGATTTCTATGATATCTAGAAGACTGAGCGTAGTGTTGAGGGGAGTTGTTTTAAGGACGGTAGTTGCGGTTAAACAACTGTATTGTAAAGTGTTGGTATTTACGGTAGTTGAGAGGAGGGAGTCTATTGAACTGTTGGCTAAAAAGGGCTAATGCTTGTTGAAATGCTTCTTCGTCTTTGTGTTGCAGCTCTGGTTTATATGACTGTAGTGTGTTGTCATATGATGTTTGATATGGTGTTTTTGCAGTATAATGGTACTGATGAGATGGGTTGGTAGTCATAAGTGAATGGGCGACTAAGGTGAGTGGTTTGCCTAGATCCATGCAGTCCTTCATCACGGTAGACTCTTGAGCTTGTAGTTCACCACAGAGTGTGTACAATAAAAGAGTTTTGGTTTTAGTATCACCTTGAACTATCATCTTCAACATTGTCCATTATTTTCCCAGACCATTTAGAAACTGCAGGTTTGTTTCGTGATCGCTACGAGTGATTCGTACATTCGATAGTTTGATGACGATGAGGTTGAATCTTTTGAAGGAGTCATCAAGACTTTCACCAGGAAGAGCTTTAAAGTTATTGAACTCGACAATTTTCAGCTTTTTCTCTTGAGCTTCCTATATACCTTCATTAATATTTTTAAGAACATCCCATATTTCTTTTGCTGATTTACGGTTGATGATAAGATCAAAACTGTTTGGTGGAACTCGACATGATATTTCATAGAAAGCAATTTCATCTTTCTCACTCTTGCTTATGCCGTCGTTGGTTGGTCTGGTCATGGCTACTTGATCACCTCCAAGTCTAACTTGAGTGTTATCGACGACAATGGGAGTAAGAACAGGTACATGTGGTCCTTTTTCAAAGGATCTCCAAACTTCTTTATCTAGTTTTTTTAAATATCTTTCTATACGTTGAGACCAGTGATGATATTTACTTGCAACAAGTATTGGAGCTCTATTAGAACCTCCAACACTCTTCAATATATTCAAAGAGTAAGTTTGCGCCATATTTCCTTAAAAATAATGACCTAAGTGGTATAGAAGGCATTTAAATCAGAGTTCTTCCTTTGAAAACGAGTTTTGTTTTTTTAAAGCAACCAGTATGGCTCTAATGCTGTCACACCCACGAACCGGAATGACGGAAACGTCCGAGGGCGAATGACTCCATGTACAGTATCATAACAATTGAATATGACTGAATCATAGCAACACAAATGGCATACATTGAGATTACAACTTTAAATTGTTTACAAACTTTGCTTACTCAAAAGTTAAATACAAATAACTAAAAAGTAGGAACCATGATACAATGACGCCGACCCTTAAAATGCTTTTGAATACTTGTTTACTGGTTTCCTGAGAATACAAGTGATTTTGAAAAGTGTCAAGAATTAAGTTGGTGAGTTCATAAACATTTTGTATGAAAAGGATTTGTAATTGTTTCACGTAAAATGGTTTTGTATACTTGTAGAAAATCTGATATTTTCTTAAATATGAACTGTAGTCTTAAAACCATAAGACCATAAATGTAAGTAATGTTGTACTAAAAGATAGTATGTAGTTTTATCTTTTCATAAAACCGATGAAGTGTAAGCTTCCCGTAAACCGAGTAGTTTTGTTAATCCCTATGTGAGTTATTATAACTATGCTTAGTATGACTGATATGCCTGAACGATGTTCTTCAGGTATCAGAATTGGTAGACATTTGTCACCCTAGACTTACCGGCCTAACTGTAGCAAACAACTGAGGTGTGGGGTTGTCAATCCCGTATAGATCTATACACAACTGTCTCGTTCTCCCTCCAGGAGACTCTAGTTATAATAGAAAACTTAAAGTGTACACTAGGTAGGTACGGTGAAGAGAATGTCTCACAAGAGCATCAACAGATTTATGTGAAATATGAATCCTTTATCTTGTAAAATGAAATAATTATACCGTTGAATAATTATATAGTTCTTCTAAAATGATAGTGTGGTTTTGTGACTCCCAAACTATACCATTTATAGTTTATTATGAATGTTTTGTTCAGTCCATTTATATAATCAAATATACAAATACATGTAGGTTATCTTGTCTAGATGTTTTAAAAGATTATGAAGTATAAACTTACATCCAAACACAAGTATAAAAACATTTAGTATGTTGAAGAAAAATTCTGGTTTTTGACTTTTTCGTCAACTCTTAGAACTTATAAAATAAGTCTACTTTTTCCATAATATTTTCCCTGGCCATAAGTGGTTCTTAACCAGAGTGAAAACGATCATTTGTACAGACTAGGCCGAAAATGTTCTGAAATGATAGGCAGTTTTGTAAAAATGACCATAAATTGTAGAAAAATCGTATGAACACATGCTAGTAGTCCTTAAAATGGTATATACATTAACGATTTGCATATTGAATAGTTTTGAAATATATGTAGTTTAAGTAGGGAAAAACAGTCGGTAAATAGACCACAACTTTTCTGTAAAAAGCTGATTTTTTTTTAAGCCTAGATATGTTTTAGTGACCTAACTTGTGTTTTTAGTTTACAAAGCCTTTAGATCTAGCAAATAGGATTTGTTTGCTTGTCTCCCCCCCCCTCCCTAAAACATGGAAAACTCTAAAATAAGGGGTATGAACTCACCCTGAGTGGATTTCTTTCTTGATAAAGGGATGAAGATGAAGATCCTCAAGCTTAGAACACTTGAAGATGGTTGAAGAACACTTGAAGATGGTATTACCTTATGGATAATAACACATATAAATTTGTGTAAATGTAACAATACTAGTATGAATGTGTATAAAAGCACTAGAGTAGCAAGGAATGCTTACCAAAAATCCAAAGAACCTACTTGGAGGAATAGATCTTTGGAAGACTTGTACTTGTTCTTGAGAGGATTATGGAGGAGTGAAAAAGATGAAGTGAGAGATAAAGATGATGAGAGAGGTGAACGAAATTTATAGGGGAGGGAGAAGGGATGTGGCTTGCTTGTTTGAGGGGAAATAATATGAGTTGCATGGTTACATGTAGGGTAATGGCTTGTGTTGGATAAAAGGTTGTAAAGTGGATGCATGGTTGTTTGTTAGGTATTAGCATGTTTTACATCGGGATATGATGGGTAATAGATTGTAAAGTTGGAAGGTTACATCATAAAAGTCAAATTCTTAGGTTTCCACCCAAACCGAGATCCTCTTACCAAGGAGGGATCCTCGGGATTAAGGACCATTGAGAATAATGGGGTTTTCAGTCCAGCTTGGCAGCCTCGCATGGTCTTCGGTTGAGGAGGGTTTCTCAGTTGCGAGGGTTCTCAGCCAAGAGAGGGTTCCCAGTTTTGAGCGTGATTTTGGTTCTAATCTTATCACACTTCAAATGCAAATGAAAATTTTGAAGTTTTTGGTTTATCTTATTGATTTTTCAAGTGTTCATTACAATAATGTTGTGATGTGGTTTTACATTATACATATATACATCTTGCTTGATCCAAAATTTTCTAGTTGTCACATCATCCCCCCATTTGAGGGAATTTCATCCTGAGATTTGTTCCAGAGTAGGCACTCACGACTAAGGAAGAGATGTGGGTACTTCTGTTTCATTTGATCTTTGATCTCCCAAGTGAATTCAAGTCCTCGCTCCATTCATACGGCTCCGACAAGATGTACCAAGATCTCAGGAAAATTTATTGGTGGCCAAACACGAAAGCCGAAATCGCTACATACGTGAACAAGTGCCTGACTGTAACGACGTCAATTTTCAAACAAAATTTTAAATTTTATAACTCATAATCACATATAATAATTCTCAAAATCTCAAGTGTCGATGTCATAACGTATTTCAAAATAGTTTTCAAAAGTAATTATTCAAATCCAGGATCCTCGTTCATGACTCTTTTCTCTTGTGTGTACAATCGAGTCGCCCCCTTCCCGCGATCCTGATAAGAACCTGAAACACATAGCACATAACACCGTAAGCACGAAACTTAGTAAGTTCCCCAAAATTCTACATATAGCACATAAGCCACTCAAGGCTATAGCTCTACGTATGTTCCGGTCAATGTGTCTCAGGGGCCTTCCGATCCAATAATCTAAGTAGACCTTTCGGTCCATACCATATTGACCTTCGGGTCCATACACTGTTGACCTTCCGATCCATACCCTATTGACCTTCCGGTCCATACCATGCTAATCCTAACATACATAACATATACATATCACATAGAAACATATATCACATACTCGGCATAGCACATCAGACCTTCCGGTCACACATAATTACCATTATAGGTATGGTATAGTGAGAAGACTCACCTCGTATGATGTCTATTAACTCACGTGCTCAATATCCCCGAACACGAAACAATGACTAACCCCTGCCTAATCACATAAAGTAATTATCTCAAAACAATCACGACTCTTAAGGCTAAAATAATCCCTTCCCATGTTCTCACTGAAGGCTAAAAGACCATTTTACCCCTCTAATAGTCCTAAAGTCCATATGTTGGCCAATCCTCAAAAGTCAACGAAAGTCAATTGTAGGGAGGTATGCTGCGCGTACCAGTTATGTATGCGGGGCGTACTCCATGGTCATCCAGAATCGGGGAACTAAACACCCTACGCGGCGCGTACTGGGATTACGCCTAGCATAAGTCCCAATTTCATACTTTCATGATTTTGTTCTGAATAGATTCGGACATAAGCTCATATCTCAGATCCAGGCATTCTACTGACTCTTAAGACATAAAGTCGAAACCTTTAAGCCTTTGTATGGTTGTAAAGGTCACCAATCACTTCAAACACACATCCTCTTTCCCCGTTAAGCGTTAATCCATTGCATGACTTATTCTTAACGTCCAAGATTGGATTTTTATGGATCTACAACACAAAATACACTGAAATGGGGTAGACTAAGGTCCATGGAGTTCCTTTGCTCAAAAAGTCTACACCTTTGGGACTTAAACCCTAAAGATGCTCCTATATGATGTTCATAATAAAAGCGTGGTAAAGTTTGATGCTTTTTACCTTTGTGAGAAGCTCCCCACTCAGTTTAGCTCAGATCTAGTAGCTTGGACTCCAATCTTTCCTCTTCAAGGTCATCCCTTCTTCTTCACAAGCACACAATGACACTTTCAAGCTCAAATACCCACACACAAGTTTAGAATGAAGGTTTAGCTCTTTTAGGGTTTCACTCTCTGGAAATGGTGGCTGGGATGGAAGCCATAGCGTTCCTTTTATAGTGCTCATGTCTTATTTAGGGTTTTGAGTATGGGCCCAGCGTAACTATGGTACGCCCACTGTAACTGGGTAAAGTCTGCGTCAAAGGCACGCCCATGGGTACGCGCAAGGTAATCTTTAGTACGCCCAGCGTACCCACTCGTCACCAATTTCTATTTTGGGCTAATTTTGACAACTTGGAAAAGAAGAAGGATTAAAGAGATATACTTAAATTTCAGTATGTTACAATTCTCCGCCACTTGAGTTAGATTTCGCCCTCGAAATCGCTCCTTATGAACACATAGATCGAACCAATAATCCGAAAAGCACCATCGAAAGGGCCTCTTATCATACAAAAATCTCTTCCAAAGACACCTGATCCCAACAGGAACTCCCGACCCCAAAGAAGTACAGACCTAACTGCCACTGCGGTACTCGATCTGACTCATTCCGAACTTGAAAACTTCGGTGGTCTGTCTCCCTGCCAGACCACCCTCACAAAATATCATGTTAATCTCTCATCGATTAATAGACTCTAAGAACACTCTATCAACTCTGATTCTCTAATTGATCCCGGTCAAACAAAAGAGGAATGGAAAGGTCATAACACACCAATGGCCCACCACCTGAACATCTATCAGAACTTATCAGAAAGAATAAATCCCAAAAATCTGATCACCTCAAACACAAGAAAAGGCCACACTCACTTGGAAGTATCCTCTGACTCCCATATACATAAGCCCTAGGTTCCTCTCAGATTTTCCCTTTCAACATTGAGCACCAGGTCAGCTCCCAACCCAATAGATGAACCTCCAATGGTTACTCATTGCAAACCAAAACGTCTCACCGACTTCCTTCTCAAGATGACTTTCTCGGCTCATCGCAACGCACAAGTCACGAAGTTCGCTTTATCCCAAGCGAGTGCTACAACTCATCTGAAATCGTCTCGCTTCCGACCCTTGGTCATCTTCCATCAACTAGTTCCATGTGCCATGTGAGTATTCTCATACCAACGAACTGACCCACTCCGGTCAAATAAATTAGATGAAGATCAATATCCCTCAAAATGAAACCCATCTACCAAACCAAAACCTCATGTCGCCTACTCAACATACAAACGAATCCAGACTCAAGCTCGAGAGTCTGATTTAATAGCAAGCTTGGAACCACTCAATTCCAATCTGGTACTCAACTCATGACCCAAGATTCGCGAATTTAAGCACACACCTTCTCCCCAATTCCTTCCGATTAGGACAATCCCCACTCAACCGGGGATATATCAATTCCCAACTGACACAGAGACCCCCGTCTCGCCTCTAGTTCGGCAACCAGGCTTCCGAAGACTCAACGGTAAGGGTACCCAAACCTAAGAACTCCCTTACGCCATACTCTGACTAGTTAGTACTATGGCTCCCCGTAGCATCACAACACCCTCTCGTGACTAGTGAGTACTACGGCTCCCCGTAGCATCACAACACCTTCTTGCTGACTAGTGAGTACTATGGCTCCTCGTAGCATCATAACAACCTTTTGCTGACAAGCAAGTATTATGGCTCCTCGTAGCATTACAACACCCTCTCGCTGACTAGTGAGTACTACGGCTCTCCGTAGCATCACAACACCCTCTCGTACTAACTCATGGATGCCGCAACTCCCTTTATCCTTATAGTACTTTCTCTTACCATCCCACTGTCTCATCCTCTACTCGATGCCAAACTCTGCATCCATTAACCCATGTTCTGCAGCCCAACATAGATAGATGCACACACCATCCAAGAGTAAGTGTCACTAGGCCTGACGACAATCGTCATGACAGAACTCCTTTTCTCACTGCAATTCTCATTCTTAAATAATCTCTGAATTCAGAACTCAAAATAATATGGAATTAAGGACATCATACCCGGATACCTTGGCACACAATCACAAAATCTCATGATGTTTTACCCAAACCATAGATCTCATACCTACGACACCATACTCGGATACCACATTGCTCTATCAGAATTTCATAACCCACCTTCCTCTCACACCACTCGAATCTCCGAGTATTCCATCTCCTAATTGAAAACTCAGAGGCATCGCCGATGGCTCAGAACATGATGTCAAAAACCCGAAACTCCCCCTCTACCGATCATTACTCACACGAAACTACTCATATCGACCTTGAAATTGGTTGACGAATCAACGGCTACCCTTCCGGGAGTATCGATTACAATCTATACCTTCACTTGCAAATCTCAGCTATTGCATTCGCAATCCAGCGACCCAATCACACTCGAACTCGACATATGCTAACCCTGAAAAGCACAGGCCACAAAGAATCTTCCAGTTCACTCATCCTTTTTCAAACACAAACCACATGCATTATCTCGCTCTGCACCTATCCTCGATCAACAATAACCCTGGACTCATGAACCCGCACCGTAGGTCTCTATATCCAGATCTTTAACCGTTCTCAAAAAAATCTTTGATCCCCTCAATAAAATACCCAGTTCTCCCCCACTTAGGGTTCGAACCATCACCAATTGGCGCACCAATAATCTATCCCACAGATTGTTTCCACTGGTAACATCTCACCTACTCTTGGAAGGTGATACACAATGCTCGATGATCTCCCCAACATAGATCAAGCGACTCCCAGTAGCTCGAATCTCAGATGAAATCCACAGAACTTCCCATCATGACTGTCGCTAGTCATTCAGAATCTCACACCATTCCATCACCAGACCTCCCAAATGTCCAGTATCAACCCTGACTCTTAGTCTGGAAATAATGAACCATTATTTTCCTCATCCTCCACTCCTCAACCAACTCTCCATCACGTCACTTATGATAAGAGCAGAACCCACATTACCGCTCTCGATACCCATCAAAGACAATAAGAGCCACCGCCCTGATATACTCATCTTGACTGTCCGACGCTGTAGCTAACACATGCCCTGCTATACTCAAATAAGTTGTATCCTGGTCCTTGACCATCTCAGTCCCCACTGACACCGTGATCAAGCTATATCTTTACCTTGCGGCAGACGTACTGCCATATACTCTGATTGAAGAACGTCATCAGTGCAATCCCACATGGCACACTCCCAAACTCAGAAACCAAAATCTCAACACCTCTTACGTCTCCCAGAGGAAACAGAATTAGCACCACTTTGGTCATAGAAAGTGACATCTCCACTATCGGCCAATCGCCCAGCCCAGACCGTATTATTCCATAACGCACCATCCCTACTCATCCTTGAGTCTTGCGACTCCAACTGATATCTCACCAATAATCCCTCAGACCTAACTCGATTTCCCTCTCAAGGGATACTTCTCTAAGACTCGTTCATCATGCCCCTCTTGCCCCATACTCTTTCACATCTGATCTCTGTCTAGACAATCACTCCGGAATAACCGGTGAAACTAGAAGCACTAACCGCCACATGTCATGGTACTCAAACCATGTGGCCACCTATCGATCTGTTACAAATCATGGTACTCGAACCATGACATCACCTCTCGATCTGCTACAAATCATGGTACTCGACCCATGACATCACCTCTTAATCTACTACAACCCAGGGTACTCGAACCATGACATAACTTCTCAATCTGCTACAAACCATGGTACTCGAACCATGACATCACTTCTCAATCTACTACAAACCATGTTACTCGAACCATGACATCACCTCTCAATCTGCTACTTAGATACCCCGGGATACTCCCTGCATCGAGTATGGGTCCTCTGCTCTCAGTAGTACGGGCCCATACTACCCGCCACATCTACGCATACTCTCAACATGGACATTCCTAGAGTCCCTAAGTAGTTGCTAAACCTTCTCAATCACCAATTCACACGCGTGCTCGCTTCCCACCAAATTGCTCTACTTTGTCAGCGTACTCATCTGACTAAGGTCACTTCCTGGGCTCTTCCTAGGTCCTCACATTTCTTTGCCATCAGCTGTTGATAAACTCCTTCCGATGCCAGTCATTTACCTCCTGAATATCGTCACATTCACTTGGTAGTTGACTCCCATCAATGGGAGTTCCGCAAAGAACGAAGCAAGCAGCATTCAGGCATCGAATAAACACGTAAAACCCACTCTAGGTGATACTCCACTTGCTCTACTCATACTCAAAGGTATCACTGAGCTTAAGCAACTCCACCCCTCGTGGGTATCTGACTACCCTCTCAATAGGCTCCTCAATGCTCATCTAGGTATCCCTCCTAGATTACTCCTCTACTCAAATCCCTCTCTAAAGGATTCGTGCTGGAAATTCCCTCTCTACACATACTCGAAAGTACATCATAGATAACAATAGCTCCTAGGCTAAGGTAATACAAATCAGGCCACTCAAGTCCTAAAATATGAAATATCTAGCCTATCTCTAGCATGCATAATATCTCATAACATATCTCTTAACACAAAAGTAAGGGTATTTTGGGAATTCACTGTTCGGGCGTTGGCTGATTCTACACACTGCTTGTTTCCTATTTCTCTTCAAAATTCTCTTACTTATTTTTAGAAAAATCGTTCCTTTTGAAAACTTTTCTCAAATCCTCAGTTTGAGTCCAGATTTACCCCAACGTGCATCTGAATCCCTCAAACCAAGGCTCTGATACCAACTTGTAACGGCGTAAATTTTCAAACAAAATTTAAAATTTTAAAACTCATACTCACATATAATAATTCTCAAAATCTCAAGTGTCGATGTTATAACATATTTCAAAATAGTTTTCAAAAGTAATTATTCAAATCCAGGATCCTCGTTCATGACTCTTTTCTCTTGTGTGTACAATCGAGCCGCCGCCTTCTCGCGATCTTGATAAGAACCTGAAACACATAACACATAACACGGTAAGCACAAAGCTTAGTCAGTTCCCCAAAATACTACATACAACACAAAATCCACTCGAAGCTATAGCTCTACGAGACCTTCCGATCAATGTATCTTAGGGGCCTTCCAGTCCCACAATATGAGTAGACCTTCTGGTCCTACTGATGGGATTTGAGCATTCTAACACTTCCTAAGTGTACATGCAACCCTAATAACCTTGGATCTATGTTTTTCTAATAATCATGCAAAGTTGAATTCCAAGGTTATATTCCTATAAAGCATACATGGGGAACAATTTTTAACTTGAATGATAGATAGAATAACATACCTTATTGTTGCTTATGATCCTTGAAACAAGTGTGATGCCTCAAATGCTTCACACAACACCAAATGCTTTTGGAATGAATTTAGAGAGAATACACACTTCTAAAATCGGCCTAGCCCTCTTGTTTCTTGTGTGTAGCTGATTTTGGTGGAGAATATGTTCTTTATATAGTGTTGACACATCTCGGGTTACACCATGTAAACCCTAATGTGTCATGACTCTTCATTTCCATGACCCATGGGTTTGTAACTCCCATGGCGCATCCATGGAGCATCGTATGGGTGGAACCCAACTTGATAATCCATGGAGCCTCTTAGCCCACTATACAAGTTGTGGATGATTTGCATAATCAACTCGTATATTTAATTAGTTATCTTTTGATCACTTAATTAATTCTAAATTAATTCTTGATCAAACTAATTAAATAATATTATTAATATATTAGAACTTATAATATATTAATAAACCACAAGTGTTATTTCTCTCATTTAGTCTATCTAATTGCTTGGTGCCATGCAACCCAAATGGACCATGTCGGGTAGGGTCAAGTACATACTAGAAATAATTATGGACTTAGACACCTTATCCAATAGTCTCCCATTTGGACAAGTCTAATAACTATAACTGTAATACTTCAGGAACCGAACGACAATCGTAGCTCTTTCAAGGTCTCTCGGAACTAAGAAGATGATGATACGCCATTTAAGATAAGTGATCATATAATTCTCTGTCCTAGATATCAGCCGGACAAATACATGGAACAATGTCTTACTTATTGTCCAGCAGTTTGTTTCCCGATTCCCGATTTGTTTGACAAAGAACTTAATTGAATACATCAACTTAGTTCTGATCGGGCCCGGTACATAGGTCAAAACAAAATCATCGAGGGGCCCAGATATCAGCTTCTAATCCAAGAAGGAATAGATAAACTTCGACTTATATGTTTGTTCTACCACTCATTGAATTATACACAAGAGCACGTTTTATAACATCGAGTTACCAATGCGTTTTCGTAAAATCAATGCATAACCAACTCATAAGTAACAAATCATATCTCTAGGTTTGAAGACTTATATGATATTACCGTCTCACGATCACTTGAGATAAATTCCATGAAGTGATTCCAGTGAGCGTGGGTTGAGTCCAATGCTTAGAACTTATGAGCACTCATGATTGTTGTAGCCATGTCCAACACCTTAGACCTCTACAACCAATCGTGACAGTCTTGATTCATACCTACTTCCGACATATGATCGACTGTGGATGTTCGAATAATATGACATACCAAACATAATTATTCTAGAAGTCAAAACATGCAAAAGAAATATAGTAAACGATCGAAAAGAGATGGCAACCCTTTACTCATAAATAAAACACCTTTTATTCATCATCTAAGGTCAATTACACTTTACAAATTTCAAGGTTATCTAACTACTAAATCTAATATCATCCTTCAGCCCTATGCCTCGAGCATGCTGTAGATGATTAACCCGACTCAGTCCCTTCGTGAGTGGATCTGCTAGATTCTCATCCGACGATACCCTCTTTGCCACGAGGAGTCCTTCTTCTATTCGATGTCTGATGAAATGGTATTTTCTATCGATGTGTCTGGATCTCCTGTGATCCCTTGGTTCCTTGGCTAAGGCAACAACACTTTCACTATCACATAAAATTTCCATTGGCTCCTTAATAGCTGGTACAACTCCAAGGTCTACAATGAAGTTCTTCAGCCATATCGCCTCATTTGCTGCCACTGTCTCTTGCTTGGAACTCTTCCAAGAAATTGCTCCTCCGTTTAGGGTAAATACTCAGCCTGACTGAGAGCGGAAATTATCCCTATCAATCTGAAAGCTAGCATCACTATACCCTACAACTCTCATGTCTTCACTCCCACCGAGGGTAAGGACCCATTCCTTAGTCCTCCATAGGTACTTGAGGATATTCTTTACCACAGTCCAGTGTGCCTTGCCAAGGTTCCCCTGATACCTGCTAACCATGCTCAAAGAAAAGGCTACATCAGGTCGAGTACACGTCATAGCATACATGATCGATCCTACAGCCGAAGCATAAGGTATTCGACTAATTTCTTCTATCTCAGCCTCAGTATTCGGGCTTTAGGTCTTACTCAATCTGGTGTTACTCTGGATGGGTAACTCTCCTTTCTTGGAGTCCTGCATGCCGAACCTCTTCAGCACCTTATCCACGTAGGTACTCTGACCAAGTCCAATTAGTCTTTTACTCCGGTCTCGTAATATCCTTATCCCTAAAATATAGGCAGCTACTCCTAGGTCCTTCATAGAGAAACACTTCCCAAGCCAGAACTTAACTTCCTACAGAGTCGGGATGTCATTTCCTATAAGTAGTATGTCATCCACATACAATACCAAAAAGCTAACTATACTCCCACTAGCTTTTACATATACACAAGATTCATCTTCACTCCTAGAAAAGCCAAATTCCTTGACTTTCTCGTCAAAGCAAAGGTTCCATCTATGAGGTGCTTGCTTTAACCCATAAATGGATTTCTCAGGCTTACACACTCTATTAGGGTACTCTATGTTGATAAAGCCCTCTGGCTGACTCATGTAAACATCCTCAACCAACTTTCCATTAAGGAAAGCGGTTTTGACATCCATTTGCCATATTTCATAGTCATGAAATGCGGCCATGGCTAACAAAACCAAAATAGACTTAATCTTGGCCACTGGAGAAAAGGTCTCATCATAATCAACTCCCGGACTTTTGTGAGAAACCCTTTGCAACCAGTCGTGCCTTATAAGTGTGTACATTACCATCCATGTCGGTCTTCTTCTTGAAGATCCATTTGCACCCTACAGTCTTACGACCTGGTACATTCTCAACCAAGTTCCAAACTTGATTGTCATACATGGACTGTATCTATCTGTCCATTTCCTCTTTCCACTTGGCTGACTCAGGGCTTGCCATGGCTTCCGCGTAACTGTTAGGTTCATCTAGACCTATCAGTGTCCCATCAATGATAAGTGTATCACCTTCCGCAGTAATATGAAATCCATAGTAATGCTCAGGTGCATTCCTAACCCTTGTGGAACGCCTCAGAGGTACAAACTTGTCAATTGGCTCAACAGGAGTTTCCTCCTCAAGTTGAGTGCTAGGGTTTGAAGTTCCTTCACTGCTTAACTCTTGAATTTCTTCAAGGTCAACTTGCCTCCCACTGTTTCCTTGGCTTATGAACTCTCTCTCTCTCTCTCTCTCTCTCTCTCTCTCTCTTTCTCAAGAACGCCCTCCTAGCTACAAAGACCACATTTTCACTAGGACTATAGAAGAGGTAACCAAAGGATTGTTGTGGGTAGACGATGAAAATACACCTCTCGCTCCGAGGATCGAGATTATCATGAGTCTCGCGTCTCATGAAAGCCTCGCAACCCCAAATCATGATCTGGTCTAGTTTGGGTACTTTACCAGTCCACATCTCATGAGGAGTTTTGGAAACTTTCTTTGTAGGGACCATATTAAGGATATGGGCGGCAATCTCTAAGGCATACCCCCAAAATGAGATTAGTAGGGAAGCTTGACTCATCATGGAACGAACCATGTCCAATAAGGTTCGATTACGCCTCTCAGCGACAACATTCAACTGTGGTGTCCTGGGAGGTGTCAATTGTGAGAAAATCCCACATTCCCTAAGATAGTCGAGGAACTCTGAACTAAGATACTCACCACCTCGATCGGATTGAAGCATCTTAATGTTCCTGCCCAATTGATTCTCGACTTCCTATTTAAACTCTTTAAATCTTTCGAAAGTCTCTAACTTATGCTTGATTAAGTAGACACATCCATATCTACTGTAATCATCAGTAAAAGTCAAATAATAACGATTAGCATCCCTTGTGGCATGTTTGAAGGGCCCACACACATCCGTGTGTACAAGATCCAACAAACCTTCACCCTTCTCACAAGAACCTGTGAAGGGTGACTTTGTCATATTTCCAAGTAAGCATGATTCGCAACTATCTTCTGAATTTAGGTCAAATGAGTCCAAGACTCCATCCTTTTTGAAGTTGGCCTATGTGTTTCTTGCTTATATGTCCAAGACGACAGTGCCATAATGATGCTTTATCCAAGTTATTATCATTAACAGAATCAATACACAATACATTATTTCCTAAGTTATCAACCACAAATACAGTTTCATACACACCATCACAAGGTAATGCTTTAAAATAAAGAACATTATTAAAGAAAGCATTAATCGAACCAACTTCATTATCAAATGAAAAGGTAAAGCCTTGTTTATACAATGCATGAAAACAAATAATGTTTCTTTCCATTTATGGCGAATAACAACATTTATTCAAATCTAAATTAAACCCACTACTTAGCGATAAAGTATAAACTCCAATCTTGGTGACAGGTAGAGCTTTCCTATTCCCCATGATTAAGTTTATTCTTCCTTGCTCCACATTCTCACTTCTTCTTAGTCCCTACAAATCAGAACATATATGAATACCACAACCTATATCAAGGACCCAAGAGTTAGAATGGGGTGAGTTATTAGATAAGATAGTGTAAATACTTTCATGGTTGGGTTTAACTTTCCCATCCTTCACATCTTGCTGGTACTTTGGGCAGTTCCGCTTCCAATGTGACTTTTCATGGAAATAGAAGCATTTAGCCTCTTTTGGGTCAGAAGAAGGAGTGATGAAACCTTTCTTGGTTCCACTTGAAGAAGAGCCATCAAGGGTCATAGCCTTGGTACCCTTCGAAGAGCTCTTCCTCTTCTTCCCTCGACTTTTCCCGATTGCCAAAACTGGGGCGGAGTTTGGAGTAGGAGTGTTAACAACCGACTTCACCTTAAGACCTATTTCTACAGTCTTGAGAAGTCCCTGAAGTTTGCTGAGTGTGACCTCTGCCTTATGCATGTGATATGTCATGCGGAATTGATCATAGCACGATGGTAAGGAGTGCAAAATGATATCTATTGCAAGCTCCTCAGGGAAGTTCACATTAAGCTTCAACAACCAATCCACATACCTTTGCATTTTATGCATGTGGCTCGTGATGGACTCTCCGTCCTTCATCATGGTTGTTATCATGGAACAAATGATTTCATACCTCTCTTGTCGTGCACTTTGATGGTATCTTTCCATCAGATCTTGGTGCATTTCAAAATGGTAGAATTCTTCATAGGACTTTTGGAGTTCTGCTGTCATCGTGGCCAACATGATGCACGCCACTTTGGTAGCATCCCTTTCGTGTGCCTGGAAGTCAGCGATCTCCTGAGGAGTTGCAGTGGTCTCATCAATCTCCTTAAGCTCCTTATCAAGGACATATTCTTTGTCCTCGTAGCAGGTAACCATCCTGATGTTTCTGATCCATTAATTGAAGTTGGATCCATCAAAAGTGACTTTCCCACATAAGTTTATAAGGGTAAAGGAGCCATTAGGATTAGAGCCAAAAGCAGCATTGTTGGAGGACATCTGAAAGAAAAGGACAAGATTAGTTTAGATATTAAGAGAGTCCTTAATAAAACAACCAAATGTAATATTAAGGCTAGGATCCAATCACAATATATTATAACTTAGAAGAGGTATGTTGTAATCCAAGCTTTAACATATTTAAAAGGTAGGTGAATGACGATTCACCAATTTCCACCATGAAAACGAAATATAAATATTAGGTTTTTAATTGGTTGTTAGAAATTCCTAGATTCTTTTGAGATTCAATGAACTTTTCAAAGGCATGTTTCAATCTCGAGTGTGCCCTCCAAGTTTTGTGACTGGGATACCGAGGATCACAAAACGAGGTGTGAAGTAACCATGCAAATCACTTGATACCCTTAAAGTTTATCACTCAATCGATGTGCCGGTAAACCATACACGCTCCACCGATACTATGATAAACTGTAAGTCACTCTTTACCTACCTTGTTAAGTCCAAGTTAGTGTGTCGGTTAACCACACACGCTCCACCAACGACTTAAACAAAGTGTAAAGTGTAATTTCATGGATTAGCACCTTATTCACATTTTTCCTCAAGTAACTAAGATTGGGAATTTATTAAAAAATTTAGTTACTTTATAATATTCAACATACTTTTAATGAGAATTTATAAGTCCTTGTCTTACCCATTCTGTCACACCCCAAAACCAAGAACGGCGGAAACGTTCTGGGGCGGAGGACGTCATGTACAGTATCACAACACAGTAAATGTAAATAATCAAACAACATCATCCATTGCATTAAATATATAATTTTAATACAAGCGTGTTCCGTACAGTTTTAGACACCAAAAATATAATGTAAATCAAAATAATATGATGAGTCTTGAATGCGCTCCATCTTCTCAAAAGCTGGCATCGGTACTTGTCTACTGATGACCTAAGAATACAAGTTATTTTGAAAGAGTTTATCAGCATTAAGCTGGTGAGTTCATAAGTATTTTAGTGTCGGTGTTTGTTATCAAAACGTTTGAACGTGTCTCAAGTATAAGTTTGTAAAATGTATGTAAATGATTGTAAAAGTTTGAATCTCTCAGAAAAACCTATATTTTCTATTAAAGTAGCCTTCTACCAAGGCTTAACTGTTTTGTATGCTCGTTTGTTGTAAAAGTGTGTAATTTCCCAAGTGTAACTATCATTTAACAAATATAGTTTGTACATTAATGTTTAAGTGAGGTTATCACTAAAAGTATGTAATGGGTAATCATTGTAGTACTGTAGTTTTGTATTATAGGAACTACTGCTGTACTAACTACCTTAAAGCGGATTTATATTAAGGTATAATGTGATAATTGCACCATACTATCGACTGGTAACAACGACATACGAATGGTCGTAATAACGGAATGACGTTTGGCACCCGCAGACCTGCAGGTCCGGCTGTAGCTAGCACATGTGATTAATGCAATCACATGTGATTGATTTCAATAACTATAAGCATTGAACTTGTATCCCCCCATAAAGTATTTAAAACATTTAAAAGCATTTCAAAGGTTAATTAAAGGGGTATGAACTCACTTGCGGTGAGTGGTTTGGATTGTAGTGTCGGATACCGTGCTAGGTGGAAAACGGAGACTTGTTCACACGCGCGAGCCTAGTTATCATATAATAAGCATATTTATAACTAATTACCCAAATAATAACTTAATGAAATAAGTTGGGACACTTAGGAACATGTAAACACTTTGTATAAGTGTTATAGGTCCTAATGGTTGTATCTAAGTGTTGTGGGACAAGGCTAAAGGGGTTAGAAGCATCCAAGAACCTTGAATAAGAGTTAACTACCCAACAAACCCCACCCAAGGAGTTTACGGTCGTAAACCCTTGAGTTTACGGCCGTGAACTCCACTCTTGGTGGTTTTGGGTGTTTTAAGGTGCTAAATGAATTCTAGAATAAGCTTAGCTTGGTGGTTTAATCCTTTGGGTAGTTTAGGGCATAGATAACACTCCTTTGACGAGTTTACAGCCTAAAGACAATACCCCTTAGAGTTTACAACCGTAAACTCTCATGGGTTGGATGTTTTAATTCTTTTAAGTCTCTTGCACTAGTAGGATAATTTCTAGGCTTTTGATTTAGGCTAAAGGGGACTTTAGGCACACTTTGGTGCCTTTTCTTGGAGTTTACGGCCCAAGAGAATTTCTTGGCCGTAAACTCCCTTTTAGGGATGATTTTGATGTGTTTTAGTCCCCATTTTAGCTACAAGTATTTGAGGGTAATAGTCTAAATCCTTTGGGGGTGATTAGGGCTCATTTTGCCCTTGAAAATGGTGTTTACGGTCCAAGAATTTCTTGGGCCGTAAACTCCTAAAACCTGGTGTTCTTGATTGATTTCTAGCCTCAAATGATCCTACATATTATGCTAAACTATTTGCCTAACACGGAATTGGGACTAGATAGCCTTAAAGCTCCTTTTTGGAGTTTACTCCCCAAGAACGTTCTTGGGTGGTAAACTCCCGGATCTCATATATTAGACATGTAATCTATGTTAATAAGCATAAAACAAACATTATAACACAACTAGATAAGTGTACTCACGATTTGGGATGAAACCCGAAGATCCGTGAGAGAGAATATGGCTTTTCTCTAGTTGGAAATGTGAATAATGAATGAATTTAGTTCAGAAATCTATTTATAGTACTGAAATATTTTGGCAGAAAATATTTTTATTCTGGAATTGGTCTCTAATATTATGAAGTTTTGAAATGCTCAAGTTTCACAAACCCATGAGCATCCACTCTCCTGATATCTCCTTAAACGTAAACCCTAATGTACACAAACTTATTCGGAAAAGTCTGAAATTCATGGAAACTGGACTAGCTTCTATTGAATAGATAATGTTCGTACAAAATGGAAATTTCGGGTTGTCACATCATCCCCCCGTTAGAAGGAATTTCGTCCCGAAATTAGAATTTAAGCAAATAAGAAGTTACAAACAATTAAGTGAAAAGATGAGGGTATTTCAGTTTCATCTGATCCTCGCGTTCCCAAGTGAATTCCGGTCCTCGCTTGGCGTTCCAGCGAACCTTCACGATAGGGATACGACTTTGCTTCGTCTGCTTGACCTCACGGTCCATGATCTCTACTGGTTCTTGCACGAAGTTGAGGCTCTCATTGATCTCGATCTTGTCGAGTGGGATTACAAGAGTCTCGTCGGACAGACACTTTTTCAAGTTAGATACATGGAATGTAGAATGTACGTTATGAAGTGCGTCGGGTAGGTCGAGTTTGTAAGCTACGGGGCCGACTCTTGCAAGAATCTCGAAAGGCCCTATGTACCTCGGATTAAGCTTCCCACACTTGCCGAAGCGTATCAAGCCTTTCCAGGGTGAGACTTTGAGAAGGACTCAGTCTCCTACCTGAAATTCCAAAGGTTTTCTTCGTTTATCAGCGTAGCTCTTCTATCGGTCTCTAGAGGGTTTTAATCGTTCACGGATCTGAACGATTTTATCTGTCGTTTCCCGAATGATCTCCGGACCGGTGAGAGTACTGTCGGAAGCTTGCGCCCTGCTAATTAGGTATCACCCACCTCAGCCCAGCATAGAGGAGACCTGCACTTTCGGCCGTAGAGGGCTTCAAATGGAGTAGCCTTGATGCTTGTGTGATAACTGTTATTATAGGAAAACCCGATAAGGGGTAAATGAGTATCCCATGCCTTCCCAAATTCAATCATGCAGGCTCGCAACATATCTTCCAGTGTTTGGATGGTCCTCTCACTCTGTCCGTCAGTCTGTGGATGGTAGGCTGTGCTCATGTCCAGCCTTGTTCTTAAGGAATGTTGTAGTGATTGCTAGAATCTGGAGGTGAACCTACTATCTCTATCGGAGATAATGGACATAGGTACACCATGTAGCCGTACGACTTCCCTAATGTATGTTCTCGTAAGTTTTCTCCATCTTGTCAGTCTCTTTGTTAGGCAGGAAGTGTGCAGACTTGGTCAATCTATCGACGATGACCCATATGGTATCAAGTCCACCCGTTGTCTTGGGCAACTTGGTTATGAAATCCATAGTGATCCGCTCCCACTTCCATTCTGGAATCTCTGGTTGTTGCAATAAAACAGAGGGCTTCTGGTACTCGACCTTTACCTTTGCGCAAGTAAGGCATTTACTTACGAAGGTAGCAATCTCTGCTTTCATATTAGGCCACCAGTATAGCTTTTTAAGATCCAGATACATCTTATCTGAACCTGGGTGGACGGAATACCGAGTGTTGTGCGCCTCGGTCATGACCAAGTCTCGGAAACCACCGTGTTTCGGTGTCCAGATCCGGTTCATGAAATATAAGGCTCCGTCACCCTTGGCTTCTAAATTCTTGTCCATTCCTCTAAGGAATTCACTCGTCAAATTTTCAGGTTTCATGGATTCAAGTTGGGCCGCCTGAATTTGCCTAGACAAGTGCGAATGTATGGTTATTGACAATGACTTGACTTTGCGACCAGAATATTCCTTCCGACTTAGGGCATCTGCTACTACGTTGGCTTTACCCGGATGATAACGAATATCACATTCGTAGTCACTGAGTAGCTCGACCCACCGTCTTTGTCTCATGTTGAGCTCCTTCTGATCGAAAATGTGTTGTAAACTCTTGTGTTCGGTAAAGATAGTGCTTTTCGTTCCGTACAAGTAATGTCTCCAGATCTTCAGAGGAAACACCACTGCTCCTAGTTCGAGATCGTGGGTCGTGTAGTTAACCTCGTGTGTCTTCTATTGTCTCGAGGCGTAGGCGATGACCTTACCTCGCTGCATCAGAACACACCCGAGCCCTTGATTCGATGCATCGCAATAGACTACCAAGTCTTCTATCCCTTCGGGGAGGGATAGTATTGGCGCGGTGCACAAGGCTCACTTGAGTGTTTTGAACGCTCTCTCATGTTTCTCTTCCCAGTCAAAGGCCACGCCTTTCTGGGTCAGGGTTGTAAGGGGTTTCGCTATTCAGGAGAACTTCTGAATGAATCTGCGGTAGTAGCCAGCGAGACCTAGAAATTGACGAATTTCTGTAGGCGTCTTGGGTGCTGACCAGTTCTCAATGGCTTTAATTTAGGATGGGTCCACATGGATTCCCTCTTCACTTACCACGTGTCCTAAGAATTCGACTCTTCGGATCCAAAATTCACATTTCGAGAACTTAGCATAAAGTTTCTCCTTTCGTAATGTCCCTAGAACTTGTCGCAGGTGATCGCCATGTTCTTCCTTACTTCGGGAGTAGATCAGGATGTCGTCAATGAAAACGATGACGAACTAATCCAAGTAAGGTTGGCAAACTCTATTCATCAGATCCATGAAGACTGCAGGCGCATTGGTCAATGTGAATGGCATCACCATGAACTCGTAATGTCCGTAACGAGTTCGAAAGGCTGTCTTCGGCACATCCTCCTCTAGTACTCATAACTGGTGATATCCGGATCTCAGATCAATTTTGGAAAAATAATTCGCCCCTTGTAGTTGGTCAAATAGATCGTCTATGCGAGGCAGAGGGTAACGATTCTTGACCGTCAGTTTGTTGAGTTCTCTGTAGTCAATACACATACGAAATGATCCGTCTTTCTTCTTAACGAACAAGACCGGTGCTCCCCAAGGTGAGAAACTTGGTCTTATAAAGCCCTTACTGAGCAGTTCGTTAAGTTGACCAGAGAGTTCCTGCATCTCAGCTGGTGCTAAGCGGTAGGGCGACTTGGCTACTGGGGTAGCTCCTGGGACTAAGTCGATTCTGAACTCGACCTGCCGTTGCGGAGGTAATCCAGGTAGCTCTTCGGGGAAAATGTCGGGGAAGTCGCTCACTACTGGAATGTTCTTTAGTTCTTTCGTTTCGAGGCTTGTGTCGACGACGTGAGCAAGGAATGCACGGTATTCTTTACGCAGATACTTCTGCGCTTGAATACTTGAAATTATACGAAGATTCGCACCAGGTTTGTCGCCGTAGACTATAAGAGTTTCGTTAGACGGAAGGTTTAGACGGACTGCTTTCTCGTAGCACATGATGTCGGCGTGATGAAGACTTAACCAATCCATGCCGATGATAACATCGAAGCTTTTTATTGAGACCGGCATGAGGTCGATTGGGAATGAATGGTTATCTAGAGTTTGGGTACAACCTAAGTATATGCTATTCGTTCTTTCAGTTTTTCCATTAGCCATTTCTACTGTGAATAGTTCTTTGAGTGTGTGTGGTAGTTGTTTAAGCATGCGAGCAAATTTATGGTTTACGAAGCTTCGCTCCGCTCCACTATCGAACAGAATGCATGCATAGGGGTTATCAAGGAGGAACGTACCAGTCACCACTGTCGGGTCAGCAACTGCTTCCCTATGGCCTATAACTAGTACCCTCCCTGCTCCTCCAACATTCTTCACTTTGGGGCAGTCCCTCTTAAAGTGGCCTGCTTCGCCACATACATAGTAGGTCGGGCTCGCGCCAGAGCCAGGGACCTGGGTGATCGGTTGTGCCGGGAACTTACAGAAACGGACGGTGTGTCCTTTCCTGTTGCAGTTAGAGCACTGCATTTCACGGCAGGGGCCGTTGTGGTGGAAGTTGCATTTGTTGCACTTAGGCAAACTTCCAGCATACTGCTTCCCCAGAACAGTAGCAGCAGTAGGGGTTACCGCGGCATGCACTGCCACAATTTGCTGCTTTCTGGCAGCTTGCTGCTTCTTCTTTTCATCCCAGAATTTCCACTTAGTGTCAGCGGGTTTGGAGGATTCCGGGATGGTTAGGGTGGTTGTTGTTGCAAGGGTTTTGACTCGATGGTCAATGAGTCGCTGTGCCAGTCGCTTGGCACTGTCGAAGGTAGCGGGGTTTGATGCTAGGACATTCCCCTGATACGGAGGCACTAGCCCCCATATGTACCTTTCGATCTTTTTCCCTTCAGTGGGAACCATATTGGGGCAGAGGGCCACCAGCTCGCTGAATCGGGCAGTATAAGCGATTACGTTGGTGCCCTTCATAGTCAGGTTCCAAAGTTCCTGCTCCAACTTCTGGACTTCGCCCCTCGGGTAGTATTCCTCAATCATGAGGTCTTTCATTGTTTCCCAGCCCATGTCGTTGGCTATGACGAGGGTTAGTGCTTTAACGTGGACGTTCCACCACATCAGGGCTTTTCCCTCAAAGGTGCATGCGGCATACTTGACTTTGCTCGCAGCAGGGCATGAACAGATTTCGAAGACTGATTCAGTCTTCTCGAACCATTGCGAGAGGGCAATGACTCCGCCGGTGCCATAGAAAAGCTTCAGCTTCCAATTAGTGAAATCCTTGTAGGAGCACTCTCTCGAGCGCACAGGGGATTCAACCGGAATTGATTCCACAGGGGTTCCACCTCTACTGGCATCAGATGAGTGATAATTAGCCATGGCAGTTGCCACTGCTGCAGCTACGGCAGCATTCAGGGCTGCAGTATCGATGACCGGAGGTGGAGGAGGCGGTGGAGGTGCAGGGTTATTCCTGGGAGATTTGCGAGGAGGCATCTTTCAGCTATAAGTTGATAAAGATAAGAAAGATGGTAAGAATCAATTTGTAAGCAACGTGAGAGTGACACATGGACTAACTAACCATAGCCCAACAGTTGAATGAGTGTTTGAGATCGCAACCAAGAATATTAGTAGGAAACACAAATGTACAGATTTTTCCCACAGATTCGATAGATGTCAATAATACTGGTATTACTGATGTAATAAGTTCAGGGAAAATTGACCTATCAGTAGGTCTTACATCATACCATACAGAAAAGTTTGACAGTTCTTAGATTTCTTAATAGAGTACTGAAAGTTAGGAATATTTTACAAACAAGTGCTACTTAGAGCACATATGTTAAAGGCTATTCCTTAACCAAAAGACAGAGATGTACTAGACGTCATCTAACGGCGATGGGAATTTCTCGGGCGAGCCCTGAGGTCTGATACTTGACGAGACACCTCTTGAAGGTGTCGCTCCTGAGCCCTCTGACGAGCTCGAAGTTCCAAGACTTCAGCTCGGGAGGCAGCCAGCTGTTGCTGCAGGGTTTCATTGGTTCTCCGGGTCCGTTCCATGTCTTCTTCAAGACGGCGGATGCGGACTGTGTTGACACATGAGTTGGCATCAATCTCCATGACCCGGTCGATGGCTGCTCGACCTTGCTCAACATTACGAGCTATTTTGCGGATAATGACGGGCAGAGCTCGGTCATCAGAGCCACCTTTGCTGACGTTGTAAAAGCTTCGGTCCCCAAAGTATGGTAAGAGTTGACCCTGTTCGTCATTCCAGCGATTCAAGTTGGTTGCCCACAAGGGAGTAGGACTTGGAAAAGCTGGTTGGGGGTTGCTGTTCGGGGCTTGACCTACTAGCTGTAGGTTGTAGACTTCAGGCTCGGAGTCGGATCCATCAGAAAAGCCTTCTGCGAGGTGATCATCCAAAGGGATTGGATACTCATCTTCAGGATCTTCCTCGATCCACCCGACATTGCCTTCGTTTGGAAAGTACGGGTCGCCATGATGGAATCCAGCCATTTAAATCTACGCGAGAAGAGAGGTATAAGAATATAGTATATATGTAACTAGTAGTACAAAATACACCTATAGGATTTTAAGTTTAAGTTCTACTGATCTTCTTGTGGTATTGTTGGTAAATTTTTAGACTTGTTAACACATCACCACCTATCTAGGGCATATGCTAATCACTCCTCGGACCAGCATAGTTGATTAGGCTATGCCATTCCCAGGATTGACCATACATCCCCGAGCTCACTTGTGATATTTAACAATCATAATACTTTTGTTCTTGTCATTGTGACACTGATTTTAGTATGAACGCAGACTAGTATACTTAATTAAATATTTTAATATTTAAAGTATAGGCTCTGGGTCAGAGTGCTTTAATCCCTAATGGGTTTATAGTTTAGTATATCTTTTATGGGTTGATATACTTGATTCACTATAAACAATGCTCTGATACCAATCTGTCACACCCCAAAACCAAGAACGGGGGAAACGTTCTGGGCGGAGGACGTCATGTACAGTATCACAACACAGTAAATGTAAATAAGCAAACAACATCATCCATTGCATTAAATATATAATTTTAATACAGGCGTGTTCTGTACAGTTTTAGACACCAAAAATATAATGTAAATCAAAATAATATGATGAGTCTTGAATGCGCTCCATCTTCTCAAAAGCTGGCATCAATACTTGTCTACTGATGACCTGAGAATACAAGTTATTTTGAAAGAGTTTATCAGCATTAAGCTGGTGAGTTCATAAGTATTTTAGTGTCGGTGTTTGTTATCAAAACGTTTGAACGTGTCTCAAGTATAAGTTTGTAAAATGTATGTAAATGTTTGTAAAAGTTTGAATCTCTCAGAAAAACCTATATTTTCTATTAAAGTAGCCTTCTACCAAGGCTTAACTGTTTTGTATGCTCGTTTGTTGTAAAAGTGTGTAATTTCCCAAGTGTAACTATCATTTAAAAAATATAGTTTGTACATTAATGTTTAAGTGAGGTTATCACTAAAAATATGTAATGGGTAAATCATGGTAGTACTATAGTTTTGTATTATAGGAACTACTGCTGTACTAACTACCTTAAAGCGGATTTATATTAAGGTATAATGTGATAATTGCACCATACTATCGACTGGTAACAACGACATACGAATGGTCGTAATAACGGAATGACGTTTGGCACCCGCAGACCTGCAGGTCCGGCTGTAGCTAGCAGCAAGGTGTAGGATAGTCAATCTAGTATAGATATATACGCAAACTCACGCTCTCCCTCCAAGAGAATTCTGGCTACAACTCGGGCCATGACATTTAAGGCATGCTCCGATCCAGTGGATCACAATTGTTAATGTATTCTTGTATATGTAATGTAATGTTTCTCGTTCTAGTATAGTTGTATATGTTCTCCTCCTAGTATAGTTGTATATGTTCTCTTTCTAGTATAGTTGTATGTGTTCTCTTCCTAGTATAGTTGTATATGTTCTCTTTCTAGTATAGTTGTATATATTCTCGTAGTAATGTAATGTATAGACTCATGAATGAACTGACTCATTGATCTAGAAGTTGTAGTAGTATGATCCTGTGTTACCCCGATGGTAACTTACTAGTGATGTGAATAGTACGCATGAATATGGAAGTACTTTTATGTCTATATATGTATATTTGATATATAATTAATATTGAAACGACCTTCGGATGGTCACCTGAAATCCCACCAGACCAGATCAAAATCGAGAAAAAGGAAATAGGGCGGATGTCCTTCCTAAGCCCTTTAAACATTTCTTATATATCTATACATATATGGGCATGAAATTTATAAGAAGTATAACAAGGTTTAAATAAAATTATTTGATAAGTAAAAGAGTTTGTAAAACATTTCGAAGTAAAGCAGTTTGATAAACAGTTTGAACAGTGATAAAATCATTGGTTTTCTAGTTATTAATAACATGTGATTAATGCAATCACATGTGATTGATTTCAATAACTATAAGCATTGAACTTGTATCCCCCCATAAAGTATTTAAAACATTTAAAAGCATTTCAAAGGTTAATTAAAGGGGTATGAACTCACTTGCGGTGAGTGGTTTGGATTGTAGTGTCGGATACCGTGCTAGGTGGCAAACGGAGACTTGTTCACACGCGCGAGCCTAGTTATCATATAATAAGCATATTTATAACTAATTACCCAAATAATAACTTAATGAAATAAGTTGGGACACTTAGGAACATGTAAACACTTTGTATAAGTGTTATAGGTCCTAATGGTTGTATCTAAGTGTTGTGGGACAAGGCTAAAGGGGTTGGAAGCTTCCAAGAACCTTGAATAAGAGTTAACTACCCAACAAACCCCACCCAAGGAGTTTACGGTCGTAAACCCTTGAGTTTACGGCCGTGAACTCCACTCTTAATGGTTTTGGGTGTTTTAAGGTGCTAAATGAATTCTAGAATAAGCCTAGCTTGGTGGTTTAATCCTTTGGGTAGTTTAGGGCATAGATAACACTCCTTTGAGGAGTTTACAGCCTAAAGACAATACCCCTTAGAGTTTACGGCCGTAAACTCTCATGGGGTGGATGTTTTAATTCTTTTATGTCTCTTGCACAAGTAGGATAATTTCTAGGCTTTTGATTTAGGCTAAGGGGGACTTTAGGCACACTTTGGTGCCTTTTCTTGGAGTTTACGGCCCAAGAGCATTTCTTGGCCGTAAACTCCCTTTTAGGGATGATTTTGATGTGTTTTAGTCCCCATTTTAGCTACAAGTATTTGAGGGTAATAGTCTAAAGCCTTAGGGGGTGATTAGGGCTCATTTTGCCCTTCAAAATGGTGTTTACGGTCCAAGAATTTCATGGGCCGTAAACTCCTAAAACTTGGTGTTCTTGATTGATTTCTAGCCTCAAATGATCCTACATATTATGCTAAACTATTTGCCTAACACGGAATTGGGACTAGATAGCCTTAAAGCTCATTTTTGGAGTTTACTCCCCAAGAACGTTCTTGGGCGGTAAACTCCCGAATCTCATATATTAGACATGTAATCTATGTTAATAAGCATAAAACAAACATTATAACACAACTAGAGAAGTGTACTCACGATTTGGGATGAAAACCCGAAGACCCGTGAGAGAGAATATGGCTTTTCTCTAGTTGGAAATGTGAATAATGAATGAATTTAGTTCAGAAATCTATTTATAGTCCTGAAATATTTTGGCAGAAAATATTTTTATTCTGGAATTGGACTCTAATATTATGAAGTTTTGAAATGCTCAAGTTTCACAAACCCATGAGCATCCACTCTCCTAATATCTCCTTAAACGTAAACCCTAATGTACACAAAGTTATTCGGAAAAGTCTGAAATTCATTGAAACTGGACTAGCTTCTATTGAATAGATAATGTTCGTACAAAATGGAAATTTCGGGTTGTCACACGTTCGGCTAACGACCCTCCACCGATCAAGGAAGCGGTGGGTGAGAGTGGACACCCATTAAGTTGTCATTTTATAGGCAACAACCTTATACCCCCCTTATAGACCGGCTTCATGAATGACGCGTACTAGCGGTAAGACGACTTGATCTTATACATACATACATATATATATATATACATATATATATATATATATATATATATATATATATTAACATATAATATTATAAAGTATAAGGGTTGAATTTTAACTTTTAAAATTCTAAGGGTTGGAACCAAAGTTTTAATCAAGACTTTACTTGTTCCAAAACTTGAGGGAAAGTTTTGTAAACTTTCACTACTTTTCATTTCTTATAACTAATGAATTTAATTGAGTAATAGAAATGAAGACTCTTCATTTTTATAACTCTAGTGTTCTTTTAAAGGCTTTAATAAAAGTGTGACTTTTGGTTTTCCATAACTTGAGGACAAGTTATGGACACCATTAAAACACTTTATGATCATGAATTAAACTACCATAAAGGTTACAAGCAATTCCTATGATCATCTAGTCTTCATAAGTTCAAGAACATGAATATGAACATTTCAAGAATAAAAAATTACACTTAAAAACTTGTAATTTTGATAATTGCCATTGGAAATGGAGTAGCATAAACATTACACCATCTAAAACAAGTTTTCAAGTACCAACACAATTTAGGGTAATGTTTCTAGTCCATTTCCAGCAACAAACGTCGAATTTCTGAAAAATGCAACCTCTACTCGTCGAGTGCAAGAGTAGACTCGACGAGTAGCTTGCATTTCTTCATGGACTCGGCGAGTTCTTACGAGCAGAAAACAGAAAAACGATTTTTTTCAACAGTTTGCACAAAAAAATCAACAAACAAGCTTACGCTCTGATATCACTGGTGGGATTTGAGCATTCTAACACTTCCTAAGTGTACATGCAACCCTAATAACCATGGATCTATTTTTGTCTAATAATCATGCAAAGTTGAATTCCAAGGCTATATTCCTATCTAGCATACATGGGGAGCCATTTTTAACTTGAATGAAAGATAGAATAACATACCTTGTTGTTGCTTATGATCCTTGAAACCTTGTGAGCCTAGCACCCCACGTGTGATGCCTCAAATGCTGCATACAACACCAAAAACTTTTGGAATGACTTTAGAGAGAATACACACTTCTAAAATCGACCTAGCCCTCTTGTTTCTTGTGTGTAGCCGATTTTGGTGGAGAATATGTTCTTTATATAGTGTTGACACATCTAGGGTTACACCATGTAAACCCTAATGTGTCATGACTCTTCATTTCCATGTCCCATGGGTTTGTAACTCCCATGGAGCATCCTATGGGTGGAACCCAACTTGATAACCCATGGAGCCTCTTAGCCCACTATACAAGTTTTGGATGATTCACATAATCAACCCATATATTTAATTAGTTATCTTTTGATCACCTAATTAATTATAAATTAATTCTTGATCAAACTAATTAAATAATATTATTAATATGTTAGAACTTATAATATATTAATAAACCACAAGTGTTATTTCTCTCATTTAGTCTATCCAATTGCATGGTGCCATGCAACCCAAATGGACCATGTCGGGTCGGGTCAAGTACATACCAGGAATAGTTATGGACTTAGACACCTTATCCAACACCTACTCTATCGACCTTCCGGTCTATACCATATTGATCTTCTGGTCCATACACTGTTAAGCTTCCGATCCCTACCATGTTGACCTTCCGGTCCATACCATGCTACTCATAAGATACATAACATATACATATCACATAGAAACATATATCACATACTCGGCATAGGACATAAGACCTTCCGGTCATACATAATTACCATTCTAGGTAAGGTATAGTAAAAAGACTCACCTCGTATGATGTCTAGTAATTCACATGCTCGATATCCCCGAACTCGAAACAATGACCTAGCCCCCGCGTAATCACATAAAGTAATTATCTCAGATCAGTCACAACTCTCAAGGCTAGACTAATCCCTTCCCATGTTCTCTCTGAAGGCTAAAAGACCATTTTACCCCTCTAATGGTCCAAAAGTCCACATGTTGGCCAGTCCTCAAAAGTCAACGAAAGTCAATTGTATGAAGGTACGCTGTGCGTACCAGTTCTGTATGTGGGGCGTACTTCGTGGTCATCCAGAATCAGGGAACTCAACCCGCTACGCAGCGCGTACTAGGATTACGCCCAACATAAGTCCCGGTTTCATACTTTCATGATTTTTGGTATGAATAGATAAGGACATAAGCTCATATCTCAGATCCAGGCATTCTATTGACTCTTAAGCCATAAAGTCAAAACCTTTAAGACTTTGCATGGATGTAAAGGTCACCAATCACTTTAAACACACATCCTCTTTCCCCATTAAGCCCTAATCTCATGCATGACTTTATCATAACATCCAAGATTGGATTTTTATGGATCTACAACACAAAATACACTAAAATGGGGTAGACCAAGGTCCATGGAGTTCCTTTGCTCAAAAAGTCTCCACCTTTGGGACTTAAACCTTAAAAATGCTCTTATATGATGTTCATAATAAAAGATTGGTAAAGTTTGAAGCTTTTTACCTTTGTGAGAAGCTCCCCACTCAATTTAGCTCAAATCTAGTAGCTTGGACTCAAATCTTTTCTCTTCAAGGTCTTCTCTTCTTCTTCACAAGCACACAATGACACTTTCAAGCTCAAATACCGACATACAAGTTTAGAACGAAGGTTTAGCTCTTTTCGGGTTTCACTCTCTGGAAATGGTGGCTGGGATGGAGGCCATAGCCTTCCTTTTGTAGTGCTCATATCTTATTTAGGGATTTGAGTCTGGGCCCAGTGTAACTATGGTACGCCCAGCGTACTTGGGTAAAGTCTGCGTCAAAGGCACGCCCATGGGTACATGCAGCGTACTCTTTAGTATGCCCAGCGTACCCACTCGTATCCATTTTCTATTTTGGGCTAATTTTGAAAACTTGGAAAAGAAGAAGGATTTTAGAGATATATTTAAATTTCAGGATGTTACACTGACTTACGCCAAAGTCAAGGTATAATACCAGAAGCCCACGAGTCTACTACAACAACTAGACATACCCGAACGGAAATGGGAAAGGATAACCATGGACTTCATCACCAAATTGCCCAAGACAAAGAACGACCTAACACCATTTGGGTAGTCGTTAATAGGTTGACCAAATCCGCCCACTTCCTGCCAATAAAGCAAACTAAAAAAATGGAGAAGTTAACCAGGACCTATATAAAAGAGATTGTAAGATTACACAGCGTGCCGATCTCTATTATCTCCGACAGAGATAGTAGATTTACCCCACGGTTTTGGAAGTCACTTCAAAGGTCATTGGAACCATGCTCAATATGAGTACATCCTACCATCCCCAAACATATGGGCAAAGTGAGAGGACCATCCAAACACTAGAGGATATGTTAAGGACTTGTGTGATAGACTTCGGCAACACATGGCATACCCATTTTCCGCTCACCGAGTTCTCCTACAACAATATCTATCACACTAGCATCAAGGTCTCTCCATTTAAGGCTCTATATGGATGCAAATGCCAATCACCTCTCTGTTGGGTCAAGGTGGGAGACACGCAACTGGTGAAAGGGAAAGTACCCGATAATAATCTCATCGGTCCCGAGATCATCAGAGAGACAACCGAGAAGATCGTCCAAATTAGGGAACAACTAAAGGCGTCTAGAGACCGACAAAAGAGCTACACGGATAAACAACAGAAGCCCTTGGAATTTCAAGTCGGAGACCGCGTGCTGTTGAAGGTCTCTCCTTGGAAAGGGATGATACATTTTGGAAAGCATGGGAAATTGAATCCAAGATACATTGGACCGTTTGAGATGCCTTCCAGGATTGGTCTGGTGTCTTATAAGATTCAACTACCGTGTGAGCTCAACAATGTACACCCTGTCTTTTATGTGTCCAATCTGAAGAAATGTCTATCCGAAGAAACTCTCGTTGTCCCGCTTGATGAGATTGAAATAAACGAGAGCCTCCATTTCATCAAGGAACCCGTAGAAATAATTGATAAGGAAGTAATGTGAACGAAACAAAGTAGCATCCCCATTGTGAAGGTCTAATGGATCGCCAAAAGAGGACCTGAGTTCACCTGGGAACGCGAAGACCAGATGAAATAGATGTATCCACACCTTTTCCCTAGTTAATGAGGGCCCACTCTAAAACTAATTTCGAGACGAAATTCCCTTTAATAGGGGGATGATGTTACAACTAGTAAATTTAGGGTCAAGTAAAGTCTAGATTGTAACTATGTACAAATGAATACACAATGTAACCTTGTTGCAATTGATTCTTGTAAATCCAAAACAACATTGTTATATGAGTACATACACACATACATACATACATATATATATATATATATATATATATATTCGTAATAAACAATTAGAAGACCAGAATAGATCAAATAGTAACACATAAGTCAAAAGTGGGCCTTTGCTTTAAGGTTTTCGGCCATGAAAACCTCTTGACCGAAAACCCTTTTAATGGTGATCTTGAAGTCCCAAAAACTTCCATGAGCCATAACAAATCTGAAATCCACAAGCTAGGACCACCCTAGAATCGAAAAACCTTCTTATGGAAAACCCTAAAGGCCAAAAACCCCCTCCCTTGTCCAAGAGATTTCAGTTGGGTGTAATATCCAAGACATTGACTTTGAAAATTTGCATCTTCCCTAGAGGCTCATTAACCACCGAATTCATATACCCTACACAACAACATACACCATGCCTCCGTAAAAGACACATAAGTGACCAACATATATCAAGAAAAGCCTCATCCTTCCCTCCTTTTTATCTTGCGGCTGTGAGGGCCTATTCCTCTCACCACTTTCACTTTTTTTCAAAACACTCTCTAGAACAAACTCAAGTTTCTCAAAGATCTTCATTTTCAAGTTGGATTTAGAGCCCGTCGGTAAGCATTTTCATGTATCATAAGTGTTTCTATGCACTTCTAGGTAAATTTCATTATGTTTACACACATTTTTCGTATGTGAAACCCTTAGGATACAAACACCTGCAAGAAGCTCTTAAAGTTCATACCAAAAGCTAGGCTCGAAAATCCGCATCATCTTCCTTCAAACCATCTAAAAAATCAACTCAATGTGAGCTTCATACCCCTATTTTCGAGTTTTTCATGCTTTAGGGGGAATACAAGTCAAATGTGTTTGTCCTTTGGATATTTGTATGCTCTATTCTTATTGTATGAATATTGAGTAATCTTTGTATAAAATGTGGACATTACTTTCTTATCATATAAAAATCGTGACCTATGAGGTTGATAAGCAAAAATGACCAAAAACATAACTCATTTTGTGGTAACAAATATCAACAAGAAAAATATGGGTTGTGCAAACTGCAAGTTTATGGTAGTTTTTACTAAAAATAGTATTTCTTGTAGAAATCTTTACATATTAGACATTTCGATTTTGGTGGGTTAAAAACCCAAGAAAATTATGTGTTAATAACATATATCTACCGAATCCAACGCCTGAAGAACGTCATAGATGCATAACAGTCATATTAAGCATAGTTATAGTAACTCATATAGGGATTAACAATACTATCTCGGTTTACGGGAAGCTTACACTTCAATAGTTCTATAAAAATATAAAGCTACATACAACACTATTGCTTAAATTTTACTGATCTTAAGGTTTAAGACATCAGTTCACATTTAAGAAAATATGGGATTTCTGGAAAACATACACTATCACTTTGCAAGGAAAAGATACAGAAGTCATACAAACATTTTTGTCTTGGATAAAAGACTTATAGCCCATTTCTATAGAAAACATTGGATTTTCTGGAAGTATACCAAAACGATTTTTAACAAGACAGTTGCAAACCCTTTTGAAACAAAAATGCTTATGAACTCACCAAAATTCATTGTTGATGCTTTTCAAAATCACTTGTATTCTCAGGGAGCCAGTAACAGGTATTCAAATATTTTGAGAACAAGTGTTGCTGCATTATGGAATTCTACTTTTCAGACATTATTGTGTAACTTTTGAACAAACACAATAACTATGTAAACTTGTATTCTTCATGTATGATATATGGGTTGCTATGTGTCACACCCTGAAACCCAGGGCGGAAACGTTCCGGGGCGGAGGTGACTTCATGTTGAATATCATAACCAATGTACATAGTAAGCTCAGTAAACACAAAACATTACATTATATAGAATCATTTACATTTGTTTGAAAGTAAAGGTATACAAGTGTTATACACATATATCATATGAACAAAACAAAGACGAGTCTTCTAAACGCTTTGTCTTCTCTAAAAGATGGCGATGTACCTGTCTAATGCTGACCTGAGAATACAAGCAGTTTGAAAATCAGCATAAAGCTGGTGGGTTCATAATCGGTTTAGTTTTGAAAAGATCGAGTTTCCTTTGGTTTTTCTGAAAAAGTTGTTATCCAAAAAAATCCCATAGTTTCTTATGAAAACAGTTTAGTTATCTTTCGATACATAATTTCATTTATGAGTAGATATGTTGTTCCAGGAAAATCCCATATTTTCCTATTAGTTTAGTTTCCATTCATTACATAATTTGTTTATGGGTTGTTATGTTATCCCAGGGAAATCCCGTATTTTCCTAAATGTTGCGGTTAGTTCTTAGTTCAGGTTTCGATGTACTAGTATCTACCATACTTATAGTATTAATTAGGTGTTCTGATATCTTAGTTACCCTACATTCGAATATCGATTATCTACTATTCTTAGTTGTATTTTCGAATATTTCAATACACTCAGAAACGTACATTAAATGTATATTCGATATTCTGGTGATTTCCAAAAGAGTACATTAGACATATCTTCGAAACTCGGTCGACATCCAAAGGCGTATGTTTTCGAAACTCAGTCGATGTCCATATGCGTACTTTCGAATTATTTTCGAAACTCTGGTGACACTCAAGGCGTACATTAACTGTATATTCGAAGTCTCGGCGTCATCCAAAGGCGTGCTTTCGTATTCGTATTCGTATTCGTATTCCTATTCCTATTCGCATTCGTATTCATATTCGTATTCTTATTCGTATACCTATTCCTATTTGTATTCGTATTCGTATTCGTATTTGTATTCGTATTCGTATACCTATTTGTATTCGTATTCGTATTCGTATTCACATTCGTATTCATTTTCGTTTTCATATTCATATTCACATTCGTATTCGTATTCGTATACCTATTCATATTCGTATTCACATTTGTATTCGTTTTCGTTTTCGTTTTCGTTTTCGTATTCGTATACCTATTTGTATTCATATTCGTATTCGTATTCGCATTCGTATTCGATTTTTTTTTCATATTCGTATTCACATTCGTATTCGTATTCGTATTTTGTTAGTATTAATCTTAGTTTATGATTAGTATGATTTCTTTTGCAAAATGTAATATAGTTTATAACAGTTTTTAAAGAAATCTGCGTTTAGTCTAACAGTTTACTTTGCAATTCGAACCATTGGTTAACATGATTTTTGATATTTAGAGCATACATAAAATGAAACATTTGAGCTGAAAATAAGTTTAAGTACAATATTTCCTTGTAATTTTGCTTGTATTCGCCCCCCCTGAAAACATTTGAAAAACACGGAAAAAAGGTAAGGGTATGAACTCACCGATTGAAGAATGTGCCTGATTGGATGCTAAACGTTGGTTCGGGGCTTAACCGTGTGGGGTTCCTATGTAATATGAAATGATACACAATTGTATCTAATTAGACTTTGAATCACTAATTAGATAAGATTATACACTCCAAAACGCGAAAACACTTCAAAATAAGTGTTTGGAGTGACCCGGGTGACATCTAAGGACGTATAAGGCTTGGGTATGGAGTTTACTCCTCTAGAGTAAACTCATAAGAGGGTTTATGGCCCTAATGACCCTTTCCCCATGAGGTTACGGCCGTAAACTCATGGTGGGCTGTTCTATGATGCTAAATGGCCTTATATCACTTGGGGATTAATGCTAGACTTGGTTTTGAGGCTTTGGAATGGGTTTAACTCACATATGGACCATTTATAGGAGTTTATGGCAGTAAACTAGGAGTTTGCGGCCGTAAACTCCCCCACACACATTCCTTTGATGTTTTTGTGGTCCTAGGTCCTTTACAAGAGTATCTAAGTCATAATACAAGCCTTGGGGTGAGTTTAAGGTACCATAAGACCATGTTTTAGGAGTTTACGGCCTAAGAACCCATTCTTGAGGAGTTTACGGCCGTAAGCTCCTATGGGAGTAGTTCTACCATGTTCAAGGCCCTTATCTTGGTTGTGGTTGCTTCTAGACTTCGTTCTAAGGCTTATGAGGTGTGTAAGTGGCATTTTAACACCTAAAAAGGAGTTTACTCCCCATGGATAGGTGTTTACGGTCCAAGCATATGCTTAGGCCGTAAACTCAAGTTCATACCCTAAATGAAGAGATCAAGGTGTTCTAAGTCCATGCAAACAAGTCCTTAGGTCATATCTAGGCTCCAAATGAGGTTTGGAAGGGTTTTAAGGCTTAAAACCCCCCATTACATGTGTTCACGGCCTAAGGAGGTTCTAGGACCGTAAACACATGTTTATGGTTCTATTCCTCATATTTTTCACGAATTTGAAGGCCAAAGGTGTTATACTAGGAGCTAGGATAGTTACCTTGATGATTTGGAGCTTGTTTTGGATGATTTTGGCTTGATTTCAAGTTTTAGAGAGAGAAAGTAGAGAGAGAGAGGGGAAAGGCTTCAAATGAGCCTCTCTCTCAAATTTATATATGCTCAAAGTTTGGGACACGGTAGAATTCTACCCGATACTATTGATAAGCGAGGCTTTTAGTCGTACCCGATTTAATTATTTTATAACTTGACGGAATATAAACTAAAATTTTTCTAAATAAAATTTGGAACGTTTCCACGAGTTTCTAATGCGTTTGGACAAATATTAAGTCATAATAGCAAACTCAAATAAATGACTTAATTTTTTTGAAACGAACGGAAACAATTCAAGACGATGAATTTTAAAACACGGAACGGGTTACGACGACGGAACGAACTTCGGGTTGTCACACTATGTTTCATATATATTCAATTGTTATGATACTCTAAATGACATCTATGCCCCCGAACGTTTCCGCTGCTCCGGTTCGGGGGTGTGACAGATACAAATTGTTGAGTAAAAAGGGTTTAATCTTTGAATGATATTGAGTTAAGTGTGGAATTAATGGATCTTTTAGTGAAGCTCAAGAATAACTAGATTGTGGAAAAATAAGGAAGAGATATAGCAACAAGTTTCCTTAAAATAAAAGCAAGTAAATAGCACTATAGTTGAATCGTAACAAGGCTTGCATTCAAGACCAGGTTAGAACATAATGAACAACTAAGTATGAAAGATAATATTGATAAATAGACTTTTGTATTGATATAACGATTACACAGAAAAGATATCAGAAGTGAAAAACCTACATAGATTGATCACCAAGATCATCTATTTATAAGACAAAACATTACACATTAAATTACAAAATAAGAGTAGATTGACGGCCCTGTTCATGACTAATGTGTGTAGTCCACCAAGAAATGTTAGGATATATTTGATCATTATGTTATCACTAAAAAATAGAATAACATCTTTATACTTTGCCTCTCCGGTATTGCTCAACAATATACAAGGCTCTTCGGTAAGCCTTATCTCCTATCCGGTTCCTTGAATCATCAACATTGTGGTATGGATTACACACTTCAGTTGCCGAGGGTCACTTTATGTCTTAACAATATGTCATCGGAAATATCATTCTATAATGAATCTTAGGCATAAAGATCTTGCAATATGAATATTCAGGAATCACGTCATACATGAAGAACTGTCGTCGCATGATCCATAGCATTTCAAAAATCGTCGAGATTAAGCCACCTTAGTCGATATTTTAAGAATTAAGCATTGGACCAGATTAATCGGTAAAGAAAGTAACAAAATAACCAATGAATTTTATCACATAAGTCTTAAATCGCATAGAGAATTGAAACCCAAATTCATAACCCTAAATCGGTGAACATTCATAAATTAAAGCAATTGCATGTTTCTTTGTCCAAATTATCATAGAGGAAAGTTGTTGGATTAGGTGTCTAAGCCCATTTATATAACTAGTATCTACTTGACCCGATAGTAGCATGGACCTTTTAGGTTGCTTTCACCAGAGCAATTTGATAGGACGGACTTTTTAGGAAGTGTTTATTTGTGACTTACTAATATATTATAAGTATAATATATTAATTGAGAAATCATATTATTTAATTAGTATTGATCAAGAATTAATTTGGAATTAATTTATTGATCAAAAGTGAATTAAATATACGGGGGTTGATTAAGTAAATCAGTAATACTTATAGTTGGGCTAATGATCCATGGTTGATTTAGGTGGGCTAAACCTATATGATAGTCCATAAAAGTTTAACCCATGTAACCGAATAAATATGAAGGGTCATGGTGAATTTGGGTTTACGTGGATGAAACCCTAGGCTTTGCCACATTATAAAAGCAACCCCATAGTCACTAAAATCGCCCCCCATGCACTCTTAAGAAGAATCACATCCGATTTGGTGCTATCTAGCCACTTCTCATAAGCCTCCTCTTGCATTTGGTGTTTGTAAAACATTCGAGGAATCACACTTGAGGTGCTAAAGCTTTCAAAGGCCAAGAACTACAAGATACATCAAGAGGTATTCATCTAACTTGGATTTTATGTTGTATATCCTTAATTGTATGCTAGTTAGGATGTATGGTTTGGAAAAGGGAAATTCCATCTATAATTAGAGAAAACTTAGATCCAATGTATCTAGGGTTGCATATGCACCATAGGAGTGTTATAGTGCTCAAAACCCAATAGTGGTATCAGAGCCTAGGATTGTTTTCTATTATATTGATTCTATTGTCTTATTTTCAAAGCTGAAAAAGTCACATCGTTGGACTCTGACTGCCGACTCGACGATTGCTATGATTGGATTCGATGAGTTGGATAATCAGATGATGAACTCGACAAGTCCATTACCAGACTCGACAAGTTGGATCATTAGATAGCAGTTTTCTTGAGTTTTTGGCCAGAATTGGATTGGGATCATTACCACAAACTGTTTTGTATCATTAAAAATATTTTTCCTGATATGGTAGTGATTATCCTTATCTAATTAAAAGACAATTGTCAAATTTCAAGATAATAAGTTGATTATTTGTATTATTTTATGTGAATTGTTTTGCTATATGAGTTAGATTAGATTAACTTGATGAATAACTAATTATATGATAATTGTATAAGTTATAATTTATCTAATTTGTTCTTGAAGAGAGTTTCATAACTTGTCCTCATGTTATGAAATATGAAAACTCTCATTCATGAACATTAAAACTCATAAGTTAGGGAAACCAAAAGTTTCGAAGAGTTATAAAACTTGCCCTCAAGTTTTCGAATTTGTAAAGTCTCAATTATGAAACATTTAATTCCAAAACTTATAATTTTAAAAGTTTAAAATTCAACCCTTATACTATTATAATATTAAAAGTTAATACTTATATATATATATATATATATATATATATATATATATATAAGGCAAGTCAGTCTTACCGCTAGTAGGCCTCATTCACGAAGTTGGTCTATAAGGAGGGTATAAGGTTACTATCTATAAAATGGTGGTTTAATGGGTGTCCACTCTCACCCACCACTTCCTTGATTGGTGGAGGGTCGTTATCCGAATGGGTAGGATAGAACATTAATCTTTATTGATAAGTATAATGAAATTATAAAGTAACTAAACTTTTATAATTTCCCATTCTTAGTTACTTTAGGAAAAATGTGAAAATGGTGTTATTCCATGAATTTGCATTGCACCTTGCTAGTCGTTACTGGAGTGTGTGTGGTTAACTGGCACACTAATTTGGGACTAACAAGGGTGGCAAAGGGTAGCTTAATGTTTTTCACAGATCAATGGAGCGTGTGTGGTTAACCAGCACATTGATTTGTTGATAAGTGACATCAAGAGTACCAAGCGATTTGTACGGTTATTCACACCTTGTTTGTGATCCTCGATATCCCAATCACAAACTTGAAGGGCATAATCGAGATTTAAACATGCCATTGAAAAGTTCAACGAATCTCAAAGAATCTAGGAATTTCAATTCATTTAAAACCTAATAATCAATTTCGTTTTTCATGGTTGAAATTGGTAAATCGTCATTTACCTACCTTCAAATATTTTACAACTGGATTACGACATCCCTCTTCCGAATTGTATAATATTGTGTTAGGTCCTAGCGTTAATATTTGATTTGGGTGTTATATTAAGGATTATTATCTAATCTAAAATTGTTCCTTTTCCTTTTCAGATGTCTATCCCAAACAATGCTTCAGGCTCCAACCCTTCTAGCTCATCCCCCCTCATGAATTTGGTTGAGAGAACTATCTTCGATGGGTCAAACTTCAACGACTGGAATCGAAACATTCGTATGGCCCTTCGCTACGAGGACTAAGAATATATCCTCGATAAAGAGCTGAAGGAGATTGATGAACAAACTGCTACTCTCGAGCAAATCGAGGAATACAGGGTTCATTAGAGGGATGCGACAAAGGTGTCATGCATTATGATTGCTACCATGACTACTGAGCTTCCAAAGTCCTATGAGGAGTTCTGGATTCGAGATGCACCAAGATTTGATGGAAAGGTACCATCAAAGTGCTTGGAAGGAGAGGTATGAGATCATTGCCTCAATGATCACAACCAAAATGAAGATGAAGAGTTGGCTGTTGATATCATCCTAAATTATTTTCCTGCTTGTTATGCTCAGTTCAGAATGACATATCATATCAACAAGGAGGGAATCACTTTGAGCAAGCTTCAAGGCCTTCTAAGAACTGCAGAAAGCAATTTCAAAGGCAAGTATGTTGTATCCACTCCTACTGCTGTTGCCCCTGTTCTGGCAATTGGACACGGGAAGGGAAAGAAGAGGAAGGCACCTTCTAAGAGCCATAAGGGAAAGTCCCATGATGGATCCTCTTCTAGTGGAACCAAAGGTGGTCCTGCTAAACCCTCTACCAATCTAAAGGAAGTAGAGTGCTTCTATTGTCATGAAAAAGGGCACTAGGCAATACTTGCAGGACATTAAGGATGGGAAGATAAAGCCCACCTTCGAAGGTATTTACACTATTCTTTCTAATAACTCGTCACACGATAATTCTTGGGTCCTTGATACAGGTTGTGGATTTCACATTTGTTCTGATTTGCAGGGCCTAAAAAAGAAGTAGGGATGTGGAGCACGGGAAGATAAACTTAATCATGGGGAATAGGAAAGTGTCACCTGTCACCAAGATTGGAGTTTAATCTTTATTGCTTAGTAGTGGGTTAAATTTAGAGATGAATAATTGTTGTTACTCGTCGGATATGGCGAGAAATATTATTTCTTTTCATGGTTTGTATAAACAAGGTTTTAGATTTTCATTTGATATTGAAATTGGTTCTATTAATGCTTTGTTTAATGGTGTATTTTATTTTAAAGTATTGAATATTGATTCATCCAATGGTTTGGACAAGACATGCTTGTGGCATTGTCATATGGGACATGTTAACAAGAAGCGCATAGCCCAACTCCAAAAGGATGGACTCTTGGAGTCATTCGACTTAAAGTCGGATGACACTTGTGAATCTTGTTTGCTTGGAAAGATGACCTAGTCACCCTTCACTGGTACATGTGAAATGGGTGAAGGTCTGTTGGATCTCATACACACCGATGTGTGTGCACCCTTCAGATCCGCCACAAGGGATGCCAACCACTTCTATGTGACTTTTACTAATGATTACAACATATATGGCTATATCTACTTGATCAAGCATATGTCAAAAAATCATTGAAAATTTCAAAGAGCTTAAGTAAGAAGTGGAGAATCAATTGGGCTGGAAGATAAAGATGGTCTGATTCGATCGGGGTGGTGAGTATCTTAATATCGAGTTACACGACTATCTAAAGAAATGTGGAATTGTTTCACAATTGACGCCACCTAGCACACCATAGCATAATGGTGAGGTTGAGAGGCAGAATCGAACCTTGTTGGACATGGTTTACTCCATGATGATTCAAGCTTCATTACCTATCTCATTTTCAGGTTATGCCATAAAGACTCCCGCCCATATCCTTAATCTAGTCCCAACTAAGAAGGTTGCCAAAACACCTCACGAGATGTGGATAAGGAAGGTTCCCTCGTTAGCACACATCAAGGTTTTGGGTTGCAAGACTTTTGTAAGATGAGAGACTCACGACAAGATCAAAGCTCCTAGTGAGTGATGTATTTACATCGGCTACCCGCAGAAGTCCTTTGGATATATCTTCTACAGACCGAGTGACAATGTTATATTTGTTGCGAGGAGAGGAGTTTTGAGAGAGAGAGAGAGAGAGAGAACTCATATGGCAAGAGGATAGTGGGAGGCAAATTGACCTTGAAGAGCTTCAAGAGTTAAATGTTAAAAGAACCTCAAACACTAGCGCTCAACCCAAGGAGGAAACTCCTGTTGAACCGATTGATGAGTCCGTACCTCTGAGATGTTCCAATAGAGTTAGTGTTCCACCTTTGTTATATGGTTTTCATATAAAAACTAAAGGTGATACATTTATCAGTGATAGTAGATTGATAAATCTAGATGAACCTAATAACTAAAAGGAAGCCATGGCAGGTCCCGAGTATGTGAAATTGATAGAGGATAGAGACTGCGAGATTCAATCCATGTATGACAACAAAGTTTGGAACTTGGTTGACAATGTGACAGGTTGAAAGACAGTCTGTGACAACCCGATATTTCAACTCTTTGTAACGACCAAAATGGGTCAAGTATTGTAACCACTTCTGAATAATAAAAAGTTACTTTCATAATAAAATGTATAAATAAGTTCCACTTAATTTCCTTCTATGATTAAATGTCTTTGAACCATGATCGTACGTGAAAAGAATGCCCAAATCCGACTTCATATAGCGAAGTTATGATTTTTCCAAGTTCGGCTTAGCAACAGACAGCTAAAAACTCGAATCGGAGATCGAGCGACTTTTGGCCGGAATGACCTAAACGAGAATCGAAGGTCTCGACAATGGTATTCCAGCGGTAAAAAGTCTGGCAAAAACCGACATCAGATAAAGAAGTTATGAATTTTCTAAGAAATTTCTTAAACACGATGGATTTTTAATAAATAATAAAAAAAAATTTGGAATTTGCCGACGGAGTCTAAACGAAAGTTGTAGAGCGTAGTCTCACCTACGCGAGGATATAAAGACCATCAAAAACGGAGTTCGTATGAAGAAGATATGAATTTTTGAAGTTTATTAAATAAATTAATTATTTATTTTATTCAAAATTCGGATATTATCCGAAGGGGAGTCAGCGTCCTCATCCGAGGTACGCGCTGCGTACTCCTGTACGCCCCGCGTAACCGAGAGGATTGGCCTCTGATCGTCCACGTCGCGCTATCCGAAGGAAACCGACCCGTCCGACCCGTCCGAAGCCCCGACCCGTCCGACCCGACGTCCCATCCGACCCGCCGTCCCATCCGACCCGCGTACCCAGCAACCCGTCCCATCCGAACCGAGGCAGTCGAGGCTGCGGTCATGCATGACGTACGCGTACGCGCTGCGTACAAGCGTACGCCCCGCGTACCGAGGCAGACCAGCCTTACTATAAATAGGATGCGAGGGTTTCCAAAGAAGGGGTTCATTTCTCTTCTCTCTCTCTCAACTTTGCCTCGTTTTCCGTGTCCGTTCAAACCCGAAGCTCTGGTCTTTTTGGCTCAAGTCCCGAAGTTCAATTTTACTCCCGAGAATCCTGAGGAAAATCCGTTTCCCGAGACGAAACTCTGCCCGGTTTTCCATCTCGCTATCTCCAAAACTTTCAAGTGAGTTTCATACCCCTTAATCAACCGTTTTAATTATTCTAAATACTTTTATATGCTTTCAAGGGGGGGGGGGGGAATTACAAGTAAAACACACGAGTATTATCGTGTGTTACATAAAGAAACTCTTTTATATACTGTTATATATTCAAATCACATGCGATTTATAAACCTTTAAGGAACCTTTATATATATATAACATATGTTACAATAGCATTTTATCCTTTAAAATATAAAGTTGTTGTAATGCATGTATAAACTAAACTGTTCTTAGATTATTCTTTTCTATCTTAGACACTACACCAAAAATCTATGCTTTCATAAACAAGTGATTCTTTTTCTAGGTATTTCTAAACAAACAAGGCACACTTTTTGAAAACTATAATAGGTATAGTTTTACGAACAGATTTCTAACTCTTATGTACTAGAAACATATATTTCAAGAAGTTTACTTTCGTATACAAGAACAAACGTAACATTTTAACAAGTAGATCTGTTTTTATACCACGGATTTATGAGACACTAACTTCATGTACGTTCGAGTACACATTTCAAGTCCTGTATTATATACCAGAATCCCTTAGAGGGGGAGCATGGTGTTTGTGTATAGATCTATACGGGCTTGACAACCCGCGCCCTGACTGTTAGCTGCAGTCCACCGTTAGGGGTGACAAACATCATAACATTCCAACGCCTGAAGAACGTTGTGTATAGGCATTCAGAGTCAATAGTATGGTTATAAAACTCACAAGGGGTATTAAAAATGCATTGATTTACAAGGTTTTCAAACTCATTGGTTATTCTACATTTACATACATTTTGGAAACAAACATTGGTCTTGAGTGAAGGCTACTTTTATACTAGTAGAAAATATAGGATTTTCTAAACACAAACAAACAAAGATAAAACATTTCATTTCATTCAAACATTGTCACTTAAATACTTATGAAATTCACCAGCTTAAATGCTGATCTACTCTTTCAAAATTACTTGTATGTCCCAGGGATTCAATAATTTCAGGTACTAATATGCTTTTGAAGAAGAGATGCTGCGGCGCCAGTTTAATCTCATATTTTGACATCATATTGTAATTGGTTTTGAACATGTAACTTTTGACAAATGTAAACTTTCAATTATATATATGATGGTTGTATTGCTTTCTTTACTATGTATTCATTTGTTACGTTACCACATGAAGTCATCCGCCCCCGAACGTTTCCGCCGTTCAGGTTTGGGGGTGTGACACAGTCGGATGCAAATAGATCTTCATGAGGAAGACCGACATGGATGAGAAAGTACACACATATAAGGCGCGACTGGTTGTGAAGGGCTTTACTCAAACTCATGGAGTTGACTATGACGAGACCTTCTCACCAGTAGAGAACATTAAATCCATAAGGGTTATGTTAGCCACAGCTGCATTTCATGATTATGAAATATGGAAAATAGATGTCAAAACCGCTTTCCTTAATGGAAACTTGGCTGAAGATGTTTATATGTGTCAGTCAGAGGTTTTTGTCGGTGCAACGTACCCTAATAGAGTGTGTAATCTTGGGAAATCCATCTATGGGTTGAAACAAGCATCTCGCAGATGAAATCTTTGTTTCGATGAGAAAGTCAAAGAGTTTGTTTTTTCGAGAAGCGAAGACGAGTCCTGCATATATGTCAAAGCTAGTGGGAGTATAGTTAGCTTTCTGGTATTGTATGTAGACAGCATATTGCTCATAGGAAACGACATCCCAATCTTGCAGGAGGTGAAGTCCTAGCTTGCGAAGTCTTTCGCTATGTAGGACCTTGGGGAAGTTGCTTATATTATAGGGATAAGAATATTGAGAAACAGGAGTAAAAGAATAATATGACTTAGTCAAAGTACCTACATGGACAAGGTGTTGAGTCGTTTTAACATGGAGAATTCCAAGAAAGGTAACTTACCTATCCAAAGCAGTACCAAGCTGAGTAAGACTCAGAGTCCGAGTACAAAGGCTGAGATAGTAGAGATGAGTCGAGTACCATATGCTTCCACAGTTGGCTAGATCATGTATGATATGACTTGTACTCGCCCTGATGTGGCCTTTGCTATGAGCATGGTCAGCAATTATCAAGGGAATCCTAGTAGAGCCCACTGGACTGTAGTAAAGAATATTCTTAAGTACCTACAGAGGACAAAGGACTGGGTCCTTACCCTCGGTGGGAGTGATGACTTGAGAGTGACAGGGTATTGTGACGCAAGTTTTCAGACCGACAGAGATAATTTACGCTCTCATTCGGGTTGGATGTTTACCCTAAATGGAGGAGCACTTACATGGAAAAGTTCCAAGCAAGAGACTGTAGCTGATTCAACGTGTGAATCAGAGTACATAGCAGCAAGTGTAGCATCAAAAGAGGCGATATTTTTGAAAAACTTCATCAGAGACCTTGCAGTTGTACCATCCATAGAGGAACATGTATAAATTTTCTGCGATTATGAAGGAGCAATCGCCTTAAACAAGGAATCAAGAGATCATGGAACATGCATACATATCGATAGAAAATACCACTTCATAAGACATCAAGTAGAAGGAGGACTCCTCGTTGTAAAGAGGGTATCGTCAGAGGACAACCCAGTAGATCCCTTTACAAAGTGACTGAGTAGGGATAAGCACTTGCAACATGCAAGGAGCATTGCGCTAAAGCACGATATTAGTTTTAGTGATTAGATAAATATTTAGAAACTTGTAATAGCCAAATTGTAATTGACATTTGATGATTGAATAAAATGAGTTTTATTTATAAATAAAGTTACTATCTTGTGTCAATTATTTACAATTGTTTCAATTTTGCATGTTTTGACTTTCGGAATAATAAGAGTATTCAAACTATCCACAGTCAATCATACTTTGATAGTAAGTTAAGACGTTAAACTGTTAAGAATTGGCTTGTAGATTGTCCAAGGTGTTAGACACAGTAAAAGTTTGCTACAACGTTCATGAGTGCTCTTAAAATAAGATTTGAGTATTAGATTAAACCCACCTCACATGAATCACTTCATGGAATTTATCACGAGTGATTGTGAGACGATAATATTATATACACTTCAAACCAAGATGTATGAGTTGTTGACTGCGAGTTGGTTGTGCATTGATGGTTTGAAAACGCATGAGTAACTTGATGTTATAAAACGTATTGTTGTGTATGATTTAAAAATTAGTTAGTACAAGCATATAAGTTGAATTTTATCTGTTTCTTTTATCCTAGGAGGATTAAAAGTTATATCTTGGGCTCCACGATGATTTTGTTTTGGCTTATGTGTCAGGCCCAGTCAGGACTCAATTGATGTGTTCAATTAAGTTATATGTCAAACAAATCGGAAATCGGGAAACAAACTGTTGGAAAATGAGTATGACTATGTTCCATGTATTTCTCCACACAGTATCTTGTAGAACAGAGGATTATACGATCCCTTATCTAAAGGACTCGTCACTGACTAGCTCAAAGTTCGTCAACGGCTTTTGAGAGCTACGATTGCTAATTAGATTTTCCAGTTGCATTGGTAGTTATAATTATCAGACTTATATAAGTGGGAGACTGTTTAATTAGGCGTCTAAGCCCATAACTATAACTAGTATCTACTTGACCCGATAGTAGCATGGACCTTTTAGGTTGCCTTTGTTGGATTAGTGTCTAAGTTCATAACTATTTTGGTATGTACTTGACCCGATGGTGTATGGTCCTTTTGGGTTGCCTTCACCAAAGCAACTTGATAGGATGAATTATGGAGAGAAAGGATTAAATATGATTTATTAATATATTATGAGAATAACATATTAAAGGAGAAATCATATTGTTTAATTAATATTAGTCAATAATTAATTGGTAATTAGTTTTGTGACTAAAAGAGATTAATTAAACTTAAGGGACTGGAATTGTAATTATAAGATAATTGCAATTTGGGCCATGGATTGCCATTTATTATAAGGTGGACGAATTCTATGGGGGAAGCCCAAATGAAATCGTCCAAGGCCTTAAGGAAAGGGCTTCATGGGTTGCTTAGGGCTTAAGCATCTAAATTAGGGTTTCCTTGTTAGATAACCCTAATTGCCTCCTATATATATGGATCCCTTATGACCCAAAAACGTGGCTAAGACTTCTCTAGGGTTTGTACACGTTTTTGGGCAGCCTCTATCCTCTCTCCTCTTCATCCTCTTGCTTATGGTGTTTGTGAACCATTGGAGGAGTGACAATTGTGACTCTAAGCCTTCCAAACTCAATACAAGGAGATTTGGGATTGTTATTGCTACATAACAATCAAGGTAACATTATAAACCTATTCTCATGTTAATATGATTACTTGTATGCTAAAATTAGGGTTTATAGTCTTGGATAACTTGCATGTACAATAGAGAAACCTAGATCCAAGCATTAGGGTTTGTATGAGCACATAGGATGTTCTTAGGACCAAAACCCATCAGTGGTATCAGAGCCTAGATTGGTTTCTATTGTATTGATGCTTGATATGTATGAAAAATTCGATTTTTTGGTTTCTGGAGGCTAGACTCGCCGAGTCCATAGCTGAACTCGCCGAGTCCATGCAGACTCGACGAGTCCAAGCTTGACTCGACGAGTCAACTCGTCAGATGGAATATATCTCGGGATTTCTTGCTGTTTTTGCTTTGGGATAGTTACCTTATCACATTAGATCTATATAAATCCGATTTTATGATATATTTCACTATCTAATTGAAGATTTTATCAATTAATAAGATAATTCTTTCCTTATGTGATAATTGATTAATTGTTTTGACTAAATTGATAAATTGTTTTGCAAGAAATCATTAAATAAATCAAATATGGATAATTATGTGATTAAATGTTAATTTGGATTATTTGTTATTTGATCCTTGTTGTTATGAAAAGTTTCATATTTTCCCCTTTAGGTTTTATGGTTTAAATTTGAACCTAAAAGTTTTGTTGTTTTGAAATTTAAATAGTTGAAACCCTAATGTTTTGAAAAAGGTTTCAAAACTTGCCCTCAAGTTTTGGAATTTAAATTTTGATTAATTGTTTAATTAGATGTATATTTAAATTCTAAACCCTAATGTTTTGAAATGTTTCAAAACTTGCCCTCAAGTTTTGGAATTTAAAAGTTGATTAAAAGTTTAATTTAGGAATGTTAAATTCTAAAACCCTAGTATTGTTTGAAAAAGGTTCAAATCACACCCTTATGGTTTTATTAATTAATTAAGGTGTATAATTAAAAGATGTTTAATAAATCCATAAAAGTTTAGGTTTACAATTTAATTGAATTAAAAGTATAATTATTAAATTTGACTACCTAATATTTTAAAAGTGTAAAATACACCCTATACTATATATAACATTAAAAGTCTAACATTATATATATGTATGAGTAAAAGTCAGTCTTACCGTTATTAGGCCTCATTCACGAAACTGGTCTATGAGAGGTGTTTAAGGAAATTGCCTATAAAATGGCGATTGAATGGGTATCCACTCTTACCCACCGCACTCTTGACTAGTGGAGGGTCGTTAGCCGAACGGGTAGGATAGGACAAAACCTTCCATTATAAGTATAATGAATTATTAAAGTAACTAAATGTTTTCATAAAATTCCCAATCTTAGTTACTTAGGCAAAAGTGAATTGATGCAATTCCATGAAATTACACTTTGTGCCCTTGTGAAGACGTTAGTGGAGAGTGTGTGGTTTACCAACACACTAAATGGTTCTGAGCAAAGGTAGCAAAGGGTGACTCAATGTTTGTCATAGTTCGGTGGAGCGTGTGTGGTTTACCGGCACATCGAATAGGTGACTGTAACATGTGAGGGCACCATGTAAGTTTGCATGGTTATTCACACCCGCTTTGTGATCCTCGGCAACCCAGTCACAAACAAGAGGGGCATATCGAGATTTAAACATGCCATTGAAGTGTTCAATGAATCTCATAGGATCTTGGAGTTTTCATAGATTCAAATCTTAAATTTCTTTTTCGTTTTTCATGGTGGAAATTAGTGAATCGGCATTCACTTACCTTCAAATGTTCTGCAATTTGGGTTACGGCATCCCTCTCCCGAGTTGTAGAATATTGTGTTGGGTCCTAGCCTTAGTATCTCATTTGGGTGATTTACTAAGGACTTAATCAATCAACTAACTTGAATTCATTTTCTCCCATTTTGTAGATGTCAAAGTTCGACAACTATGGTCTTCCCAAATCCCGTGGAACAAGCTTTCCACATGAAGATGATATTCCACGATTCAATCGAGGAACAAGAAATCATGCTTCACTTCCTCCTCCTCCTCCAGTTATTCTCCCTAACCCACAAGTTCAAAGGCTTGAAAAGTTCAAGATCATTCAAGCCCTTTTGGCAAGTAAACATAAAGAAGGAAAGCCGGTGTGTGCACACGTCCTAGGGATGAAGTCACACATTGATAGGTTAAGAATGTTGGGATCAGGAAATGGCTGTTGATTGGGTTCTTCAGTCACTTCCTAACTCATATAGTGAGTTAGTAAGAGAGTACTATATGATGAACCGCGACGTGACCCTTATAGATCTCACTTATATGCTTATTGCTGTTGAATCAGCAATGGTTTGGCGCAATAGAAAAGCAAAGTTGATTGGTGAATCTGCCTTCAAGACCTCTATGGATGTAGATGATGGCAATGAAAGACATGCTATGATCGAAAACTTTGATCATAAGAGAAAGGCAATGTCTGAAGTAGTTCCATGTCATGTTCCAAAAGAGTTAATTTGCTTTTATTGCCAAGAGAAAGGGCATTGGAGATGAAGCTATCCCATTTACCTAAGAGATCTAAGAGATGGGAGAGTCGAAACGTATGGCTCTAATATAGGTAAAATCCATTAACTAACTCTTTTAAGCTTCTATTCTAGATTCTTAATACATAATGTGATAAGATTACAATTGATGTTTTGTAAGATCGAAGAAAAGAAAGGAAGCTTAAAGGAAGAAGTGAGAAGAATCTAACCGTGAAGGAATGGATTTCGATCGCATTTCTTGAATATTAGAGCTACTACTTAGAGTTAGAATTAGATTGCTAAGGAAGATGTATTAGCATAGTTTTTCAATGAATTTCATTGTAAGGACAAATTTTTTCCGCGATAAAATAAATTTTGATTTTATATTATTTATTTATCCTTGCAATGGCGTATATGAAAAATTGATGTTTGAATGTTTCTATTATTAGCAATAATGGATTTGGTTCTTCTTATGTTATTTATGGAAAGTCGAGAGTTTACCAAATAGGGAGAGTTTCTCATCGCCCAAGTTTCAATTGGACAGAAACTTGGAATCGTGCAACTTGGTTGCACAATGAATGAGAAATTTCATATTTTGGAAATTAGACTAATTCTTTGACAAAGTGTCAAGTGAAGGACTAGGAGATCGAGCACACAAAGTTGCGTGTTGATCAAGTCCACCATAAGAGTAACAATGATATTCGTCATGATTTACTAAAGGTTTAGTAAATATGATTATACTTACTAGATTAAGTGTAATTATGAATTGATTGAAAGGGTTTAAATCAATAGCAAAACGAATAAGAAGTATCAAGTAGGCAAAAAGATAAAAGTTTCTCCATTCTAAGAAGAAGGGAGAGTAGCTTTATGCTTTATGATAGGTCTTAATGATTAAGAACCATATCTCAATTGATCCTCTAAGTGAGTCTTAGTACAATTGTATGTATAAGAAGAGGAATCAAGAATTGAAGAAATGGTTAAGTCAATCATACTTCGTTCCAAAAAAACTCTTAGAGTTAAGATTGTGACATTGAGTGGAAAAGTATTAAGAAGGTTTATAACATTCGTCAAATGTGGAAAGTTGTGATGTCTTGGATAAGACAAAGACCAACTAGGACCAATTTATGAAGAGTTTTGATAAAAGCCACACTAATTCTTGAATATTTGTTTGTCAAGAAATGTTTTGCCAAGAGAATCTTATATGTCAAGGAGTCAGTGGGAGTCTTAATGGTCTTGAAAGCTTTCAAGAACAAATCAAAATAAACCTTATCGATCATCACTAGCACACGAGTTGAGGTTTACAACCTATCGTGTTGACATTATTTTGTTTCCGTGCCGTTCCACTTGAGTTAATTATGCATATGAGTCCTATGAGTTCTCATTTGAATGCATAAAAGGCAAGGACCTTGATCAATGGAAAGTACATTGATAAGAAAAGGTGAGCTGCTTAACTACTTGGAAGACATGGTGGGCAGCTGTGCTACCATAAGGCAAGAAATCGAGATTAAGAAAGTTCGATCCATATTAGTTTGAATTTGTCGTAAACTTGGGTTTTAACAAATTCACATGGATAGGAGCACATACACCGTTTAAATCTAAGTGTCATACGATTTCCTCCTTCATGAAAATGATTGTGAGGAAATGCTTTCACTAAGAAAGATTTTAAGAAGATAGTGATTGTACAATTGCATTCTCGAATTCGATTATGGTTACGGTATCCCTTTCCATAATTTGAATTGTGAGGTTTGGCAAATAGTCTTAATTGTTTAGACACACAAATGAGCTATCTAAGGAAAAGGTGTATAAGTTTAAAAGGCCTTGATAAAAGATTATCAAAGCATTAAGTATTAGAAACATGAACTTAAGAAATTCAATAAGTATTGTTTTTCTGAAAGTTTAGCTGTTTCTGAATACATGTCGAAGCTAGTGGGAGCATAAGTGTTATGTTTATAGTAATCATCATGATAGTGTGAGCATAAAAGTTATGATTGTATGATTATTAAGGAACGTATTGCAATTTGGCAATATTAATTATAGAAAACAAGAGTTATACCTTGCAAAGTTGTAAGGGTTGTAAAGTTGTTTTGCTATAATTAAGGGAGAGAATATTATGCTTCATTTCAAATCTAAATGATTAGGTTGAGAAATGTTAATAAATTTAGTCAAGGGTACATAGTGTGTTCTTAAAATTTCGATTAAGATTACGATATTCCTCTTCACAATTCGAATTTTGAGAACATAGCAAATAAAACATTATGCGTCGTGTCCCATACACTTCGGGTATAGGATCGATTGCAAATGCTTTAATGATTGACCATTCTAAAATTTTCCAAATGTCGAGCGCATTTAGAGGGAAAAGGGACTAGAATTGGTTTTGACTAAAATAATTAAACAACTATCAAAGGACAATCCAAAGTTTGACGATGATTGGTCGCTTGTGAGTAGTTGGAAGCATGGTATTGAATGGACCATATCGACCTTATTAATAATGAGTTGTCATATGGAAAATATGGAAATGTTTCCATATTGGATGGACCATATCGACATCATTACGAATAGATAAGATTCTATTAAGAATGAGTTGTCATATGGAAAATATGGAAGCGTGTCCATATTGGGAATTGAATATTGAAAAATCTATGTCTAGATTAGAAACTTTTATGCAAAAGGATGTTCAAAGAATGTACTTTGAGTGAGAGAAATCACGTCTATGGAATTGTCTTGTAACAATCTCCGATAGAGGACTTTGTAATATCATTGGCAATAGTCTTTGTGACATTGGTGCAGTGACATTACGAAAGGATCGTTGCATAGAATGTTAGAATCTAGCATATTCTATAAGTAGCAAGAATTTGATATTTTTTCACTTATGAAAAAGGATTTGGAGTTGTGAAATGAGAATGATTGGAAATGTGCTCAATTTGGTCTATTTCACAAAGTGAGAACCATAGGTAAACATTGTGTGCATGCTAGGAGCATGGGACAAGTGTAATAACTCAAGTAAGAAGTTGATTACCCGAAACGACAAATAATGAGTAATCGATATGGTGATAAATAAAAGGTGTTTTATTTATATTCAAAGGTTTGAGGCCATATGGGATTAGTATTATTCTTGTGTTTCACATTTGCATGTTTTGACTTCCAGAATAATCGAATTATTCGAACGGGCCACAGTCGTTCATATGTTGGAAGTAGATATGAATGAAGACTGTCGTGAATTGGTGTGTGGATTGTCTAAAAGAGTATTAGACATAAGCAAATGTTTGCTGCAACGTTCATGAGTGCTTATGAATATGATTTGAGCATTGGATTAAACCCACGCTCACTTGGATCACTCCATGAATTGTATCACGAGTGATTGGTGAGACGACAACATCTTATATTCTTGAAACCGAGATGTGTGAGTTGTATCTTGCAAATCGGTTGCACATTGATAATATGTAAACGCACCAGTAACTTGGTGTTATAAAACATAATGTTGTGTGTGATTCGGTGAGTGAGTGCAAGCAAGCATTGTATCAAAGTTTATCCTTTCCTTTTATCTAAAGTAGGATAAAAGCGATATCTTTAGGCCCCTCGATGATTTAGTGATGACAAACGTAAATGCTCGGCCGGGCTAGGGCTAATTTGATTTGTTCAGTTAGTCAGTCGTCATAAATCGGGAATCGAGATATAGTACAAAGAGAATGATTTGAAATCATATCTCATATGATATCTAGAATGGAGGAATATATGATCCCTTATCTAAGGACACACATATATATGATATGATCAGAGTTGACAGTGGCTTTGGAAAGCTACGATTGCAGATCAGGATCTGAAGTCATACGTATAATAGTTATTAGACTTATCCAAGTGGGAGACTGTTGGATTAGTGTCTAAGTCCATAACTATTTTGGTATGGACTTGACCCGATGGTGCATGGTCCTTTTGGGTTGCCTTCACCAAAGCAACTTGATAGGATGAATTATGGAGAGAAAGGATTAAATATGATTTATTAATATATTATGAGAATAATATATTAAAGGAGAAATCATATTGTTTAATTAATATTAGTCAATAATTAATTGGTAATTAGTTTTGTGACTAAAAGAGATTAATTAAACTTAAGGGACTGGAATTGTAATTATAAGATAATTGCAATTCGGGCCATTGATTGCCTTTTATTATAAGGTGGACGAATTCTATGGGGGAAGCCCATATGAAATCGTCCAAGGCCTTAAGGAAAGGGCTTCATGGGTTGCTTAGGGCTTAAGCATCTAAATTAGGGTTTCCTTGTTAGATAACCCTAATTGCCTCCTATATATATGGATCCCTTATGACCCAAAAACGTGGCTAAGACTTCTCTAGGGTTTGTACACGTTTTTGGGCAGCCTTTATCCTCTCTCCTCTTCATCCTCTTGCTTATGGTGTTTGTGAACCATTAGAGGAGTGACAATTGTGACTCTAAGCCTTCCAATGTCAATACAAGGAGATTTGGGATTGTTATTGCTACATAACAATCAAGGTAACATTATAAACCTATTCTCATGTTAATATAATTACTTGTATGCTAGAATTAGGGTTTATAGTCTTGGATAACTTGCATGTACAATAAAGAAACCTAGATCCAAATATTAGGGTTTGTATGAGCGCATAGGATGTTCTTAGAACCAAAACCCATCAGCCTTCACCAGAGCAATTTGATAGGACAGACTTTTAGGAAAAGTTTATTTGTGACTTACTAATATATTATAAGTATAATATATTAATTGAGAAATCATATTATTTAATTAGTATTGATCAAGAATTAATTTGGAATTGATTTATTGATCAAAAGTGAATTAAATATATGGGGGTTGATTAAGTAAATCAGTAATGCTTATAGTTGGGCTAATGATCAATGGTTGATTTGGGTGGGCTAAACCTATATGACAGTCCATAAAAGTTTAACCCATGTAAGCTAAGAAATATGAAGGGTCATGGTGAATTAGGGTTTGCATGGATAAAACCCTAGGCTTTGCCACACTATAAAAGCAACCCCAAAGTCACTAACATCGGCCCCCATGCACTCTTAAGAAGAATCACATCCGATTTGGTGCTATCTAGCCACTTCTCATAAGCCTCCTCTTGCATTTGGTGTTTGTAACACATTAGAGGCATCATACTTGAGGTGCTAAAGCTTTCAAAGGCCAAGTACTACAAGATACATCAAGAGGTATTCATCTAACTTGGATTTTATGTTGTATATCCTCATTTGTATGCTAGTTAGGATGTATGCTTTGGAAAACTGAAATTGCATCTATAATTAGAGAAAACATAGATCCAAAGCATCTAGGGTTTCATATGCACCATAGGAGTGTTATAGTGCTCAACACCCAACAAAATCTCATTCGTATATATAAAACTAATTCAAGCTATTCATTCTGATTTAACATCGAAAATCAAGGATTTGAGTAAAACCACTAAATTCTAGAAAATGCGAGAAACGGAATTAAGCCCATTGAAACGACACTATTGAGAACATGAGTCACAAAATTCATACCCGGTTCCTGATTAGGAACAATTAACAAAGAAAAATCAGATCTCTTTGGGTGAACTTTCTCCTTCGTGGCATGAGTTGGTGTGTGCGGTGAAAACATAACATACTGAAACATATATAACCTGGATCTAAAATTGTGTCACAGAGGGTGAATATGATGCTTTGCGCATTTTTTTGAAAATTGAACCTTCCATATTGCTTATTCCCCATAGTACACGTCTTGAGTTTGTAAGATTAGAGGCGCAATTTTAAAACTTTCAAGTTTTATACTTCTTTTTCCATACTTGATTTTACTGGGATATATCTTCTTATTAATAATTATTCTCCTACACCAAACGAAAACAAAGACCTTTATAAAAAGTGACGCATTATCGAAGAAACGAAAACAAAATATAAAATTCAAAGAAAATAAAATAAACCTACTAAAAACATAATTTTTAATAAAAGAAACTAAATTAATTGGAAATTGTTCCCCGACAGTGGTGTCAAAAACTAGATGTGTTTTTATGTATTAGCTTTAAATCTATAAATCTTAATTTATCGCAACTAAAATAATGTACATTACAGACTGTGGACGTGATCGTGTACCAATATAGTTTTGATAAGAAATAATAGTGAACAATTATGGATGGTGGTGAATTAATATTTGAATCTTTGATTATTTGTTATATTTCGGGGGCATAACATGGTGATCGTGAAGAACGGGATTATCAACAGATCGGGTGAGTTCGCTTTCCTAATTGATATTTCTAACCTATGCCCTAGTTATAAGAAATATAGTCTAGGATAATCCAAAGAGATACACACCAATCTAGGCACAAAAACGTAAGTCAAATTGCTAGTAAATTATGGGATCGTTTTGAAGAGAGAGAGGGAGAGAGAGAGAGAGAGAGAGAGTTAAGAAAGCTCTAGTGATGGCTCAATAGAGGAGCGCTATTTATACTTTGATAGATTATCGTTTCCGTCCTTTAAATTAGTTAACAGAGTCACATATTTAATGGCTTAATTAATGGTTTCCAAAACTAACAAGATTTATCAATCTTACTATAATCACCCATTAGAATTTAGCTTTTCCATAAATAACTACGACCTTTTGAGCCCACTAGCGGCGTTGCGCCTAGGACCCTACAAGGGGGTAAGGTCACTTTAACCACCACTATTCCATCATACCGGCTTATAATTTGATTTTATGTATGCATGTACTCCACATTAACCAAACATATAATATAGAGTACAAATAACAATCCCCTTAGCTCACATATTAGTTCCAATTACACCAAATGCCTAGTGACACTAAAATCACCAACAATCAACCTTCATTTTAGTGTAACCCATTAACTAACATAAATTTATCTAAACAACTCAAACCAGTACATTGTTGAGAGAAAAACTTTTGAGAAACACTTGAACAAACGTTAGTACAAGGTATATATTGCAGAATGAAGTTAATCTCAAAGGATCATAAAGCTCAACAATAATATGTTAGAGTTGTTAGTGTTGTTATATGCAGAAATATAATTGCGAAAAGTAAAGGAATTGTAAATGACAACAAGTTATATATCAAGTAAACACTAAGCTGATTCTTAACAAGTTTTGCATTCAAACCAAGTTAGTATATGTGATCAAATTGAAGTGAATGAAGTCACAAGGACTTTCTCCGAAGGAGATATTGAGAGTTCGGTCTTAGTATATGAATGTGAGTTCACAAAGATCTTAGAAGGTAAGAGTAGAGAGAGCAATTTAGATAGAGAATAGAGATAAGAGTAATATTTCATTCAAAAACGGAGTACTATATTTATAGAGTTCCGAGAAATTACATGAGAAATAAAAAAAGACTATAATTCTGATAGAGGTGTCCATGTAAGGTACACTGGACAATACAATGTAAATAGAAAATGTAAAAATGCTAAGTCTTTGTTGCTGATGACACTGCGGATGATAGAGACTGATTGCGGTTGGGAGATCATTATGGTTGCTGAGGAGACTTCCGATTGATAAGTTAAAGAGGGTCACTTTCATGTTTCAACAATTTCCCCTTAAGTGACCTCTTAACTTCTTTATTTGTTGAGTTTCAAAAACTTGATCAGCAACCACCAAAACTTTCTTACTTTACCCAGACAGGTGATCCTCCTTGTGATTTCAAATTTTACTTCATCAATTGTGTGCGTCGTCCTCTGAACCGAAGTCAAGGTCACTTCCAGTTGCCTACAGGTTAGGCGGTGCATGTGTGTGATGGGATGAAGGATTTAAGATTGTTTTTGACTCTTTTAAAAATGACTCCCAATTCTTGAAAGTTGGTTGCACCTAAGGATCGATCTTCATATCCTTCGGTGAAGAAATGATCTGGATCAAGTGCGGGGAGGTTGAACTTTTGAGCAAGGGCTGGATGAATCTCAGCATCAATCTTGGCGAAGTCGCAAACTATGCATTTCAGGTACTCAGAAGCTTTCTGATACACAATCTTCATCTTGGGATGTTTTTCAGACTTGATTTGAAACACCCTGGCAATTAGGAATACCTCCTATGGGTACATGCAGTGAAAGTCTACTTAAGTTCGGATATACTCGTCACCTTTTCTTATCAGTGTGTATTGGATAGAGCCTGACTTCATGAATCTTCTGATCTTATAGCTTGTGACTCCGAAGGGTCTATCATTAGACCAAATGATGATCCATGCTTGGCATGAAAACGACTGAGTTGTTCAAACTCAAGGGGCAGTCTTTGTTCATCAGATAGGGTACAAAGACAGTGAAGAATTTGGCATTGGTTGAAATTAGGATATCCCAATATCCATCCGAAGCTGGTTCGACATACATCAATATTAGCTTGTAGTATTCATCAAGTAGTATTCTTATAGGATGAACCCATGACTTGATCAGTGTTTCATCCATCATCATATGAAAGCCATGTTCTCTCCAGATCATTTCAGCAAATTCTTTGTGAGTTACTCCCATATCCGTCTTCTTTTTCTTCTCCTTGGGCTTAGAGGTGGAGTGTTGAGATCCACTGGACTCTTCTTCTTCATCAAAGATCATCTTGAAGTCCTCTTAGTGAACAGGTTGGTCGAATTCATCAACTTCAAGATCATCGAGTCCGAACATTGGTCCTGAATTGATTTCAATTGTGGTGTCGTCTTTATTTGAACCTTGTGCGACTGTAGTGGGGGGAGGTTTATGTGACAACCGTCAATTTTCAGTCAAGTCAAAGTCAACGAAAGTCAACAAGTCAAACCGGTCCACTCATCTTGCCGTAAGTGCTAGAGCTTATGATAAGTAACTCCTAAACAACTCTCTATTCTAACGAGAGATCCTAAATCAAAAAGTGCGTACACCTAGATCTCCTTAACCTAAAACTGAGGTACGTGGCGAGCCAAACCGATAAAACAATGTCGCATACTCATCGGGAGTATGCAAGATCCTTAAACAGGGCTTAACGAGGTTTACGGACCTTGCAGTGCGTAGCCGGACACTCAAAAAGGTCACCAATGAAACCTCTCTCAATCGTTTTCACTCTATCTCTTCTTATGTCAAATATCTCCCAAATCTCTCTAAGTATGTGAAATCTCTCCCACATATCTCTTTGTATGTGAAATCTCTCCAAGTATGTCAAATCTCTCCCAAATCTCTCTAAGTATGTGAAATCTCTCCCACATATCTCTTTGTATGTGAAATCTCTCCAAATATGTCAAATCTCTCCCAAATCTCTCTAAGTATGTGAAATCTCTCCCACATATCTCTTTGTATGTGAAATCTCTCCAAGTATGTCAAATCTCTCCCAGATCTCTCTAAGTATGTGAAATCTCTCCCACATATCTCTTTGTATGTGAAATCTCTCCAAGTATGTCAAATCTCTCCCGAATCTCTCTGAGTATGTAGAATCTCTCTCAAAATCTCTCTCGAAATCTCTCCTAACTTTCTATAATCACTCGGGGCATCCCGACCCTCGAATTTGGCGAAAACAGCCCAAAAACGGAAGTCTACGCGAAAAACGGACCTTAGGAACCGAAACCCCTCTTAGGAACCGAACCCTCCTGATGAAGAAGGCTGCTGATCCGAACCGAAGGTACTATTCACTAACCGAACCGAAGGTACTGTTCACTACTGTTCACTACAGTCCGTTCGGTTCTGCCATTCTTGCCTCTTAACTCCGAACCGAAGCTTCCCCTGCTGACCCTTCGGACCGAGCCATCGGACCGAGCCTTCGGACCAGACCCTCGCCCTTCGCCTTCGCTCCTTCTTCTGGCTCGCGCCTTCGTTTCCGACTTAGCATCAGTATGGACCGAGCCTCGGCCTAGGGACCGAACCTCGGCCTAGGACCGAGAGGTCTCGCTGGAAGCTCAATTTCTCCCGGTTTTCGCATAGTTTTACGTTTAAGGCCCGTTTTTAACTATTTTAACGCGGGGTTTTCACCCAAAATCATATTTTAACATAATAAACCCTAAATATTCACAATTTAATCATATTTTCATAAAAACCTTTATTTAAATAATAAAAGCAAGTGGGTAAAGTACAAAGAGGTGGAGTGTTGACTTTGCTTTACTTTATGACACAAGCAACCACTCCCACACCCACTCTATGACCAGCCACACCTCCCCACCTTACCTAGGTCATATCAATGTACTTTCCACTCAATCATCACTCTTTCCCACGTTTTTGAGGGCTGAATATGCACCCTCTCTCCTCATTTTCTCTCATTTCCTCTCTTTTCACCAAAAAGAGCAAACTCTTTTCTCTCTCCTTTTCCCTCTCTAGAACTCGAGATTTAAGGGCTGATTCTTTGGATTTTCTCCACTTTTGGTAAGAATAATCCATTCTCTTTATGATTATCTTAATTATTTCCACTCAAATCATGGATATCTTACACAAACTCCATTCTAATTGTGTTAGAGCTTCGAATCTTCAAGTGATTCTTCAAGTGTTCTTGGGTTGAACACTTCTCTTCTTCAACACTTACCTACTGAAATCACTTAAGGTGAGTTCATACCCCTACATTTTCATGTTTTCTCAAGTTTTTATGGGGGGGAATACAAGTTAAAACATTAAGAACATAACTACATTTTTCTAACAGCTTTCATCAGAAAAGTTTCACTCCATTCACGGACTGTTTTGGACATCTTAAATATTTTTTTTTTCAAAACTGTTTTAGGTGCAAGTAGTTCCACTTCTTAGCTTTAAAATGACTACTTGCACATCTCCATACGATTTTTCTACAATTTATGGTGATTTTTACAAAACTGCCTATCATTTCAAACATCAATCCGGACCAGTCTGTGATTATGGACTTTTTCACCCAAGTTAGAGGTCATTAAAAATTATAATAAAAATTATGAACAAACTAGACTCATTTTCCAAACGCTCAGAAGTTACAGAACCTGATTTGGACATTTTATGATTTTTCTACAATTTTTCCAATAACAGTTACAGAAAATGTTATTAACAGAAAAACACAATAAATTTCATTTCACCTTGTAACATGTTGAGCAAGGTATACATTGTTATGTGATTATGTGTAGTTGCAATATATGACAAATTTTGTATTCTTACATAGACATACATCAGAAAACAAGTGGATTTACACCTTCACAAGTATGACAATATATATATATATATATATATATATATATATATATATATATATATATATATATACGATATTACGAGGCTATATCCATTAAAATATAAACATTGATAAATTATGACAAGTAAGGCCTATGCTCATTTCCCACGAAATCAATCGATAAACTATAATAGGTATAGTTTAGGGTTATTTATATAACAAACACAATATTAAAGGTCTTACACTTACAAAAGAGTTATTGCCGCTATGGACGATTAAGATAATCTATATTAAGTATAGTTAAGCCATTATACCCCCACAAACGAACACGTTAGTTATAATCGGTATAGTTATGGTAAATACATATTACAAACAAAGTAATAAACTATAATAGGTATAGTTTATGTTTCATCTACCCTAGGAACTTAATTACAAGAAAGGAATTCACCATCACTTTCGATAAGCTATTCATATGCATAGTTCAGGTTCACTAATCTCTATTACTCCCTGGTGAACTATGATATGTATAGGTTATATTCACATTCACCATCACTTTTGATATGTATAGGTTATATTCACCATCACATCACTGTCGATAAGCTATTCATATGCATAGTTCAGGTTCACTAATCTCTATTACTCCCCGGTGAACTATGATATGTATAGGTTATATTCACATTAAAGGTTCACATTGTTAGACTTCAACTATAATCGTTGAGCGTATATGCTTGAGTCATACAAGAATTTAGTCTGGATTGGCTTAGAATTGGTGGTGCCCGCCTCATCTCCTGTTCCTCGTTGGGTTGTGGACCTAGGGCAGACCCACTACATTCGACGTTTTATCTAACTTAAATCTTCTATAACTTATATACGCTGGACAATTATAGGGGAAATCTACGGATCAATCTAGGATACATTAACACATCATATAGGTTATATTCACCATCACTTTTGATAAGCTATCATATGCATAGTTCAGGTTCACTAATCTCTATTACTCCCCGGTGAACTATGGTATGTATAGGTTTTATTCACATTAAAGGTTAGCATTGTTAGACTTCAACTATAATCATTGAGCGTATATGCTTGAGTCATACAAGAATTTAGTCTGGATTGGCTTAGAATTGGTGGTGCCCGCCTCATCTCCTGTTCCTCGTTGGGTTGTGGACCTAGGGCAGACCCACTACATTCGACATTTTATCTGACTTAAATCTTCTATGACTTATATACGCTGGATGATTATAGAGGAAATCTACGGGTCAATCTAGGGTTCATCAACACATCATATAGGAATATTTTGTTTACACCTAACTAGGAAAATATTGGATTTTCTGGATTCATATCCTATCGCTTTTAAAAAGGAAAACGGTTTCTACTCCAAACAAAACTCTTATGAACTCACCAACTTAATTGTTGACACTTTTCAAAACTACTTGTATTCTCAGGAAATCAGTGAAACAGGAAAACTTCAGCGCTTTGAGGATGGGACGTTAAACCGTCAACAATTTATTTTTGTCATCACAATGTAATTGATTTTGAAACATGTAAACATATACTTTGGTGTACCTTTTTCAATTATATTTATGATGGTTGTATTTACTTTGAGCACTATTATACATGTTGTTGTGATACTGTACATGAAGTCCTCCACCCCTGGACGTTTCCGCCATCCTTGGTTTGGGGGTGTGACAGATTGGTATCAGAGCATTGTTTATAGTGAACTCAGTATATCGAACCACATAAGATATACAAACTATAAATACATTGGGACTAGAGTCTCTGATTTTATGTTTTCAAAACAACTATACTTTTAGAAATAAGTAGTTTCTTATTAAAAGTATACATGCATGCATACATACTAGGGTCAACATCGTTCTAGAACAAAACAAAAGTAATGATTGTTGAATATCACAGATAAGCTCGGGGATGTATGGTCAGTCTTGGGAGTGGCATAGCCTGATCAACTATGCCCGTCCGAGGAGTGATTAGCACATGCCCAAGAATGGTTGTGATATGGCAACAAGTCTAAAAACTTACCAACACTACCACAATGAAATACCATAGGGGTATTTGGTGTTATTATAATTACTTATTTGAGAACTAAATAGATTTTTACCAACAGGTCAATAATTGCCTAGTGGATACATTAAAATTATATGTATCCAGGACGTCATAGACTTAGAATCTGTGGGTCTTTGCTTTACTTCCTGTTCTCGTTGGATTGGGGATTTAGAGTTAGGATCGCTTATTCGAAGGTCTATCCTGTCCCAAATACATATGACTAGTATGCACTAAACAATATATTGAAGTACCTGGTAAAGATCATCTTATAATTATCTAATTAGTACGTCTACTTAGTTATTTCTTATATCCCCATTTCTCGCGAAGATATTATGGCTAAATTCCTTCCCCACGACGACCCGTACTACCCTAACCACGGCAATACTGAATAGCTCGGAGAGGAGCCATAGAGTGATTACCGAATCCCTTTGGATGGTCACCAAGCTGAAGGCTTTGCTGATGGTCTTGACCCCGACCCTGAAGTGGAGAACCTACCCTGATGGCCCTTGTTCCAAATCCTAACCCTCGTCCGGTTATTCAAGGCCCAACGCCTCCTTGGGTAGAGTGCTTGGAAACCTGGAAAGAAGAACACGACCAACCTAGGTTGTTGAATGGAGACATACGAATCCTTCAGAATCCGGAGACTACACTATTCAAGGGAACCGTAGCAATGCCCAAAATCTTCCTTACGTTACTGAGATGTAGACCTATTTTCCTCGAACCCTATATTACAAACAATTTACATATGGTAACTCCAAGAAATTCTTAATATATACCAAGTGATTTTAGGAAGGGATCAGGCGAAACAAATCACTAGTTGCATTTGAGTCACCACCACTAAAATTCATTCACAAGGACTTTGTTGCGAATTACATACAAAATACTTTTAAGACAGAACATGATACAGACAAGTCTGGCTTGATAACTTCTGACTTGTCACTATTATTAAAAACTTATCGTTTGTACGTCTCTACCAACTTATGACAGGACTATGCCGCCAAAGAAAAAGTCCAGACCCTCCGGGAGCACAGCACCGCCCCCTCCGCAGTTTGATCCCATAATGTTTCAAGCTGCCGTAACAGCAGCAGTGGCGGCAGTAATGTCGCAAATGGGGACAAATGGTTCCGGCGGCTTCAGATCCGGGAATACTAACTCGAATCAGGGGGACAGCACAGGACGCACTAAGGAGTGTTCTTACAAAGACTTCACAAATGGCAAACCCGATCCTTTCGACGGAAGCGGGGGCGTCATCGCGCTGATGCAATGGTTTGAAAGGACCGAAGCAGTCTTTGAAATCTGCGCTTGTCCCGAAGCGAGCAAAGTCAAGTATGCGGCATTCACTTTTACAAGAAAAGCTCTTACTTGGTGGAATAGCCGAGTTAAGTCACTTACTCCTGCAGTGGCTAACTCTATAAGCTGGGAGGATCTAAAAGCTTTAATGCTAAAAGAGTATTGCCTAAGAGGTGAAGTGCAAAAACTGGAAGAGGAACTATGGAACCTCAAAATGTCGGGAATGGATCTCGAAGCTTATACTGCCCGATTCAATGACCTAGCACTCCTCTGTCCTGCAATGGTCACCCCAGAGGAGAAAAAGATAGAACGATACCTTTGGGGGCTATCATCCCAGATCCATGATAGTGTATTGGCCTCAAGACCAACTACCTTCGACAGCGCCAAGGAGTTGGCACAACAACTCATCGACCATCGAGCCAGCCGTGACACTTCGACAACCACGCCAATTGTTGCGATTCATGCTGCCAAAACCCTCACCACGCCAACTCCCATAAAGCAATACGCTGGAACCCTTCCGAAATGTAACAAGTGTAGCTTCCATCACACTGGGGCTTGTAGAGAATTGCATTGCATGAACTGCAATAGAAAAGGGCACACTACCCGTTTCTGTAAGGCACCGGTACGACCCATCAACCAGTTCCCCGGCTCTGGAGTAAGCCCAGCCTGTTACAAATGTGGAGAAACGGGCCACTTTAAAAGGAACTGTCCAAGAGCAAGGGATGCCAGTGGTGGTGGAAGGGTACTTGCGATCACCGAAGGAGAGACCACCCCGGAACTGCCCGCAAATATTAGTACGTGTTTCTAACACCGACGTTTAAATTCCAAATTTCTTTATTTAATTAAGTCTAACATCGATTTAAGCATGCATAGTAGTAATGCCAAAGATTAAACTGAGAGCATAAACAATAGGAAATTCCAAGGCCGTCATAAGACCATTCTATGAATTTGCTTCGACTCCGCAATGGGACTGCATCATAGGGATGTAGGTCAAACTTTCGAGAACATGCTTCTACTCTATAGGTGAGCGGTTAAAATACATCTAGGTTCAATGTTAGCCCTGACTAGGAACTCTAATTCATTAAGAAGAATTACTAAGTTATTTGTTATGATTTCCTCGCTTATACATTCCCCAGTTATATATAACAAATACTTGGTAGATAATAAAATGTGAGAATTCTGACTTAGTTTCTTTTCCTCGTTGGGATGTGAAACTGAAATAGAATCACACATTTTACTATCCGCCCAGTATTGATTATATCATAATGTGTATAAGCTAAGTTTTCATGTATGATAACTCGTCTCTTAGTCAGAATCAAAATAATGTAGAGCCGACCTTAGTCATCTTCAAACTCCTTGCCTGATTTCGAATTTCGGGACGAAATTCCCTCTAACGGGGGGATGATGTGACAACCGTCAATTTTCAGTCAAGTCAAAGTCAACGAAACTCAACAAGTCAAACCGGTCCACTCATCTTGCCGTAAGTGCTAGAGCTTATGATAAGTAACTCCTAAACAACTCTCTATTCTAACGAGAGATCCTAAATCAAAAAGTGCGTACACCTAGATCTCCTTAACCTAAAACTGAGGTACGTGGCGAGCCAAACCGATAAAACAATGTCGCATACTCATTGGGAGTATGCAAGATCCTTAAACAGGGCTTAATGAGGTTTACAGACCTTGCAGTGCGTAGCCGGACACTCAAAAAGGTCACCAATGAAACCTCTCTCAATCGTTTTCACTCTATCTCTTCTTATGTCAAATCTCTCCCAAGTCTCTCTAAGTATGTGAAATCTCTCCCACATATCTCTTTGTATGTGAAATCTCTCCAAGTATGTCAAATCTCTCCCAAATCTCTCTAAGTATGTGAAATCTCTCCCACATATCTCTTTGTATGTGAAATCTCTCCAAGTATGTCAAATCTCTCCCAAATCTCTCTAAGTATGTGAAATCTCTCCCACATATCTCTTTGTATGTTAAATCTCTCCAAGTATGTCAAATCTCTCCCAGATCTCTCTAAGTATGTGAAATCTCTCCCACATATCTCTTTGTATGTGAAATCTCTCCAAGTATGTCAAATCTCTCCCGAATCTCTCTGAGTATGTAGAATCTCTCTCAAAATCTCTCTCGAAATCTCTCCTAACTTTCTATAATCACTCGGGGCATCCTGACCCTCGAATTTGGCGAAAACAGCCCAAAAACGGAAGTCTACGTGAAAAACGGACCTTAGGAACCGAAACCCCTCTTAGGAACCGAAACCCCTGTTAGGAACCGAACCCTCCTGATGAAGAAGGCTGCTGATCCGAACCGAAGGTACTGTTCACTAACCGAACCGAAGGTACTGTTCACTACTGTTTACTACAGTCCGTTCGGTTCTGCCATTCTTGCCTCTTAACTCCGAACCGAAGCTTCCCCTGCTGACCCTTCGGACCGAGCCTTCGGACCAGACCCTCGCCCTTCGCCTTCGCTCCTTCTTCTGGCTCGCGCCTTCGTTTCCGACTCAGCATCAGTATGGACCGAGCCTCGGCCTAGGCACCGAACCTCGGCCTAGGACCGAGAGGTCTCGCTGGAAGCTCAATTTCTCCCGGTTTTCGCATAGTTTTACGTTTAAGGCCCGTTTTTAATTATTTTAACGCGGGGTTTTCACCCAAAATCATATTTTAACATAATAAACCCTAAATATTCACAATTTAATCATATTTTCATAAAAACCTTTATTTAAATAATAAAAGCAAGTGGGTAAAGTACAAAGAGGTGGAGTGTTGACTTTGCTTTACTTTATGACACAAGCAACCACTCCCACACCCACTCTATGACCAACCACACCTCCCCACCTTACCTAGGTCACATCAATGTACTTTCCACTCAATCATCACTCTTTCCCACGTTTTTGAGGGCTGAATATGCACCCTCTCTCCTCATTTTCTCTCATTTCCTCTCTTTTCACCAAAAAGAGCAAACTCTTTTCTCTCTCATTTTCCCTCTCTAGAACTCGAGATTTAAGGGCTGATTCTTTGGATTTTCTCCACTTTTGGTAAGAATAATCCATTCTCTTTATGATTATCTCAATTATTTCCACTCAAATCATGGATATCTTACACAAACTCCATTATAATTGTGTTAGAGCTTCGAATCTTCAAGTGATTCTTCAAGTGTTCTTGGGTTGAACACTTCTTTTCTTCAACACTTACCTACTGAAATCACTTAAGGTGAGTTCATACCCCTACATTTTCATGTTTTCTCAAGTTTTTATGGGGGGGAATACAAGTTAAAACATTAAGAACATAACTACAATTTTCTAACAGCTTTCATCAGAAAAGTTTCACTCCATTCACGGACTGTTTTGGACATCTTAAATATTTTTGTTTTCAAAACTGTTTTAGGTGCAAGTAGTTCCACTTCTTAGCTTTAAAATGACTACTTGCACATCTCCATACGATTTTTCTACAATTTATGGTGATTTTTACAAAACTGCCTATCATTTCAAACATCAATCCGGACCAGTCTGTGATTATGGACTTTTTCACCCAAGTTAGAGGTCATTAAAAATTATAATAAAAATTATGAACAAACTAGACTCATTTTCCAAACTCTCAGAAGTTACAGAACCTGATTTGGACATTTTATGATTTTTCTACAATTTTTCCAATAACAGATACAGAAAATGTTATTAACAGAAAAACACAATAAATTTCATTTCACCTTGTAACATGTTGAGCAAGGTATACCTTGTTATGTGATTATGTGTAGTTGCAATATATGACAAATTTTGTATTCTTACATAGACATACATCAGAAAACAAGTGGATTTATACCTTCACAAGTATGACAAATATATATATATATATATATATATATATATATATATATATATATATATATATATATATATATATACGATATTACGAGGCTATATCCATTAAAATATAAACATTGATAAATTATGACAAGTAAGGCCTATGCTCATTTCCCACGAAATCAATCGATAAACTATAATAGGTATAGTTTAGGGTTATTTATATAACAAACACAATATTAAAGGTCTTACACTTACAAAAGAGTTATTGCCGCTATGGACGATTAAGATAATCTATATTAAGTATAGTTAAGCCATTATACCCCCACAAACGAACACGTTAGTTATAATCGGTATAGTTATGGTAAATACATATTACAAACAAAGTAATAAACTATAATAGGTATAGTTTATGTTTCATCTACCCTAGGAACTTAATTACAAGAAAGGAATTCACCATCACTTTCGATAAGCTATTCATATGCATAGTTCAGGTTCACTAATCTCTATTACTCCCCGGTGAACTATGATATGTATAGGTTATATTCACATTCACCATCACTTTTGATATGTATAGGTTATATTCACCATCACATCACTTTCGATAAGCTATTCATATGCATATATCAGGTTCACTAATCTCTATTACTCCCCGGTGAACTATGATATGTATAGGTTATATTCACATTAAAGGTTCACATTGTTAGACTTCAACTATAATCGTTGAGCGTATATGCTTGAGTCATACAAGAATTTAGTCTGGATTGGCTTAGAATTGGTGGTGCCCCCCTCATCTCCTGTTCCTTGTTGGGTTGTGGACCTAGGGCAGACCCACTACATTCGACATTTTATCTAACTTAAATCTTCTATAACTTATATACGCTGGACAGTTATAGGGGAAATCTACGGGTCAATCTAGGATACATTAACACATCATATAGGTTATATTCACCATCACTTTTGATAAGCTATCATATGCATAGTTCAGGTTCACTAATCTCTATTACTCCCCGGTGAACTATGGTATGTATAGGTTATATTCACATTAAAGGTTAGCATTGTTAGACTTCAACTATAATCATTGAGCGTATATGCTTGAGTCATACAAGAATTTAGTCTGGATTGGCTTAGAATTGGTGGTGCCCGCCTCATCTCCTGTTCCTCGTTGGGTTGTGGACCTAGGGCAGACCCACTACATTCGACGTTTTATCTGACTTAAATCTTCTATAACTTATATATGCTGGATGATTATAGAGGAAATCTACAGGTCAATCTAGGGTTCATCAACACATCATATAGGAATATTTTGTTTACACCTAACTAGGAAAATATTGGATTTTCTGGATTCATATCCTATCGCTTTTAAAAAGGAAAACGGTTTCTACTCCAAACAAAACTCTTATGAACTCACCAACTTAATTGTTGACACTTTTCAAAACTACTTGTATTCTCAGGAAATCAGTGAAACAGGAAAACTTCAGCGCTTTGAGGATGGGACATTAAACCGTCAACAATTTATTTTTGTCATCACAATGTAATTGATTTTGAAACATGTAAACATATACTTTGGTGTACCTTTTTCAATTATATTTATGATGGTTGTACTTACTTTGAGCACTATTATACATGTTGTTGTGATACTGTACATGAAGTCCTCCACCCCTGGACGTTTCCGCCATCCTTGGTTTGGGGGTGTGACAGTTTAGTTGAACCAACATTATGAAGATTTTTAGCATTGTGTACCGTTGCTTCCAAGAGAAAAATCCAATTTTGAACATGCAAATGATCATGAATAGTTTTAGCGTTGCTGATGGCGTTTGCCTAATATCTTGCTACAGTTTGAAGTTCCTATTCTTTTTGTTGCTGTTGCTTTGTTTGGTGTTCTTTGCAGGCCTGGAATTCTCTGCGGAAAACTTCGTATTTCTTTATTTTTGATTCAATTTTTGGTTGATACTGAGTCCAAGAGTCATCTGAAACATAACCGTCAAATCCATGAGTTTGCACCAGGGTGTCCCCCATGTTCGTGGATCCCTGCACGTTGGTGCTTACCACGCCTAAACCACTTGTCTAGAATATAGGCGGAGTAGGATTTCCCAGACTTCCTTGGTCTCATGGACTCGTAGTCAAGTTTGGCCTCAGCCTGGTTCTGGCAAGAACTGAAGAAGTGCCTTGTAGTTGGGTAGGTGCATCAAGTGTTTAGATTACAGAAAGGAGGATGGTGCGTAACTCATTAGGCTCAAAGTAAGGAAGGTGACATTCCTTGGAGACCTTAGGGCGATGTGAACCAATAGGATCCAATTAGGATCCAGTTGGGGTGTTATCTCCATGGTCAATTGAAACAGATGCACTTGATGAATTGGAGTAGCTAGAGATGGTTGAAGTGAATAAGCCTGTGGGGGCTTCAAGGAATACCGGGGTCTTTAGAGAGTCCGCGGTATTTGTCCGGTCACGCATTTGGCTCTGGCTAGGGGTAATCTTAAGCTTCGTTCGTCTGAAAAGGTTATTTGATTCATCACTTGTGGATTCATTTATATTGACAGGTTCATCATGAGTTTGGGGTTCAGATGAAGAGGAGTCAGTATAGGATTCTATAGTCATGGGTTTAAGTTTAGTGGGAGGATTTGCCCCTTTCCTGACTATGTTGCGGGGGCGCCTTTTAGAAGACACAATTTGCTTGACATGCTTAGACTTAGGTTGAGAGGGTCCTTCGGTAACATGGACTGAGATTGAGGTGGGGACTGTGGTTGCAGTAGGAACTGCGGTTGTAATAGGAACTATGATACTGGAGGGACCATGGGGCTTTTAGGAAATGACATTTGCCTGACTAGGATGAGGTGGGCAGGAATGGTATCGGTCAATACCTTCCGTATCCTCTATGTGATATGTGGCTTCTTGGGTTTCAAGTCCAACAAGTATCAACATGTGTACAAGAAATCGTCTTAGTGGTCCAAAAATAGATTGATCTTTAGACAGAGTGTACGTTTTTAAGTCACATGTGACGAAGAGAGTAGTGGTCGTACCCATGTCAATCTTTGTATCTTTGTGTAGATCCGAGATGCAGAGGGACCAAAATCGTGAAAAAGTGAGTTCAGTTGGATCTTGTCTTGGGTTCTCCTTATGAATATATTGCAGAAAGTCGTCCCATAGAATCTGACCTTAGTTCACAGCATTGCCTATGAAGACACTCAACATAATTTCCATCAGCTTAAGTCCTATATTGTTAGTGCCTCCGGTTTTGCCAGGGAGACTCCGGATCACAAGTGACAAACGTATTGCCACACTGTGGGGAGTTGATTCTTCTTGAACTCTCCAATGGCTTTCAATATCTTCTAATACCCCATCTGGTATAGGGTTGACATGATATCGTTAGTGCTGGGAGAGTAGAGCTTTGTTGAGTGAAGAACACAAAGGTTAATTTTATCCAAGAACTTAGATTTAGTCAAAAATAACTAAAGCATCATCAATAAAGTTCAGATGAACTTTTTGAGGGTTTCTGTTTGGGCAAAAAGAAGAGAAGGCGCATTTGAATAAGGTGGGCAGGGGAAAAACGTCAGTGAAGGAGTTGAAAGCTCTAAACAGCGGGTGTGAGGTCAAGAACTTGATCATCAAACATATTGATTCATTGTATGAGGGATGATCTGAACGGTTTTGAGCATTCTAACACTCCTATGATGTATATGCAACCCTATATAACTTGGATCTATGTTTTCCCTATTATACATGCAAATATTCAATATTCCAACGTTTCATCTTAACAAGCATAATATGAAGCAACTATACTACAAAAGCCTAGTTAGATGACATATCTTTTGATGTAGCTTGAAGTCTTGAACATTAAGAGCTTAGCCCCAATAGTGTGGAAGCCTCAAGTGGAATCAGAAATCACCAAAAACACCTTGGAAATCTTGAGAGAATTGTAAGCTCACTACAAATTGGCTCACTCTTGTTTTCTCACACACCGGTGCCATTTCATGTGCCAAAGACCTCATTATATAGCATGGAGGATTAGGGTTACATTCAAGTAAACCTTAATATCCATGAAAGCTTAGCCCAACCTAAATGAACTTGGCCCATGCTATATATAAAAGAGTCCATATTTAATTAGTTCCTTTTTTATCACTAAATTAATTTTAAATTAATTTTTGATCAATACTAATTAAATAATATGATTTCATATTAATATATTAGAAATTATAATATATTAATATAAACCATAAACATACTATTCTCAAGAGATTATCCATCTAAATTGTTCCAGTGAAGTGCCACCCAACTGGACCATGCTAGTCCCAGGTCGAATACATACCAATAATAGTTATGGGGTTAGACATCTACTCCAAAAGTCTCCCACTTAGATAAGTCTAAAACTATTATTGCGTATGACTCCAAGACCCATACTAGCAATCATAGCTCTTAAAGTCGATGCCGAACTCGGACCTAGTCAAATGACTTATCCATTAGATAAGGGATCATATATTCCTCCATTCTGGATATCATATGGACAGAGGAATGGATTATAATCATTCTCTATGTCCATTTGTTGCCTCCCGGATTCTGATTTAAGACGACTGACTAATTGAACAAATCAAATCAGTCCAGCCTTGGCCAAGTACTTCGGGGTGTCATCACTAAATCATCAAGGGGCCCATATATATCGCTTTTATCCCATTAAGGGTAAAAGGAATGATAAACTTTGACTAATATGCTTGTTCTAATACTTGTTGAATTATACACAAATGCACGTTTTATAACATCAAGTTACCAATGCATTTTCGCGCGATCAATGTATAACCAACTCATAGTCAACAACTCATATGTCTAGGTTTGAAGAATATATGATATTATCATCTCATGATCACTCGTGATAACATCCATGAAGTGATTAAAATGAGCGTGGGTTTAATCTAATACTCAAAACTTATTAGCACTCATGAATGTTGTAGCAACTATTACTATGTCCAACACCTTAAACATCTACAAGCCAACTTCATGATAGTCTTGCCTTAATACCTACTTCCAACGTATTATCGACTGTGGATGGTTTGAAGAACTTAGTCATTCGGGAAGAATGACCTAGTTATTCTGGAAGTCAAAACATGCTACGTGAAACACAAGAATAACCGAATCCAATATGGTCACTGAACTTATGAATATAAATAGAACACCTTTTATTTATCACCATATTGATTACACATTATTCATTGCATAATGTTTCAAATTTATCAACTTTATACTTGAATCAAAACAATATTCATGCCATGCTCTAAGCATGCACACTATGTTTATCCAAACTATAGTTATGCCACACACCAAGTATGCACACTATGTTTGTCTATGATCCTTACTTTATGTAATTGATCAACTGAACAAAATTTCAATGATTCTAATTTCACAATCCCAAAACCTAACTGTAAATGTAAGAATTCCAAATTCCAGCCATTTACCAAAATCTTGTTAGATTCTAAACTAAAATGCAATGATCCTCTCGTAATGATTATGCATAAGGTCACAAAGACTAGTCAACAGACATTACAACGTATTCCAATGGAGATCATTCCATGGAACCGAAGTCTCAAATTCAAAGTACAATACTATAAACATCCTTCTTGCATTAAGTTTCCTAATCTTACATAGATTTAATGGATAACTTCCACCTATGAAACATTTCCATATTCCCATCCTGACTATCACTTCTGAACATGAGTTGCCTCTTTTTAGAATATGTCAATATGGTCCTCTCCAAAAATTTACACCATAGTTACAAGTGTCCCTGAGCAACCAATCTTTGGTAGACCTTAGATTCTCCTCAACAGCTGTTTAATCAATTTTTTAGTCATATCCAATTCTAGACTTTTCCTCATTTAATGTCCAAGGCATTTGGAAAATTTAGAAAACATAAATATTATAGCACTTGTAATCGATCCTATACCCGAAGCATATGGGACAAGATTCATGATGTCTCACATAAATACATGATCCTAGATCAGTCTTTTGCTACAATATTTTTTTTATTTGCCATGTTTTCATAATTCTACTATGAAAAGGGATACCGTAATCATAGTCGAATTTGAGAATGCAATATGTATAGAATTTCCATAAGTTGACCCATTTCAACATAAAATTCATATATATATATATATATATATATATATATATATATATATATCCTTAACTAAAGATGATTAAAATCTCAATCTAAGCTTTTAGGATTGAAATGAAGTATAATTTCCTCCACCTTAATTATAGCAAAACAACTTTTCCCAATAGAAACTATTTGTTTTCTACAATTATCATTGCTAACTTGCAACACTTATTATAATTATCATGCTCCCAATAACATGATGATTATTAGCATAACAATCATGCTCCCACTAGCTTTGACATGTACTCAGATGTGACACCAGTCAAAGGTTGGTCTAAAATTAATTGATGAATAATCATAATTGGGATGAACCAAGTGGTAGAGTTTGTAACAAGGTTTCCAAAAACATAAAGAACACTGAAATCCGAGTTATAACGAAGAAGTTATGACCAATCGAAAATCCGCGGTAAAACCGGCAAAACACTGTTCAGTGTAAAAAGCGAATTTTTAATAAAAGGATTTTTAGCCTGAACAATCTAAATGAAACTTGTAGAATATGTTAAAACGAGAACGTTCATAAAAATAACGTCAAAATCTGACTTCATATGAGGAAGTTATGATTTTTCGAAGTTTTGGTTTAGCAGTAGACAGATAAAAATTTGAAATATAAATTGATCGATATCTAGCTGACACAACTTAAATGAGAATCGAAGGTCTCGTCAAAAGTAGCACAACGGTAAAAAGACAGACGAAAACGGACGTCGGATGAAGAAGTTATGAACTTTTAACGGATTCCCGTCCCGGTCTATTTAAAATAATAATATAAAAAAATAAATTCAAAATTAGCCGACGAAGTCTAAAAGAAAGTCGTATAGTATGCTTTTACCTACGCGTGCATATAAAGAACGTCAAAACCGGAGCTCGTATGCGAAAGTTATGATTTTTGCAAGTTTTTGGCACAAAAATCAAGAAAATGTGGAAAACCAGGAAATTTCGCTGAGTCATCTCGGACACGTCACCCCTCGCATGCGAGGCCTCCACGTGTCATCCTCTGGTTGGACCGAACTTTGGGTGTCGCCTTCTGATTGGACCAACTCCGCAATCCACTAAGCCTCGGACAGCATCGCATGAGACACAACGCAGAACCTCGTGGCACCTTCCCATTGGACCGAAGTTCGGACCACTCAGAAGCCTCCACGTTCGAAGCCTCGCCCCGTGTTCACTTCGCATGTCCGATGCATGGCTGCTGACTCCTCACCCTCGCCAGTTGTCTTCTTCGGACCGCACCCTCGCACCCCTATATAAAGGATGCAAGACATCTCGGATTTGAGAGATTTTTCACCCTAAATTTCTCCATTTTACACCCTTTCACCCCTCGACTTTCTCACGACCCCCGAAGGCCCCGGTATCACGTCTAAAGCCCGAAGCAAGCCCCGGAGCCCCGTAATTCTAGAGAATTCATCCTTTCTCCTATCGAACCTCTGCCCGGTGTGAGCCGGTTTTTTGTCAAACAAGCTATTTTCCAGGAAACGAAACGCTGCCCGAATTACCACCTATCAAGGTAATTTCGTACCCCTATAATTTACCTTTTTAATGGTTTTTAAATGCTTTTTAGGGGGGGGGGGGGGAATACAAGTTTAACAAAATATTAAGTTGTGTTAATAATTGTATGTGATAATAATCACACAAAGAGTTTCCGTATGCTTTTAAGAATTACCAAATACATCTAAAATGACTTAAAGCCATGTTAAATCTTTAAAAGTCATGAAAACTACTTTAAATTCTTTGAAAAGTGTTTTATAAAGTATTTCAAATTATAAATGCTAAAAATCATGTTTATATATGCATAAATATATAAATAAGATTTGAAGGGCTTAGGACTAATGAATTATCTTATTTCTTTTTCCTTGTTTCGATGTGGAGTTAAGGTTGTGTTATTTATCCGATGGTCGTTTCCTTCTAAATTATATATATATATATATATATATATATATATATATATATATATATATATATATATATATATATATATATATGAGTACAAAAGGTTACTCCTTTTGGTATCACCACCTTTGTATCGGGCTGAGCAAAGGTGTTCATCTATGTGAAATCATGCTAATTAGATTAGAGCATATAAATTATAATTAGTATAATTTATGATTCAAAACTAAATATACAAGTATGATTCACGAATGTATACTTTCCAAGGAAATTACCAACAATTTATTTAACTATACTAGGATATGTATAATGCCTTTAATATACGAATAACATATTAAAGAAGTAAAGATACATCATATCGGGTTTGCATTAACAAAGGTACGATACAGAGTACCAGGGTTAGCAAACACGGGGTAATGATACATCATATCGGGTTTGCATTAACAAAGGTACGATACAGAGTACCAGGGTTAGCAAACACGGGGTAATAATACATCGTAAATCTCGTTCAAACAATAAATTTGTGAGACCCTTAACGGTTTATGGGATTTAACCACTTACACAAAGGAAACGGTTTATGGGATTAAACCACTTTTACAAATGGAATGGTTATGGGATTAAACCACTTTTACAAATGAAACAATTTATGGAACTAAACTACTTATCAAATGGAACATAGTCATTCAATCTCTGTAAACTAGTATAACATAAAAGACCTTTAGTGGTTAATTCTATAAGTCCTTAGTTATTACATCAGAGTTATATATAAGTAATACCCGATTGACAGTGTAATGTGTGACTTCTGCCTTACTTCCTGTTCCTTGTTTGGTTGTGGGCTTAGGGCAGATACAAGCATTTAACTATCAGTTCGATATTAGATTATACATAATTAGTATAAACTAAGTAATTAAAAAGGGAAACTATTAAGGTTATCAGTTTATCACCTCTGGAAATATAGGATTTTCTGGAGGAACCAGTGAACTTTTCCAAAGAACCTAGAGTATATTTAACAGAACTAAAATACTTATGAACTCACCAGTTTAAATGCTGATCTACTCTTTCCAAATAACTTGTATTCTCAGGAATCCAGTAGACATGTACACTCTCAAAGCTCTTGAGAAGACTACCTAGTACCGTACCGCGACTCTTGTCTTCTACTGTACCTACTTTGGAGTTTGAATATGTAATGTTTAAACACTTATGTAAAACTTATACTTAGTAATGAAATGGTTGTTTGTACTTGGATTACTATATTGCATGTGTTGTGATACTTACAAGAAGTCCTCCACCCCCGAACGTTTCCGCCGTTCTGGTTTGGGGGTGTGATACATTAGTATCAGAGCATTGTTTATAGTGAACTCAGTATATCAGTCATAAAAGGTATACAACTATAAACCCATTGGGATAAAACACTCTGACCGAGAGTTATACTTTAAAAATATAACAATATTTTATAAAAGTATAAGTACATGCAGAATATATATACTAGAATGAGTATCACAAGTGGAACAAAGCAAAAGTATTTGGATGTTGAACATCACCGTTAAACCTGAATAGTTATGTAATCATATATGGGATCAATATAGCCTGATCAACTATATTCATTTGAGATATGACCAACATGTGTTTGGGAGCGATTGTAGTGTTGCAACAAGTCTAAAACTTACCTAGGTACCAGATGAATTCTAGAACCAAACATAAAGGTTAAAATACTATAGGAGTAATTTAGGATGCTATAACAAGAAAACTGAAAACTTATCAACTTCTAATATCTAGAAGTCCAAGAATCAAATACCATGGAAGTATTTTAAATAAACTTTTGGGAAATGTTAAAAAGATCTTCTCTGGTACGTCTATAATTACTAAGTGGATATGTTAAGGTTATATATAGTTGAGATTTTATAGACTTAGAATATGTGATTTTCACTCTACTTCCTTTTCCTTGTTTGGATGTGGTTTTAGAGTAGGATTACTTATTCGAAGGACTATTTGATCTGGATTATATATAATCGGTACACACCATGTGATTATAAAAGGACCCGAAAGGATCACCTTTGTAGAAATCTAAATTTTCTAATAGATTCTTTAAACATTCCCATTCTCGTATAAACCCCGTAGATAGATACTCCGACAATCAATAAGAGAGTCAAGGAGGATCCAACGGAATTTCATTAGGAGAATTCTGAGAGAGAAACAAATGAGAAGTAAACAAACTATAGAAATCATTTAGTGCCTTTACCCTATTAAGGACACCAATGGGATATTCGCATGAACTTCCGAGATACAAAATCTTCATTACGAAGTAATGGGGATCAGTGTCAGAATCAGAAGTAGGATAGCCTGGGAATTCAATATACCTACAGAGGAGAAGGACACCCTATAGATACCAAGAGAGAACAAATCATTACCACCCAGAATAGAACAAAGGAAAACCACGCATGATTCATGTGAAGTGTCCAAGCACCTTTTCATCTAAGTAATAACTAGTAAATTGGTTCAACCTAGTGAGTTAGTGATTTCATTACTCACATTAGGTTTGGAGCTTATCCTCTTTTCCTGTCATAGCTAATGACCATAAATCAGATCATGGAATCTTAATTGATAGTGATTACTTCTCAAATTCATAAGTGTATTCTATTTAGACACCGTTATGAATTGTTTTCGAATATTTTCGAAAATTGGGAAACGATATCCACCATGCGAAGGTAACTTAGTTCGGATGATACTCGGTTCCTAACCATTCTGGAAACTTAACTATGTTCCATACCAGGACTGCATCATAGGGATGCAGGTCGAATCATTAAGAACAATATAACAAAACGAAAGATTTATACATAGATACAAATAGTTAGAATACATCTTGAGATACAAATAGTTAGAATACATCGCTCACGAACTCATTTTCTTATCATGTTATAGAATCATGCCTCCAAAGAAGTGTAACCAACCCACCAGCAAAACACCAATCCTTCAGATAGATGCAGCTACGTTTCAAGCTGCGGTCACAGCAGCTGTAGCAGCTGTCATGGCACACCTTAATGCTAACAATGCAAATATTAGCAGTAATGCTATTAGTAACCCCGATCATGGTGATGGCCAAGTATAGCAACGAGCACCTACTTGTAAGGACACCTCGAACCTTAAGCCTAATATCCTTAAACGAAAATTCAAGAACATGAAAGGGAGTTGGTCACCTCAAGAACCTAATAGAGAGCAACGAACTGGGGCAGTCAATACCCCCATCAGCCCTGTTATTCTAGCACCAACCAAGCCGTACTTAGGTAACCTCCCACACTACAGCAAGTGCAACTACCATCATCATGGAGTTTTCCGAGAGCTACATTGCAATAGATGCAACATAAAGGGGCATACCGCCCGCATCTGTAGAACTCCGGTCAAGTTCATCACTTCAACTACCAATGTTGGAACCATTCCCATATGTCACCTTTATGGAGAAATAGGACATTACAAGAGAGACTGGCCAACAGAGAAGAACGGCAGGCGAGCAGGAGGATTTTGATCCCAGTACATGGGAAAGCATCAAAGAACCCTGCTATATTTTGGTACACTTCCAAACCCCAATAACTAATTATAATTATGATTACTCTTCCATTCAAACTAAATCATAACACTTATATAAAAATTTGAAACCCTAACAGGTAAGCTATGATGCCTTAGTGTATACATAAGGGTCATTTATAATTAAGATTTGTAGACTTAGAGTGAGTGATCCCACCTCATTTCCTGTTCCTTGTTTGGTTATGGATTTAGGGCAGGGTTTCTCAGTCTAAGGTCTTACCAATCTTAATTATACATGACTTGTATGCACCAAGCAATTATAGAGAGACCTAGTAAGGATCGTTTCAAGAAAATTCATAATTTCAAATTCTCAAAACCCTCGTATTGGTAGTACTTGTCATCTTCGAATCAGAAAGGGGTTCGTAGTGATAATAACAGAATAAAACCAGAAGCGCAGAAAACTTAGGTACATAGGATATCATTCTAGTAACCATTCATCCTAGAACGACTTAATATCTATTTCATCGAGAAAATTCTAACATCCTCATTTGACATGGTTTGGCCTGGCTCTTACCGTGTGAAAATTCTTATGCTGTATAAGAGAACTTTTCCTTAATCAGTCGTAAGATGAAATTATTTAAATCCTTAACACAAAACCCTTAGGTTGCCTCTCGTTTCAAAACGTCAGAAGTACCAATGCGAAGAGTACCACACCATTCTAACCTACTCAGTACATATGAAACTTCAAACGAAAAGCACAGAAGTTAGTAACTACCGAAATACCTCAATAGATCTCATAGGAAAATCATTGTACCGTAGGTCAAGTTCAAGAATAGAGACTAAGAGCTCATTAACTTAATCTATCATTGCTAAGTGTATACACGAGGGTGGTATATAAGTTAGACTTAACAAGATTAAGGATGTGTGCTTCCGCCCTATCTCCTGTTCCTTGTTTGGTTGTGGACCTGGGGCAGAGTCACCCATCTGAACGTTTTGTGAAATCTAAATTATATACAACTTGTATACACGAGGTGATGATGGATGAGCCACGTATGATTCTGATCATGAACTTCGGAGCAAAAGCCAGCATCATGTATTCAACCAGGTGGAATTCAACATGAGACCACGACAGTTGTTCGAGCTACTAAATGACTACGAATTTGAAATTCATCATCATCTTGACAAAGCCAATATAGTCGCTAACACCCTAAGTCGAAAAGGGTACCTAGTTCATAGTTCCAATCATTGACTATGAGAACCCATTAAAATCTCTCCACACAAACTAAGGTGGCTCAACAGGAAGCTGTGAGACCTGAAAATGTGGCTAGTAAAGAAGATAACTAGAACATGTGAGTGCACGGTATACCAATATCTGTTATCTCCACTGAGATAATAGAATCATCTCCCAGTTCAGGCCGTCGCTCAAAAATCTCTAGGAACTAGAGTAGTCATGATTCGATGGGATCAACTATGGTAAATAATGGGATACCCATTTACCAATTAGTCGAGACCATTATCACACTATCATAGAGCATGCTCTATTCAGAACCTTCTACAGTCACAAGTGCAGATTCTATCTACACCGGACTAAAGTAGGTAAGACAAAACTAACTAGAGATCCAATTTCCACACTGCATCCTCGCTAATCTGGAATTTATCCGAGAAACTACCAAAACCAAAATACGAATCAGGAAATGTCATAAAGCTTCTAGAGTTAACCAGAGAAGTTACAGCTTCGATAAAAGAAAACCCTTGGAATTCCAAGATTGATGACCTTATCATATGAAGGTCTCACTCAGGAAGGACAAGATGCGCTTGAGAAAGTGTGAAATACAAAACTAAAAGTACATAGGACCATTTGAGGTTCTTACCAGAATCGGTCTTGTACTTTTAAACTAAAACTAACACCAAAAACTTAATAGCATTCATCCCATCTTTCACATATCGAATCTAAAGATTTGTCTATCCGATAAAACACTTGTAATTTCACTTAATGAAATCAAGTTAAATAAAAGTCTACAATCTGTAGAAGAAACAATAAAAACCATGGATAGGGAAAATCTGAAGAACCACGCTAAGTGTTATCCCGTTAGTGAAGGTTCATTGGAGTACAAACCAGGGACCAGGATAGGATTCACTTGGGAAGGAAAGATTAGAACTAGTCCATGAGTATCACTTTAGACTTAATTTCGGGACGAAATTCCCTCTAACGGGGGGATAATGTGACACCAGTCAAAGTTTGGTCAAAAATTAATTGATCAATAAGCATAATTGGGATGAACCAAGTGGTAGAGTTTGTAACAAGGTTTCCAAAAACATAAGGAACACTGAAATCCGAGTTATAACGAAGAAGTTATGACCAATCGAATATCCGCGGTAAAACCGGCAAAACACTGTTCAGTGTAAAAAGAGAATTTTCAATAAAAGGATTTTTATCCTTAACAATCTAAATGAAACTCGTAGAATATGATAAACCGAGAACGTTCATAAAAATAACGTCAAAATCTGACTTCGTATGAGAAAGTTAGGATTTTTCGAAGTTTCGGTTTAGCAGTAGACAACTAAAAATTCAAAATATAAATAGATCGATATTTAGCCGACGCAACTTAAACGAGAATCGAAGGTCTCGTCAAAAGTAGCACAAAGGTAAATAGACAGAAGAAAACGGACATCGGATGAAGAAGTTATGAATTTTTAACGGATACCCGTCCCGGTCTGTTTAAAATAATAATATAAAATATAAATTCAAAATTAGCCGACGAAGTCTAAATGGAAGTCGTAGAGTATGATTTTACCTACGCGTGCATATAAAGAACGTCAAAACTGGAGCTCGCATGCGAAAGTTATGATTTTCGCAAATTTTTTGCACAAAAATCTAGAAAATGTGGAAAACCGGGAAATTTCACTGAGTCATCTCGGACACGTCACCCCTCGCATGCGAGGCCTACACGTGACATCCTCTGGTTGGACCGAACTTCGGGTGTCGTCTTCCGATTGGACCAACTCCGCGGTCCACTAAGCCTCGGACACCATCGCATGAGACACATCGCGGACCCTCGTGGCACCTTCCCATTGGACCGAAGTTCGGACCACTCAGAAGCCTCCACGCCCGAAGCCTCGCCTCGTGTTCACTTCGCATGTCCAATGCGTGGCTGCTGACTCCTCACCCTCACCATCTGTCTTCTTTGGACCGCACCCTCACACCCCTATATAAAGGGTGCGAGACATCTCAGATTTGAGAGATTTTTCACCCTAAATTTCTCCATTTTACACCCTTTCAACCCCCTCGACTTTCTCACGACCCCCGAAGGCCCCGGTATAGCGTCTAAAACCCGAAGCAAGCCCCGGAGCCCCAGAATTCATGAGAGTTCATCCTTTCTCCTGTCGAAACTCTGCCCGGTTTGAGCCGGTTTTTCGTCAAACAAACTATTTTCCGGGAAACGAAATGCTGCCCGAATTACCACCTATCAAGGTGACTTCATACCCCTATAATTTACCTTTTTAATGGTTTTTAAATGCTTTTTAGGAGGGGATACAAGTTTAACACAATATTAAGTTGTGTTAATAACTGTATGTGATAATAATCACACAAAGAGTTTCCGTATGCTTTTAAGAATTACCAAATACATCAAAAATGACATAAAGCCATGTTAAATCTTTAAAAGTCATGTAAACTCCTTTAAATTCTTTGAAAAATGCTTTATAAAGTATTACAAATTATAAATGCTAAAAATCATGTTTATATATGTATAAATATATAAATAACATTTGAAGGGCTTAGGACTAATGAATTATCTTATTTCCTTTTCCTTGTTTGGATATGGAGTTAAGGTTGTGTTATTTGTCCGAAGGTCGTTTCCTTCTTATATATATATATATATATATATATATATATATATATATATATATATATATGAGTACAAAAGGTTACTCCTTTTGGTATCACCACCTTTGTATCGGGCTGAGCAAAGGTGTTCATCCATGTGAAATCATGCTAATTAGATTAGAGCATATAAATTATAGTTAGTATAATATATGATTCAAAACTAAATATACAAGTATGATTCACGACTGTATACTTTCGAAGGAAATTACCAACAATTTATTTAACTATACCAGGATATGTATAATGCCTTTAATATACGAATAACATATTAAAGAAGTAAAGATACATCATATCGGGTTTGCATTAACAAAGGTACGATACAGTGTACCAGGGTTAGAAAACATAGGGTAATAATACATCATATCGGGTTTGAATTAACAAAGGTATGATACAGAGTACCAGGGTTAGCAAACATGGGATAATAATACATTGTAAATCTCGTTCAAACAATAAATTTATGAGACCCTTCACGGTGTACTTGTCTAAGTACGACTTTAAGTCGTGACCTATTAACCAAAATCTCTTGTAGGGACAGCCTGAATTTGTGTATAGATCTATATGGGACTGGCAATCCCGCACCTCTACTATTCGCTACAGTTTGGCCGGAAGGCCTAGGGTAAATATCATTCCATTCCGACGCCTGAAGAACGTCGCCGCAGGCATATCAGTCATATTAGTGTGGTTAATAGAACTCACATGGATAAAACAACGAGTGAATTACTAAGTAATATACTTGTCTTAAAACAGTAGGAAAAGATAATTACATCCCGACCAAATATACCTTCTGTAGTTTTTAGTTACGGTAAAAGCTACGTATCATGAAATCAAGGATGGTAAATATACTTCTACTTCTGGTTTTGAACATTTAAAACCACAAGGCAGTATTTTGAATAATATAATATTTTCCAGGATTAATACTAAGGTTTTTACTATAGAACAGATATAACTAAGAATACTTTTACAAATGAAACGGTTTATGGAATTAAACCACTCTTTCAAAAGAAACGGGTTATGGGATTTAACCACTTATATAAAGAAAACGGTTTATGGGATTTAACCACTTACACAAAGGAAACAGTTTATGGGATTAAACCACTTTTACAAATGGAATGGTTATGGGATTAAACCACTTTTACAAATAGAATGATTATGGGATTAAACCACTTTTACAAATGAAACAGTTTATGGAACTAAACTACTTATCAAATGGAACATAGTCATTCAATCTCTGTAAACTAGTATAACATAAAAGACCTTCAGTGGTTAATTCTATAAGTCCTTAGTTATTACATCAGATTTATATATAAGTAATATCCGATTGACAATGAAATGTGTGACTTCCGCCTTACTTCCTGTTCCTTGTTTGGTTGTGGGCTTAGGGCAGATACAAGCATTTAACTATCAGTTCGATATTAGGTTATACATAATTAGTATAAACTAAGTAATTACAAAGGGAAACTATTGAGGTTATCAGTTTATCACCTCAGGAAATATAGGATTTTCTGGAGGAACCAGTGAACTTTTCCAAAGAACATAGAGTATACTTAACAGAACTAAAATACTTATGAACTCAACAGCTTAAATGTTGATCTAGTATTTCCAAATAACTTGTTTTCTCGAGAATCCAGTAGACAGGTACACTCTTGATGCTCTTGAGAAGACTACCTAGTACCGTACCGCGACTCTTGTCTTCTACTGTACCTACTTTGGAGTTTGAATATGTAATGTTTAAACACTTATGTAAAACTTATACTTATTAATGCAATGGTTGTTTGTACTTGGATTACTATATTGCATGTGTTGTGATACTTACATGAAGTCCTCCGCCCCCGAACGTTTCCGCCGTTCTAGTTTGGGGGTGTGACATTAGAAATCATTTGGACTTGTAGAAATCAATACTTTATTGATTTCTTACCCAAGTTCAAATTTCTGATACGAGATGTTTTTGATAAAACTTTATCAAAATAATACACCTTTCCTTAGATAGCACACATGTGTGTCTAAACAATTTCAGAACTATGAAAAAGGGATGTTGTAATCATAGTCTCAATTGTTTAGACCTTTTCCATTTCTCACAAGTCCATGTTAGTGTGTCGGTTAACCACAGATGCTCCACTAACGACTTTGAGAATGCAAATATCACAATTGCTATATACTTAAAACCTACTTAGTGAAAGCGTTTCCACACCATCATTTTCATGAATCAAAGAGAAACCTTATAACACTTAGATTTTACGGTGTTAGTGTTCCTATCCATGTGACATTGTCAAAACCATAATCACAAATAAAGGTTAGTGACAAATCCAAACTCATATGGACAGAACTTGTGTAATCTTAACTTCTTGCCACTTGCAGCTCAAGGGCCTGCCATTGCTTCCAAGTTGTTATGCAACCAATTGAGAACTCTCAAAACTCATATGCAAAACCAACTTTAACTAGAATAGGCACAAAAATAGTAATATGTCAACACGATAGGTGATAAACCTCAAGTCGTGTGCTAGTGATAACCAACAGGTCTTATTCTTGATTAGTTCTTGAAACTTTTCCAAGATCTTTAAGACTCCCACTGACCTCTTAACATATGAGCTTCTCTTGTCAAGAACTATTCCTTGACAAAGCAAATATTCAAGAGTTAGTGCAGATTCTTATCAAAACAAACACTTCACACAATTGGCCTTAGTTGCTCTTTGTTTTATCCAAAACATCACAACTTACCAATTTCAAATATACAAGAGCAGAAACATTTTACTCTTAAATTTGACTAGCATTATAAACCTTCTTTTATGATATGTCACTCAATTTACAATCTTGGAGTATGACTCAAAGAATTGTTTTGGAACAAAGTATGATTCATCTTCTTGATTTAACCATTTCAACAATTCATGATTCCTCTTCTTAGCCATTGGAATGCACCAAGATGTCCTTAAGGACCAATTGTGATATGGTTTCTTAATCATTAAGATGATCACAAAACATGATACTAAAGTACTCTCCCATTTTTTCAGATTTGAGAAACTTTTATCTTTCTGCCTAATTTGATTCTTCTCATTCGTTTTGCTATACATTGTAAGTATAACAGTATTTACCAAGCTTTAGTAAATCATGACGAATTGTAACATCCCAATTTTCGAGTCCAAAAATTTCGTTTGTAATTAAGTAAATAATATATTCGTTTACTAAAAACATTGTCAATATCATATCAACCCATAAACCATCATGACAAAGTCTAAAAATCACAACACCGAACAGTAGTATAAATCGGAGCACAATCCCAGAAAACTCAATGCGGAAATCAAATATGTGTGTGTGATGTACTGCTACGCCGCCGACTCCTTCCCCTTGGATGAAGAGGTACCTGAAACCATAACTGAAGCTGTAAGCACAAAGCTTTGTGAGTTCCCCCATCATACCACATAACATACAATCACATAGCATACATACTGCCGGGCAATTCTGGGGTGCCCGACCTATCCATGTCAAGCCATTCCGGGGTGCTGACCTACCCATGTCAAGCCATTTTGGGGTGCTGAGCTACCCACGTCAGGCCGTTCTGGGGTGCCGACTACCCTCCGGTCTATCTCAATCGGATCGGGGACTATTTCACCCCTACCTCTAACATACAATAACAAAATATAATCATACGGTCAAGCTTATCTGGGGTACCGATCTACCCTTTGGTCCTAACGACCAAGTCAGGGAAAAGCTATTCCCTACTACTACCACTAACTCACATAGCATATTACATCAGCATATCTCATAAACATATCACATAAGCATACCAAGATAATTATCACTAAGACAATTATCTTCCAATTACTCTTGTTGGTGGGCCAACATTGTGGCCTTAGACCCACCCCTACTGGAAGTTAACTCACCTCGATGTCGTGTAGTGTCTCAACACTTCTTGATTCCTCAATCCCTACACGACAACCCTTCTAAGTTATCAATTTGAATATACAACCCTAACCAAGGTCAACTCAAATCAGTCAAAGTCAACTTTGGTCAAAGTCAATAACTAGTTGACCTGACTCGCCGAGTTCGCCCGCCAACTTGTCGAGTCCCCATATCCACCAAAAGTCATAAACCCGCCTCCACCCATTGAGTCTAGCAAGAGCTCAACGAGTTCGCCTTCATCCATACATCGAACAATCTTCAACCGACTCGCTGAGTTCTTTCTTGAACTCGTCGAGTTCATCTTCAGCATATGAATGCATCCAGTCTATGACTCGTCGAGTTATGAGAAAAACTCTTTGAGTCCATCTTAAAAGACTGGGAGATTGCCTTGGACTCGCCGAGTGTGTTCTAGCACTCGTTAAGTCCCATTATTTCCAGTTCCAAGGCAAACCCCTAGCAGGCTGAGCGTTCCTTCTACTCAACCAAAACCATCTCCAGAAGTCGTTTTATTGGGGAAAAAGCATCTCGACTCGCCGTGTCACCCAAGTGACTCGTCGAGTCCCTCCTTGTCGAATACTATACATTCGATTTTAGTGGGACTTAATGCATCCAAATCATAGATCTGACCTCTTAGGAAGCCTTTTATATGTAAAGTCACGAACTTGATGTCTATGCATGGGGTCTTTGGATCAAAAAGCCATAAAAGATGGTCTACAAGATGTATGGGGTGTTTATTGAAACAAGGTGGGCACCTTTATGCCATAAAGACCCCCTATAACCCCAAATCTGAAGTACAAACTGACTTCCAACACTCAACCTCGAATACAACCTCTCTAGGGATTAGAAAGATGTAGAAAAAGGCACAAAATCAAGATCTAGAAAATAAATTGACAAGGTTTGAGATTTATTCCTCTAATAGGCTAGAAATGTGCTCAAAAATCTGGATCTTCTTGTTCTCCCTTGATCTCACAAGCCTCCTTCTCTTCTTCAAGCTTCAATCACACAAAGTAACACCACAAGGCTCAAGAACACACTAAAAACAGCTTCGGTTTCGAGTTAGGGTTTGCTCTAGACAATGAGGGAAGAGTTAAGGGGTTATAATTGTTGAATTAATGTCTAAGTCCATAACTATAATTGGTAAGACTTGACCTGACCCGGCATGGTCCATCTGGGTTGCATGGCATCATGCATTTGGATGGACTAAAATGAGAGAAATAACACTTAAGGTTTGTTAATATATTATAAGTTCTAATATATTAATAAGGTTATTTAATTAGTATTGATCACGAATTAATTTGGAATTAATTAAGTGATCAAAAGGAGACTACTTAAATATATGGGTTGATTGTGTAAATCATTCATTCTTATATATGTGGGCTTGTGATCCAAGATTCCTTATGTTGAACTAAGTCCATGGGGTGACCCATGGATGATCCACGGAGGTTACAATCCATGGAGCATAAGGAATGGGTAAAGTCATGAGTTACATGGTGTAACCCTAATAGCCACCATATAAAAGAATCTCATGGCTCAAGAAATCGTGCACTATGTGTGAGTGTGAGGGCTAGACGATTTCAAGGAGTGTTCAAGTTTCTCTCAAGTTATTCCAAGTGTATTTGGTTTTGTGTGAACCATTTGAGGTGTCACACTTGGGGCACTAGGCACTCAAGCTTCATGAATACTTTCTACATCAAAGAGGTATGTATTCTATCTTGTTATATTCATTGTTTTGTATGCTGGATTAGGATAATACCTTGGAAGTTCATATTTGCATGTATAATACAGAAAACATAGATCCAAGGTATTTAGGGTTGCATTACACTTAGGAATGTTAGAATGCTCAAAACCCAACAGTGGTATCAGAGCCACGGGTTGTTTTCTGTTATATTGATGTAAATATTTTATTTTCAACTATTTGTAAAATTTGAATAATTTGCTTTATGAGTTGAATTAGGTCAAATTTAATAAAAGATAAAATGATATGATTATTTTATTAGTTTTAAAAGTTTGATCTAAAGAGTTTTATTTTTTGAAACCTCCATAAGTAATGGATATGAAAAGGTTTAAAAAAAATGATTCAAAGTTTTTATGGAGTTACAAAATTTGGTGTTAATGTTTTAAAGGATTCCATAACATAAGAATAAGTTATGGATCACCAAAAGTTTTTTTGTGTTACCTTGTTTTATTAGTGAATTTAGATTAATGAATAAAATTATGTGATAGTTGGTTTTAATCCAAATTAATCTAAAAGAAGTTCATAAAATATGTTTATGTAACTTATAAGTCACATTTATGAATCTTAAAACTCATAAAAGTTGCCATAGGTTACAAAATAAAGAGTATTTCTCCTCATTAAATTGCTTTATGACTCCATAACTTGTCCTCAAGTTATGGATGTTCAAGAGTCACTTCATTAAAATTTTTAAAACTTTAATTAAACTCATAAGTTATGAAAATCCAAGAGTTTTGAATAGTTTCAAAACTTGCCCTCAAGTTTTGGAATTTGTAAAGTTTTCCCCATGAATACTTTAATTCCAAGTTAGCCATTAGAATTTTAAAAGTTAAAATTCAACCCTTATACTTTATAATATCATAAGTTAATAATATATATATATATATATATATATATATATATATATATATATATATAAGAGTAAAGTCGGTCTTACCGTTAGTAGGCCTCATTCACGAAGCCAGTCTATAAGGGGGGGGGGGGTATAAGGTTACTGCCTATAAAATGGCAGTTTAATGGGTGTCCACTCTCACCCACCGCTTCCTTGACCGGTGGAGGGTCGTTAGCCGAACGGGTAGGACAAGGACTAGGATTCTCCCTTCATTAAAAGTATTAATGATAAATACTAAGTAACTAAACTCTTATAAATACCCAATCTTAGTTACTTAGGAAAATGTGAATAAGGTGCTAATCCATTAAATTCCACTTTGAACTTTGTTTAAGTCGGTTAGTGGAGCGTGTATGGTTAACCGGCACACTAACTCGTATTTAACAAGGTAGGCAAAGGGTAACTTAATGTTTATCATAGTATCGATGGAGCGTGTGTGGTTAACCGGCACATCGATTGAGGGGTAAACACTTAAGGGTACCAAGTAATTTGCGTGGTTACTTCACACCTTGTTTTGTGATCCTCGACATCCCAGTCACAAAACCTGAAGGGCACACTCGAGATTAAAACATGCCATTGAAAATTTCAATGAATCTCAAAGATCTAGGAGTTTCAAAAATCAATTAAAACCTAATAATACATTTTGTTTATCTTGGTGGAAATTGGTGAATCGTCATTCACCTACCTTCGAATATTTTATAGCTTGGATTACGGCATCCCTCTTGTAAGTTATAAAATAGTTTGTTGGGTCCTAGCCTTAATATTTCATATTGGGTGTCATATTAAGGACTTTAGATCAACTATCTTGAATATCTCCCAAAAAGATGTCTGGTTTAGACATTTATGATCTACCCAAATCTCTTGAAACAAGCTTTCCTAAATGAAGATGATGTCCCATGGAAATCATACTTCTTTCACCTACTCCAATTATTCTCCCTAACCCACAAGTTCTTGAAAATTTTAAGGTCACTCAAGCCCTATTGGCAAGCAAAGGTCTATGTGTGATCACATTTTGGAGATGTAGTCACATATTGACAAGTCGGGAGAGTTGGGTGTCAAAGTGTTGAGAAAGTTGGTGCCTCAACTACTTTCTAAGTCACATAGTGAGTTCCTTTGGGACTCCTATGAAACAGACTATGACAAGACCCTTAATGATCTTATCTATTTGCTAAGATCAACTTCCTAAAACTTGTGGACATTGACAATAATGACATTTGATATCCAGTAAAGCTCTCTCTTTCCAATGGAAAGGGATCGGCCATAGTAAACATGGTTGACCAAATGGTAAAGAGAGAGGCTAAGTCTGAGATAGTCCCATTATCAAGGGTCCATAGGTAACTATTGCCAAAGGAAGGGGCATTGGTTGCGAAGCTGCGAAATTTACCTAAGGATGTTAAAGTCAATAAGTTTGGCTCTACTTCAGGTAAAGTCTATTGTCTAACTCTATTAAGTGCATGCTGATTCTGACCGCGAAGATAGATTTCAATCGCATGGTTCGGTGATTAGAATTTTGGGCTATTACTTAAGAGTTATGATATTTATATTGCTTAGGAATAGATAACAACAAGGTTTTCATATGGATTGTAAGGATAAGTTTTCCGCAAAGTTTTAAAATAAAATAAAAAGGTTTTGATTTTATTTATTTTCAGTATCCTTACAATGGCATTTGTGAAAAGTTGTTGCTTATAAAATTCCACTGATAGCTATATTGGAAAGTGAATCTGATTCTTTCATTTGTGGTAGTGTCTAAATTTACCAAATAAGGAAAGATTCTCATCACCCAAGTTTCAGTTGGATAGAAACTTGGAATCATGCAAGTTGTATAGCATGATGAATGAGAACTTTCAAGCATTGAAAAAAAATTAACTAACTACTCGTTCACATGGATGTGTGAGTCAAGTGAATGACTAAGGGATCGAGTACACATTCTTGTGCACTGGTCAACTCCACCACAAAAGATCAATAAGACTGTTCGTCATGGTTTACTAAAGCTCAGTAAATATGATTATACTTACAAGCTTAAGTGTAACTCTGAGACATTGGAAAAGGTTCCAATGTATGGAAGAGCGAATAAGAAGAATCAAATTAGGCAGAAGGATAAAAGTTTCTCAAATCTGAAATAATGGGAGAGTACTTTAGTATCAGTTTTGTGATCATCTTAACGATTAAGAAACCATAGCACAATTAGTTCTCTAAGGAAATCTTAGTGTGTTCTTATGACTAAGACGAGGAATCTTGAATTATTGAAATGGTTAAATCAAGAAGATGAGTCATACTTCGTTCCAATACAAGTCTTAGGGTCATACTCCAAGATTGTAATTTGAGTGACATGTCTTAAAGAAGGTTTAAAACACTTGTCAAATGTAAGAGTAAAAGTTTCCTACTCTTGTACATTTGAAATTGGTAAGTTGTGATGTTTTGGATAAAACAAACACCAACTAAGGCCAATAATGTAAAGTGTTTGTCTTAATTAGAATCCGCACTATCTCTTGGATGTTTGACAAAAGAGTCTTATAGGTCAAGAGGACAGTGGGAGTCTTAAAGGTCTTGAAAGTCTCAAGAACTAATCAAGAATAAAACCTGAAGTTCTTCACTAGAACACGACTTGAGGTTTATAACCTATCATGTTGACATATTCTGTGCCCATTCCAATTAAATTTGGCTTTGCATATGAGTTTTTAGAGTTCTCAATTGGTTGCACAACAAGTTGGAAGCAATGGCAGGCCCTTGAGCTGCCAGGTGGCAAGAAATTAAGATTGAGTTCAATCCATATGAGTTTGGATTTGTCATTATCCTTGTATTGTGATTATGGTTTTGACAAATTCATATGGGTAGGAACTCATACACCATAAAAATCTAAGTGTCATAAGGTTTCTCTCCGATTCATGAAAATGATGGTGAGGAAACACTTTCACTAAGTAGATTTTAGCTAGATAGCAATTGCGATATTTGCATTCTCAAAGTCGTTAGTGGAGCGTGTGTGGTTAACTGGCACACTAACCTAGACTTGTGAGAAGTGGCAAAAAGGTCTAACCATTATGATTACGGCATCCCTCTTCATAATTATTTAGACACACTTGTGAGCTATCTAAAAGAGGTGTATGATTTTGATAAAGTTTTATCAAAACAATCTAGTATCAGAAATATGAACTTTGGTAAGAAAGTCAACTAATTTCTGAGTACATGTCAAAGCTAGTGGGAACATAGTTGTTATGCTAATAATCATCATGTTAGTGGGAGCATGATCATTATGATAAGTATTGCAAGGTAGCAATGTTAATTATAAAAAACAAAAGTTTCAATTGGGAAAGAGTTGTTTTGCTATAATTGAAGGAGAGGAAATTATACTTCATCGCAAATCTAAAAGCTTAGATTGAGGTCTTAATCGTATTTAGTCAAGAATATATATGAATTTCATGTTGGGATGGCTCAACATAAGGAAATTCTATATATATGGGTTCATTATTTGCGTTCTAAAATTCAATTATGATTACGACATCCCTTTTCATAATCTGAATTATGAGAACTTGGCAAATTGAAATGGAAATATTATAGCAAAAGACCGGTTTAGTCTTTATGTGAGACCTCATGAATCGTGTCCCATATGCTTCGGATATAGGATCGATTACATGTGCTATGTTCATCCTTTCTAAAATTTTCCAAATGCATGGGGCATTAAGAAGGGAAAAGGTCTAGAATTGGATATGACTAAAAGGATTAATCAATTGTCGATGACAATCTAAGGTTTACCAAAGATTGGTTGCTCAAGGACAGTTGGAAGTATAGTGATAATTCTGGAAGGACCATATTGACATAATCTGTAAGGAGGCAACTCCTGTTTAGAAGTGATAGTCAAAATGAATCTGGAAATGTTTCAAAGTTAGAATTTTTAATCTATGTAAGATTAAGGAAACTTAATGCAAGAAGGATGTTTCCAAGGAGTTGATCTCCTTTGCAATACTTTGTAATGTTCATTGTCAAGTCCTTGTGACTTTGTGCATAATCATTACAAGAGGATCAACGCATATAAGTTTAGAATCTAACAGATTTCAGTAAATCGCATGAATTTGGAATTTTTGCATTTGCAGTAAGGATTTGGAACTGTGAAAAGAGGATCATTGGACTTATGTTCAATTGATCTATTTCATAAAGTAAAGATCATAGACAAACATAGTATGCAAACTTGGTGTATGACATGACTAGTGTTTAGAAAACATAGTGTACATGCTTGGAGCATGGGACAACTATTGTTTTAAATTCAAGAATAAAGTTGATAGTTGAAACAATATACAATGAATATTGTGTAATCATATGGTGATAAATAAAAAGTGTTTTATTTATGTTCATAGGTTTTGATACCATATTGGATTCAATTATTCTTGTGTTTCATTTTGCATGTTTTGACTTCCAGAATAAACTAGGTTATTCTTTCGGAATGACTAAGTTATTCAAACCATCCACAGTCGTTCATATGTTGTAAGTAGATATGAATCAAGACTGTCATGGGTTGGTTTGTAGAGGTCTAAGATGTTGGACAAAGGGCTACAACACTCATGAGTGCTCATAAGTTCTGAGTATTGGATTCAACCCGCGCTCATTGGAATTACTTCATGGATTTTATCACGAGTGATCATGAGACGATAATATCTTATATTCTTCAATCCTAGAGATATGAGTTGTTACTATGAGTTGGTTGTACATTGATTGCACGAAAATGCATTCGGTAACTCGGTGTTATAAAACGTGCGTTTGTGTATGATTCAACAAGTAGTAGAACAAGCCATATGAGTCGAAGTTTATCCACTCCTTTTACCTTCAGGATAAAAGCGATATCTGTGGGCCCCTCGATGATTTGATGATGACAAATGAAAGTGCTCGGCCTGGCCAGGACTGATTTGATTTGTTCAATTAGTCAGTCGTCATAAATCGGAAATCGGGAAACAACAAATGGACAGAGAGAATGATTATAATCCATGTCTCAGTCCATATGATATCTAGAATGGAGGAATATATGATCCCTTATCTAATGGACAAGTCATTGACAAAGGTCAGAGTTCATCTACAAGGTCAGAGTTCGACAAAAGCATTTGAGAGCTACGATTGCCAGTCAGTTCTTGAAGTTGTACGCAATAATAGTTTTAGACTTATCCAAGTGGGAGACTGTTGAGTTAATGTCTAAGTCCATAACTATAATGGGTAAGACTTGACCCGACCCGACATGGTCCATTTGGGTTGCATGGCATCATCTACTTGTCGATTCGGTCTCCCGACTAGTCGAGTAGACTACTCAAACTTCCCGTGGATCACGACTCTACTCGACGCATTGGGTCTCCAACTCTTCAAGTCCCAGAGAAAAACATAATAAATACTTGAATTAAAGGCATACCAGGAATCGGGTGGTACAAATCTCCTCCACTTATCTTAGACTTTGTCCTTGAAGTCTGCTGTTCGGTCCTGAAAAAGCTCAGGGTAATGCTGTTGGATTAATATCTAAGTCCATAACTATAATTGGTAAGACTTGACCCGACCCGGCATGGTCCATTTGGGTTGCATGGCATCATGCATTTGGATAGACTATAATGAGAGAAATAAGACACTTATGGTTATTAATATATTATAAGTTCTAGTATATTAATAATAAGAATAATAAGATTATTTAATTAGTATTGATCAAGAATTAATCTAGGATTAATTAAGTGATCAAAAGAAGACTAATTAAATAAATGGCTTGATTGTGTAAATCATCCATACTTGTATAGTGGGCTAATGCTCCATGGATAATCAAGTTGGGATAAAACCCATAGGATGGTCGTTTGAGTTCAAACACCCCCAGAGGGTGTGTCTGGATTCCGCAAACCAAGGATCTGATACCAACTTGTAACATCCTAATTTTGAGTCCAAAAATTTCGTTTGTAATTAAGTAAATTATATATTTTTTTACTAAAAACATTGTCAATATCATATCAACCCATAAACCATCATGAATAAGTCTAAAAATCACAACATCGAATAGTAGTATAAGTAAGAGTACAATCCCAGAAAACTCAATGTAGAAATCAAATGTGTGTGTGTGATGTGCTGCTACGCCGCCGACTCCTTCCCCTCGGATGAAGAGGTACCTGAAACCATAACTGAAACTGTAAGCACAAAGCTTAGTGAGTTCCCCCATAATACCACATACCATACAATCACATATCATACATACTACCGGGAAATTCTAGGGTGCCCGACCTACCCATGTCAATCCAATCTGGGGTGCTGACCTATCCATGAGAAGCCATTCTGGGGTGCAGACCTACCCATGTCAGGCCGTTCTTGGGTATCGACTACCCTCCAGTCTATCTCAACCGGCATCGGGGACTATTTCACCCCTACCTCTAAATACAATAACAAAATATAATCATACGGACAGGCATATGTGGGGTACTGACCTACCCTTTAGTCCTAACGACCAAGTTAGGGAAAAGTTATTCCCTACTACTACCACTAACTCACATAGCATATTACATAATCATATCTCATAAGGATATCTCATAAACATATCACATAAGCATACCAAGATAATTATCACCAAGACAACTATCTACCAATTACTTTTGTTGGTGGGCCGACATTGTGGCCTTAGACCCACCCCTACTGGAAGGTAACTCACCTCGATGTCGTGTAGTGTTTGAATTATCCTTGGCGTGCAACTCAACACTTCTCGACTCCTCAATCCCATCACAACAACCCTTCTAAGTTATCAATTTGAATATGCAACCCTAACCAGGGTCAACTCAAATCAGTGAAAGTCAACTTTGGTCAAAGTCAACAACCAGTTGACCTGACTCCCCAAGTTCGCCCGCCAACTCGTCGAGTCCGCATATCCACCAAAAGTCATAAACCCGTCTCCACTCGTCGAGTCTAGCAAGCGCTCGACGAGTTCGCCTTCATCCACACGTCGAACAATCTTCAACCGACTCGCCGAGTTCTTTCTTGAACTCATCGAGTTCATCTTCAGCATATTAATGTGTCCAGTCTATGACTCGCCGACTTGTAAGAACAACTCATCGAGTCCATCTTCAAAGACTGGGAGACTTCCTTGGACTCGCCGAGTGTGTTCTAGGACTCGTCGAGTCCCATTATTTCCTGGTCCAAGGCAAACCCCTAGCAGGCTGAACGTTCCTTCCACTCAACCAAAACCATTTCCAGAGGACGTTTTATTGGGGAAAAAGCATCTCAACTTGCCGTGTCACCCAAGTGACTCGTCGAGTCCCTCCTTGTCGAATACTATACATTCGATTTTAGTGGGACTTAATGCATCCAAATCATAGATCTGACCACCTAGGGTCCATTTTATACGTAAAGTCACGAACTTGATGTCCATGCATGGGGTCTTTGGCTCAAAAAGCCATAAAAGATGGTCTACAAGATGCATGGGGTGCTTATGGCAACAAGGTGGCCACCTTTATGAAATAAAGGCCGCTAATAACCCTAGATCTGAAGCACAAACTGACTTCCAATACTCAATCCCGAATACAACCTCTTTAGGGCTTAGAAAGATGTAGAAAAAGGCCCAAAATCAAGATCCAGACAATGAATAGACAAGGTTTCAACTTTATACCTCTAATAAGTTGGAAATATGCTCAAAACTTTGGATCTTCTTGTTCCCCCTTGATCTCACAAGCCTTATTCTCTTCTTCAAGCTTCAATCACACAAAGTAACACCACAGGGCTCAAGAACACACTAAAAACGGCTAGGGTTTCGAGTTAGGGTTTTCTCTGGACAATGGGGGCTGAGTTGAGGGGTTATAATGTGTTTAAATAAGATGCAAACCCTCAATTTAGGGTTTCTCTCAAACAACGTCTACTCGCCGAGTCGGTCTCCCAACTCATCGAGTAGACTACTTAAAATTCCTGCGCATCACGACTCCAGTCAACGAGTTGGGCCTCCAACTCGTTGAGTCCCAGAGAAAAACATAATAAATACTTGAATTAAGGGCGTACCAAGAATCGGGTGTAACACGAATAGTCTTATCGATATTTTGTGGTGGACTTGACCAGTGCACATGAATGTGTACTTGATCCCTTAGTCCTTCACTTGACTCACATATACATATGAACAAGGAATTAGTCTTAATATTCCAAAGATGAAAATTCTCATTCATCATACGACTTGTATGATTCCAAGTTTCTGTCCAATTGAAACTTGGGTGATAAGAATCTTTCCTTATTTGGAAAATTTAGACACTACCACAAAAGAAAGAATCAAACTCACATTTCCAATATTGTTGGAAAAATACAAACATCAGTTTTCCATAAATGTCATTGCAAGAAGATATAAAATAAAGTAAAAAAATTTTTATTTATTTATAAATGCGGAAAAACTTTTTCCTTACATTGCAACTTTAAATGAAAAATTATGCTATTACATATTTTCTAGCAATCTATCATAACTCCTAAGTAATAGCTCAAGAATCTGATCTTCGAACCATGCGATTGAAATCCATCTTTGCGATCAAATTCAACATACTTTTCCTTTAAGTTTCCTTCCCTTTGCTTTATCCTGCTAAACATAAAAATGTAACCGAGTCACATTTTAGGTTAAGAATCATCAATTAGGAACTTAACAGAGTTAGATAGTGGACTTACCTGAAGCAGAGTGAAACTTTTTGATTCTTCCTTCTCTCAGATCTTTCAGGTAGCCAGGCCAGCTTCGCAACCAATGTCCCTTCCTTTGGCAATAAAAACATATGGACTCTTTGGTAATGGTACATGGGACTATCTCAGACTTAGCCTTTCTCTTTACCATTTGGTCAACCGAGTTGACTATGGCCGATCCCTTTCCATTGGGAAGAGAAAGCTTTTTTGGATATCCAATGTTACCATTGTTAATGTCAATGGAAGTTTGGGAAGTTGATATTCTAATCAAATTTGCTTTACCAGTGCTCCAAATCATTGCTGATTTAGCAACATCAAGCAAATAGGTAAGATCATTAAGGGTCATGTCATAGTCTGTTACATAGTAGTCCTTTAAAGAACTCACTATGTGACAGAGAAAATGACTGAAGAACCTAGTCAACAACCAACTTCCTCAAGACTTTAACACCCAACTCTCCCGGCTTGTCAATATGTGACTTCATCTCCAAGATGTGAGCATACATAGACTTTGCTTGCCAATAGGGCTTGAGTGATCTTGAACTATTCAAGAACTTGTGGGTCAGGGAGAATAATTGGAGGAGGTGGAGGAAGAGAAGTATGATTTCCATGAGATTTGGGAAGATCATAGTTGTTTGAACCAGACATCTACAATGGGAGAAATTCAATTTAGTTGATTTAAAGTCCTTAATATAACATCCAACATGAAATACTAAGGCTAGGACCCAACACAATATTTTATAACTTGGAAGAGGGATGCCGTAATCCAAGCTATAAAATATTTGAAGGTAGGCAAATGATGATTCACCAATTTCCACCACAAAAAACGAAATAATTTATTAGGTTTTAATTGTATTAGAAACTCCTAGATCTTTTGAGATTCATCGAACTTTTCAATGGCATGTTTCAATCTCGATTGTGCTCTCTCAAGTTTGTGACTGGGATGCCAAGGATCACAAACAAGGTGTGAATAACCATGCAAATATACTTGGTACCCTTAACATTTATCACTTAATCGATGTGTTGGTTAACCACACGCGCTCCACTAATCATATTATAAACATTAAGTTACCCTTTGCCTACCTTGTTAATTCCAAGCTAGTGTTTCGGTTAACCACACACGCTCCACTACCAACTTAAGCAAAGTGCAGAGTGTAATCTCATGGGTTAACACCAAATTCACATTTTCCGAAGGTAACTAATATTGGGAATTTATAAAAAGTTTAGTTACTTTATATTTATCATTATACTTATAATCAACAGAGAATTATAGTACTTATAGTCCTGTCCTACCCGTTCGGCTAACGACCCTCCACCAGTCAAGGAAGCGGTGGGTGAGAGTGGACACCCATTAAACTGTAACACCGTGAATTTCAAAATAATTTTTCGCTATATATAAAAAAAACATTTCTCATTTAATTTCATAAAACATAAGTTTCAAATTCCAATCTGTATCATACAAATCCCAAGATCATATAAATGTATCAAAAGTCCCCTGCGTGTGTACGGATCAAGCCGGCTCCTTCCCACGGTCATCGCTAGTACCTGAAACACCAACACCAACACTGTAAGCACAAAGCTTAGTGAGTTCCCCAAAATACCACAAATAAAACACATATTAGCACTCGAGGCTATAACTCTATGGGTCTGTGCACCCAAACCTGTGAACCCTCAGGTTCTAACTCTAGGAACCTTCCGGTTCCAACTCTGAAGTCATGCACAACATAAATCACATGGAAATAATGCAGTACAACACATAGCATACACATAACATACATACACTGACACATAGCTCTGATTACCTTCTCAAGGTAAAGTATAATGAGAAGACTCACCTCGCGTGTCTCGGTATCTCACGAATCCTGGAAATCCCTCGCGCTCGATCCTCCGAGCTCTAATCCTCCTATAACATCACATGACTCTAATTAACACTTTTTATCTCTAAGGTTGACTATCCCTAAGAAGTCAACACAGGTCAACGGTCAACGGTCAACTTTGACCGGACTCGGCGAGTGCACACGGCAACTCGGCGAGTCTAGACGTTCTCACCAACTCTCTAGGATTCCCTTTCTACACGTCGAGTACTCCCCTGACTCGACGAGTTTCACCTGGTAGAAATCGCGGGGCCACCCCGACTCAACTCGCCGAGTCTCAAGGACGACTCGGCGAGTCCCAGCTCGACTCAGCCCACTGACAACCCTCTCTAACTCGCCATGACTCACTGAGTCAACCCATGACTCGACTGGACCACTCACTGGCCGGTCCAAAGCAATCTTCAAGCTACTCGCCGAGTCTGCTCATCGGACTCGGCGAGACCATGCCATGCAATCACTCAAACTTGCTTCTAAGGTCAAATCTATTCCAACAATTCATAGACCTGGCCTTCCTAGACTGATTCACCACGTAAAGCCCCAGACTTGGTGCATAAACAACCTCTATATGACCAAATACGAAGAATTATCAACAAATCTCACTACTCAAAGTCATAACCTCCATTGTTCTCTATAAAGCTTGATGAATGAGGCTCTCTGGACCTCTATGGATCCAGATCCGAAGTCTCATCACTAGCAAGGGACTATTTGGCCAACCAATCAACTCAACAAGGTCACAAGAAACCCTAAAATCAATTATACTTCACAAGACAGGAGATGAGCCGAAATCATACCTTTAGATTGAAGGGCTAAGTTTCAAATCCACCGAATAGCAGTCTCCTTTGCCTCCTCTTGGCTAGAACCTCCCTCTTCTTTGCTAAACAACACACAAATGTCAAGAAATGCTTCCTTTCTCTCTCAAATCGCTAAAGCACTCTAGGGTTTCTCTCTATGGACTGTTGGGTGCAAATGACGGCCATAAGGCCCTTTAAATAGGTCCCAAACCCGAGAAATTAGGGTTTCATTAAACAGCATGGACTCGCCGAGTCCAGACGAATCCCGTGTCCAGAATCGCGACCCTACTCGGCGAGTCTGAGCTCCAAATCGTCGAGTCCCCTCTGAAAACACCAAAAAAACAAAACAATAAAATACCTGGAAATCCGGGCTGTTACAACTCTCCCCCACTAGAACTAGACTTCGCCCTCGAAGTCTCGCTCAGAAAATAGCTCCGGATGCTGCTCCCGCATCTCGCGCTCCGGCTCCCAGGTCATCTCTGATCCCTTCCGGTGCTGCCACTGAACCAACACCAGAGGTACCTCCTTGTTCCTCAGAACCTTGATCTTCCGATCTCTGATGGCTACTGGTCTCTCAGCATAATTCAGGCTCGCATCCACCTGAATATCGTCTAATGGAACCACTGCCGACTCATCGGCAATACATTTCCTCAATTGTGACACATGAGAAGTGTCGTGGATTTTCCCCAACTCTGCTGGCAATTCCAAACGATAGGCTACCCGGCCTACCCTCGCAATCACACGAAATGGCCCAATATACCGGGGCCCCAACTTGCCCCTCTTCCTGAATCGAATCACTCCTTTCCAAGTAGAGACCTTCAGGAGAACGAAGTCGCCGACCTGAAAGTCAAGCTCGGACCGACGTCTGTCTGCATAACTCTTCTGTCGGCTCTGGGCGGTCAATAACCTCTGTCTGACTTGCTGAATCTGCTCTGTCGTCTGAAGCACGATCTCTGAACTGCCCATCACTCTCTGCCCAACCTCTCCCCAGCAAATGGGGGTCCGACACCTCCTACCATACAACAGCTCAAAGGGTGGCATACCAATGCTCGAATGATGGCTGTTGTTGTAGGAAAACTCTGCCAAGGGTAAATACGCATCCCAGCTACCCCCGAAATCCAACACACATGCTCGAAGCATGTCCTCAAGCGTCTGAATCGTCCGCTCACTCTGACCGTCTGTCTGGGGATGATACGCGGTACTAAAATGTAATCTAGTACCCAACTCCTCATGAAATTTCTTCTAGAATCTGGAAGTGAAGCGCACATCGCGGTCTGAAACAATCGAGATCGGCACCCCATGCCGAGATACCACTTCTCTCACATATAACTCTGCCAAATTCTCCGCTGAAGAACTCTCACTGATGGCAAGGAAGTGAGCGCTCTTCGTCAACCTATCCACAATCACCCAAATTGCATCAACTCCTCTGTCCGTCCTCGACAATTTGGTGATGAAATCCATAGAGATCTGTTCCCACTTCAATTCGGGAACCTCCAATGGCTGCAACTTACCATGCGGTCTCTGGTGCTCGGCCTTAACCCTACGGTAGGTCAAGCACCTCTCAACGAACCATGCGATGTCCTTTTTCATACAGGGCCACCAATACTCTTTCCTCAAATCCAGATACATCTTCGTAGCCCCCCGGATGGATCGAAAATTTCGACCGATGAGCCTCCTCCATCAAAGAAGTGCGCGTACCACCCACAAACGGTACCCAAATCCGACCCTGAAAAGTCATAAGCCCTCGACCATCCGTAACGAACTCTGAAACCAAACCAACGACCCGTTCCCTCTTCTGCATCTCTGGCTGCACAGCCTCGGCCTGTGCCCCACGAATGGCATCCAATACCGGAGCTATCATGGTCAATCTCAAACATACATCTCGCAATGGAGTGCTCTCCGCCCTGTGGCTCAACGCATCGACCACCACATTAGCCTTGCCCGGGTGGTACAGGATCTCACAATCATAATCCTTGACCACATCTAACCACCTCCTCTGACGCATATTTAGGTTGGGCTGATCCATCAAGTACTTCAAGCTCTTATGGTCCGTGTATATCCTACACCGAACCCCATATAAGTAGTGACGCCAAATCTTGAGGGCGAACACTACTGCCCCAACTCTAGATCATGCGTGGGATATCTCGTCTCATGAGGCTTCAGCTGCCTCGATGCATATGCTATCACATGACCCCTCTGCATCAACACCGCACCCAGCCCCAAAATTGATGCATCACAGTATACTACAAAATCCTCCATCCCTTCCGGGAGAGCTAATACCGGGGCTTCGCACAACCTTTGGCGAAGTGTCTCAAAGGAGGTCTGCTGCTCGGGACCCCATGAGAATGCGACACCCTTCCGCGTCAATCTGGTGAGCGGCACAGCGATCTTGGAGAAATCCTTGATAAATCTCCGATAATACCCTGCTAATCCAAGGAAACTCCTGATCTCAGAGGGTGACTTTGGCACCTCCCAACTCATCACCGCCTCAACCTTGGCCGGATCGACCATAATCCCTTCCTGGTTAACGAGATGTCCTAGGAATTGGACCTCCCGTAACCAGAAATCACACTTGGAGAACTTTGCATAAAGCTTCTCCGATCTCAATACCCCAAGCACCTCCCTCAAATGCTCCTCATGCTGCTCTCTAGATCTCGAATACACCAGAATATCATTGATAAATACAATCACCGACCGATCCAACATCGGCCTGCATACCCTGTTCATGAGATCCATGAACACAGCCGGTGCATTGGTGAGCCCAAAAGGCATCACCACAAACTCATAATGCCCATATCGCGTCCTGAATGCTGTCTTCTAGATGTCCTCATCCCGCACTCTCACCTGATGATATCCCGACCTCAAGTCGATCTTGGAAAACCAAGATGCTCCCAGCAATTGATCAAATAAATCGTCGATCCTCGGCAACGGGTAACGGTTCTTGACCGTCAGCTTGTTCAACTCCCGGTAAACAATACACATCCGGTGTGAACCATCCTTCTTCTTGACGAACAGAATAGGTGCTCCCCACGGCGAGCTGCTCGGCCGAATGAATCCCTTCCCCAGCAATTCCTGAAGCTGCGAGGATAACTCTTGCATTTCTGGAGGTGCAAGACGATAAGGCACCTTAGCTATAGGCGCGGCCCCGGAACCAAATCAATACCAAACTCCACTTGCCTCACAGGAGGTACTCCCGGCAACTCCTCGGGAAAGACATCTGGAAACTCACGCACCACCGGTACCTCCTCAACTGAACTCGGTCTCTCGGAAGTCGTTCGCGTATCCATCACATATGCCACAAAACCCTTACAGCCCTGCTGTAGACACTGCCTCGCCCTAGCGGTCGAACAAAAGGCTGATCCCGAACGTGTACCCTCGCCGTACACCGAAAGAACTCCCCCACTAGGGTCTCGTATAGTCACCAGCTGACGCTCGCAGTCAATGACTGCGCCGAATCGGCTCAACCAGTCCATGCCCACAATGACACAGACATCACCCATCGCGATAGGAATCAGATCAATCGGAAACTCAACCCCGAAAATATCTAACACACATCCCCGGAAAACCTCCATGGCACAAATCACTCTATCATCAGCTATGGAGACTCTCAGAGGCCGACTCAATGCCTCACGACTAACACTGATATGCTGACTAAAGGCCAAAGATACAAAAGACCGACTCGCACCCGAGTCAAATAACACCAAAGCAGGTACAGAGTTCACAAGAAAAGTACCTACGCATAACATAATATAAGCACAATATCTCATAATCAAAATAAATACATGAAAGGAAACATACCAGCCACAACATCGGGCACAACACGGACCTCCTCCGCAGTCAGCTGGAAGGCTCTCCCTCGAGCTCTCGGCGCCTCGGCCTTCACAGGCTGACTCTCTGTAGCTCTGATGGCGGCAGGAGCAGACCCCTGAGATGCTCTGCGCAACTGCAGACACTCGGCCTTCCGGTGTCCGGTCTGGTTGCAGTGGAAACACACTGCAAACCCCTTGGGGCAGTCCTTGGTCATGTGCCCCTCCTTGCCACATTTGTAGCAAGACCCCGCTCGGCAAACTCCGTCATGATCCTTGCCGCACTTTCCGCAAGTGCGGCCCTTCTGGCTCCCTGGTCTAGGATCAGCAGGCTTGGCCCGCTTGGCGGCCGGCTGCGACTGTGCCGGTCGCCGATCCCTCCCCTGAGACTCCGCCTCCTCCCTGGCCTGAGTCTCAAGCTCAATCTCCCTCTTCCGGGTATTTGCCTGAAGCTCGGCAAATGTCCGGTACGAGGAGTTCGCAGCGAACTCCTGAATATCCCGCCTCAAGATGCTCAAGTAGCGGCTCATACGTGCCTGCTCAGTGGACACGTGCTCAGGGCTGAACATCGCCCTCTCGTGGAACATTCTCGTGATCGCTGCAACAGACTCAGTACCCTGCTTGAGGGTCAGAAACTCCTGTGCTAAACGCTCCCTCTCCACCTGGGGAATGTACTCATCCCGAAACATGGTGGTGAACCTCTCCCAGGTCACCGCAGAAAGCTCAGCAGGCGTATAATGCGCCGTCACAAACTTCCACCAGTCCTTCGCTCCCAAGCGAAGCTGGTTCAGCGCGAACCGGACCTTCAAATGCTCAGGAGACGAGCAAGTGAAGAAACACCCCTCAATATCAGATATCCACCTCATAGCTGCCACCGGATCCTGAGTGCCATCAAACTCTGGTGGTTTTGTGTTGCTGAACTCACGGAACAGCAATGCATCCCCACACTGCGGCCTCGCAGCAGCAATCGCTGCGGTAGCCGCTGCAGCAGCAGCCTCAGAAAGAGCGGCATAACGCTCATCGAACGTCTCAATCAATGCGGTCTTTATAGACCCAAACATCTCCGGTATCTCTGCCCTGATGGCCGCAGCCACCTCCTCCTAAATGATCCGGCGGATCTCCTCCTCACTGGTACCACTGCTCTCGGGCATCAAACGTGTCCTCACCATGATCTACCTCTGAAATACAACATACGATAAATTAGAATCCACACGAGTATGCTCACACTCGTCAACTCTTTCCTCCTTGATTCTTGGCATTCCAAAGATTCTGACTTGGGCTGCACACCGCCCCTGTGCTTCCAGTAGTACGGGCCCAATACTACTGTCCGCACCGCACCAGAATACACTCCAAGTCCTTCTCTTTGGATCCAGGTCTCAAGTACTCTATTATGCATAGACCACTTTCTAATAGATCTCTCATAAGTCCCTCGCTGCTACCTACTCACTCTCAAGCATCTCATAGCAGCTCACCTCTCCCTAGGCTAAGGCATCACAAATCAGGTCACTCTAGTCCTAATAGCAATACCTAGCCTACTCTAGCATGCGAATACATCATATCAATGTCAATATCACATAATATATAAAGGTATTTTGGGAAATCACCGTTCGGGCGCTGACTGATCGTACACACATCTCTTGCTCTGCGTTTTTCAAAAATCTTTTACTTTTTTTTTTTGAAAATATATCTCAAATCCTCAGTTTGAGTTCAAATACGCCCGAAGGTGTACTCGAATCCCTCAAACCAAGGCTCTGATACAAACTTGTAACACTGTGAATTTCAAAATAATTTTTCGCTATATATATAAAAAAAAAACATTTCTCATTTAATTTCATAAAACATAAGTTTCAAATTCCAATCTGTATCATACAAATCCCAAGATCATATAAATGTATCAAAAGTCCCCTGCGTGTGTATGGATCAAGCCGGCGCCTTCCCACGGTCATCGCTAGTACCTGAAACAACAACACTAACACTGTAAGCACGAAGCTTAGTGAGTTCCCCAAAATACCACACATAAAACACATATTAGCCACTCGAGGCTATAACTCTATGGGTCCGTGCACCCAACCCTGTGAACCCTCAGGTTCTAACTCTAGGAACCTTCCGGTTCCAACTCTGAAGTCATGCACAGCATAAATCACATAGAAATAATGCAGTACAACACATAGCATACACATAACATACATACATTGACACATAACTCTGATTACCTTCTCAAGGTAAAGTATAATGAGAAGACTCACCTCGCGTGTCTCGGTATCTCACGAATCCTGGAAATCCCTCGCGCTCGATCCTCCGAGCTCTAATCCTCCTATAACATCACATGACTCTGATTAACACTTTTTATCTCTAAGGTTGACTATCCCTAAGAAGTCAACACAGGTCAACGGTCAACGGTCAACTTTGACCGGACTCGACGAGTGCACACGGCAACTCGGCGAGTCTAGACGTTCTCACCAACTCTCTAGGATTCCCTTTCTACACGTCGAGTACTCCCCTGACTCGATGAGTTTCACCTGGTAGAAATCGCGGGGCCACCCCGACTCAACTTGCCGAGTCTCAAGGATGACTCGGCGAGTCCCAGCTCGACTCAGCCCACTGACAACCCTCTCTAACTCGCCATGACTCACTGAGTCAACCCATGACTCGACTGGACCACTCACTGGCCGGTCCAAGGCAATCTTCAAGCTACTCGCCGAGTCTGCTCATCGGACTCGGCGAGTCCATGACATGCAATCACTCAAACTTGCTTCTAAGGGCAGATCTATTCCAACAATTCATAGATCTGGCCTTCCTAGACTGATTCACCACGTAAAGCCCCAGACTTGGTGCATAAACAACCTCTATATGACCAAATACGAAGAATTATCAACAAATCTCACTACTCAAAGTCATAACCTCCATTGTTCTCTATAAAGCTTGATGAATGAGGCTCTCTGGACCTCTATGGATCCAGATCCGAAGTCTCATCACTAGCAAGGGACTATTTGGCCAACCAATCAACTCAACAAGGTCACAAGAAACCCTAAAATCAATTATACTTCACAAGACAGGAGATGAGCCGAAATCATACCTTTAGATTGAAGGGCTAAGTTTCAAATCCACCGAATAGCAGTCTCCTTTGCCTCCTCTTGGCTAGAACCTCCCTCTTCTTTGCTAAACAACACACAAATGTCAAGAAATGCTTCCTTTCTCTCTCAAATCGCTAAAGCACTCTAGGGTTTCTCTCTATGGACTGTTGGGTGCAAATGACGGCCATAAGGCCCTTTAAATAGGTCCCAAACCCGAGAAATTAGGGTTTCATTAAACAGCGTGGACTCGCCGAGTCCATATCCTGGACTCGCCGAGTCCAGACGAATCCCGCGTCCAGAATCGCGACCCTACTCGGCGAGTCTGAGCTCCAACTCGTCGAGTCCCCTCTCAAAACACCAAAAAAACAAAACAATAAAATACCTGGAAATCCGGGCTGTTACATAAACTATCATTTTATAGGCAGTAACCTTACACCCCTTTATATATTGGCTTCGTGAACGAGGCCTACTAATGGTAAGACTGACTTTGTTCTTATACATACATACATATATATATATATATATATATATATATATATATATGAATGTATATATATATATATATATATATATATATATATATATATTAACTTATAATACTATAAAGTATAAGGTTTGAATTTTAACTTTTAAAATTCTAAGGGTTTAACATGGAATTAAAGTATTCATGAGAAAAAACTTTACAAATTCCAAAACTTGAGGGAAAGTTTTGAACTATTCAAAAACTGTTGGAAATGGGAAATGGGAGGAATTATCTAAGCTTGCCACCTATTTATAATCCAACATACTTCCATGCAAACTTCACACCAACAAAGTCAACTATTCTTTCTCTCCTCTCTCATATTCATGGCCACACACACATAGACACTTCTCCATTTCATTTTTCCTCTCAAGCTCACTTTACTCTCAACAATTTCTCTTTCCATTCCTCCAATATTCGTGAGTTTCTAGTGTGTTCTCCAAGGATCTTCTCCAAAAGCTCACAAACTTGGTAAGTACTCTTGTTAATCTCAAAGATTATGACATCATTCAAGCTAAAACTCTTGTTTACAAACTTTGTTTGGTGTTAAAATTCTTAGATCCACCACCATTTTGAGATCTCACCAAAAACTCAAGCTTGGTTCAAAGTTCCGTCTTCTTCTTCATCCACATCTCAAAAAACCCAAAGGTGAGCTTCATACCCCCTTGTTTTCGGTTTTATAATGTTATTGGGGGAGAATACAAGTGCTCTTGTGTTAGATCTATGTATATATGCATGTTTATGTGTTTAACTTTTAGATCTTTACTTGAAAATGAAGTTTATCACTTGGATCTTCATATAAACCTTGAGAAAAATATGTGTCCTCACATATAATACTTGTAAACTTGTAGATATGGGATTTATCCAGTTAAAATAGCAAAAACAAGTGTTGTGAACAAACTTAGATAACTTAAACTCAAAAATCAGCCCTTGACAGAAAAGTGTTAGTCCGATGTCGAATTGTTTTGACCTCCTTAATGGTAATATTTTTCAAAACTGTTTTACATGAAAATTTTGAGGTTATTACCTTTAAAATGACTACTCTCACGTTTTCATACGATTTTTCTACTATTTTTAGCGAATTTTACAAAATTGCCTATCACATTTGAAATAATTTTGGCCCAACCTATGAAGGTGAGCAGTTTCACACTTGGTAGAAGCCAATAAAAATTAAGAGAAACATTTGGAACAAATTAGAGAAAATTTACAAACTTCTAGAATTTACGGATCCAAATTTCGACTTACGATGATTTTTCTAAAAAATTTCCAACAACTAGGTCAGAAAAGCCAAAAACTAGAAAAATGTGTATTTCACAAAAATCAAGCCAAAAATGTTATTTTTGAAAAAAAAAAATGGGTTTAAAATGTTAATTTTACCACAAACTAGTCAAAAACACAAGTTTTGAACAAAATGGGGGCTAAACTGTTATTTTTACTATAAGTGGGCCTTAATTGAAAACTTTGTGGCTTATTGGGCCAAGAACATCATTTTTACAAAAAGTGGGCTTTTTATATCAATTTTGTAAATAATCATGCTAAAATAAACAAAACAACAACAAATGGGTTAAAAACGATATTCATATCCTTATTGGGCCTGGAAATAATATACATGTTTAGTGGGCCTTAGTGTCCTCTTACATGTATATTGGGCTCAGGATAGACATTCATATTCCTTTGAGCCTGGAAATAATGGACACGTATAGTGGGCCTTAGTGGTCCACTTACCTGTTTATTAGGCATGGGAATGAGTTTTATATGTGTTCTTCTTTCTTTTCCGTGTAAATTTTCGATTAAGGATCTAGTGAGACCTGTCGGTTGGCACCTTTGAGTGTACAATCGTAGCCCGTAGTTATAACCAGAGTTTCCTGTAAGGAAAGCGAGAGTTTGTGTATAGATCTATACGGGGGTGACACCCCACACCTGAGTTGTTCGCTACAGTTAGACTAGGCCAGTCTAGGGTGACAAAAACCTTATTCTAATCCGTCGGCATACCAAAGATGCAAAAACAGGCGAAATTGTCATTAATTCGTATGGTTATAACGACTCACTTAGAGGAATTAACATTATAAGATTTACGGGAAACCATTCTATTTTTCTTTCTGGGATAAAACAGGAAATCATTTTATTTTCTTTTTGGGATAAAACAGAAAATCATTCTATTTTCTTTTTGGGATAAAATCGGAAACCTTCTTTTTGATAAAACGACAATCTATAAACACCGGTACACAACCACCGGGGTTGAGATTTCAACATTATCTATTGCAGACAACATCGGGTTGTCTGGAAATCATTCTCTTTCTATTTTCGTAAACATTAACACACATGCATTAATATATGATCAAACACAAATATTTCAAACCATTTCTTTTTAGAAAATATCGGATTTCTAAAAGCGCTATGAAAAATATTCTAAACAAGTACAAAAACCATTTTTATACAAAAATGTTTATGAACTCACCAACTTTTTACTTGAATCTTTTCAAAACGACTTGTATTCTCAGGAATCCAGTAACAGGTAATAAGTTCGACTAGGAGATCAAGCGGTGCAACTTCAAGAAATTTACTTTCTTAGTTTTGTGTAACTGATGAACAAGTTCAATATGTAAACTATGTAAGTGTGTATTTCTAATGTATGATGTTTGGTTGGTATGCTTCGTTTATATTCAATTGTTATGATATTGTACACAAAGTCGTCCGCCCTCGGATGTTTCAACCATCCAACTTCGGGGGTGTCACAGGTTGGTATCAGAGCATTGTTTGTAGTGAACTAGTATATCTAACCATACAACATATACAACTATAAATACAATGGGACTAAAAACTCTCTGACTAAAAGTATACCTTAAGAATATATGTATCTTCTAAAAGTATACATTCTTGCTAGAACCATATCATAATATGAAAAAAACAAGAGTATTTAGATGTTGAACACTATAGTCAAACCTGCGCAGTTATGTAATCATATCTGGAATAAATAGAGCCTGGTCAAGTGTATTTATTCGAGATACGAACAACATGTGTTTGGGAGTGATGGTGGTGTTACAACAAGTCTAAAACTTACAAACCCTACATGAAAAGGAGCATTAGAACCAAACCTAAGTTTTAAAATACTATAGGAGTAATTTATGATACTAAACAATAGCAACAAGTCTAAAAACGTATTGATTTCGTACATTAGGAAATCCTAGGATCAAGCATGTAATACTCTAGTAGCATTTTAGAATACCATATGACCTCCACACTTAAATCTTCTACATGTATCTCATACATCCACTCTCGCAAAGGCAACATGACAGAGCTTTACCCCGAAGACCCCTACTACCCTTCTTTGATAACCAACGAATGGACCGAGAGAGAACTAGAGGAAGTGCAAAGGGAGAACCCAGAATTGGGTCCTAAAGAATACCAAGAACGGAACCCCTAGGGAAAGGATTATGATGAGGAGTCAGACATAGATGAAGGCGCCAGAGAGATCCTTAGCGAGCTTTACCCCCACGGAAACAATACTGAACCAACACACAAAACAGGAAGACCTTACCAATCATCTCCGCCCCTTAGAAGAGGAGGTGACCACCCTAAGGCAATAGCTCATGGAAGCTAAGGCTAGGGCAGCCTTAGCAGAACAGAGAGCGGAAGAGACCACTCGTGAGATGAGCAAAATGGTTGGACAACTTTATGCTATTTAGGCATATAAGAGTCATCACACTAAGTCCTAGGTCTACCATGTAAGTCGTCACAACTAGTAGTATAAATCGAGAGAGGTACGCCCTACGAGAACTCTTGTAACCTGATCCAGCTTAAGGATATGATATCTATAACCCATTAGGGTAACTTCAAATTCGTACAATACCAATTTCTACATACTACCATTAATACATCATAGGGATGTAGGTCGAAACAATGAGAATCATACAACAAAACATGTGATTTATATGCGTACACGCATAAGTTCATATCTATAATCATAGATGAGATACGACTAGAAATAACGATAGTCACTCATGAACCTATTCCTCATCATGCAACATAATCATGTCTTCCCATGGAAACAACCAGCTAGCCGGCGAAACACCAGTTCTGCAGATGGACCCCGCAACCTTCCAAGCCATTGTAACAGCTTCTGTGACAGCCGTCATGGTGCAACTCAACACCAATAATCCAAATGGAAATGGAAATGGTGTCGATAACTCTAACCGTAGTATGAACCAAGGAAACCAACGAGGGGCAACTTACCCAGACACCCCAAAATCCAAACCTAAGGTCATGAAGCGAAAGCAGGGGAACAAGAAAGGAAGCGGATCGACTCAAGGGCCTACCAAAAGGCAACAAGTTGTAGCAGCCCCTAATCCCACTATTCCCCCTACCCCAACACCGAGAAAACCGTATCATGGAAACCTCTCGCTCTGCAGCAAGTGTCACTACCATCATCATGGATTCTGTCGGGAATTGCATTGCAATAGATGCAACAGGAAGGGGTACATCTCCCGCATATGTAGGGCCTCGGAACCCATGCGTCACTCCAACCCTCAACCCAGAAGTATGTCCAGTATGCCACGCATGCGGTGATACAGGACACTTCAAGAGGAATTGTCCAACAGAGAAGAATGATGAAGGACCAAGAGGAGTTTAACAACAGGACATGATGAAGCAGCAAGGAACCCTACTGGGATTACCGGTACGTTTCATAACAACAAAAAGTAAGCATCGCATTTTCACAAATTTTTTTCCAATTTAAAACAATAATCATAAAGTACTCCCTCATCCGAACTAATCATACCACTCGTAGGAAAATGAAAGAGGCTTGCGAAAGTTATGATAACTTAGTGTAAACATAAGGCCATGTGTAATCAAGATTCCAAACTTAAAGTACGTGGACCCGCCTTGATTCTTATTCCTTGTCTGACTGTGAATCTAGGGCATAACCACTCAGTCTACAACCTTTTCAATCTTTAATTACGTACGACTAAGCTACATTGAACCATCATAGAGAGGTCTAATAGAAATCAGACTATAAAATCACATTATTTATACCAAGACACTTGTATTGCTAGGGCACCAAAAATATAGACCGAGACAACCAAGGTAGTAATACCAAGAACAAAATGGGTGACATTACAAATGTGTACATAGAACACACTATCATTTCAAACAATTATCCATTTCAGATCAATCTACCACCTATTACAATATGGAGCCCAACGATGTCAATTGACATGGGCTGACTTGATCCTTACCATATGAAATTCATGTACCAATGAGACTCTTCATCTTAACCAATTAATTAACGAAACCCCTACAACTTGTAACGACAATCCCCAAACTATCTCAGTCATCTAGACCCTTAGGTACCTGTACAAGTAATACCACACTCATTTCTAGCCCATAATAGGGATAAGAAACGAGGAGCAAAGGACACCAAGGGTAACCTAGAGATTTATAAACCCCCCTAAGATGTCTCCAAAGTCCTTCTGGAAATATCACCTACATGCGAAGTTGTGTTTGGCGATCGACTCAACTCATGGAGCCATCCTCGTAGCTAGACCACCAAGACCACTTAACACCAACATAAGAACTAAAGGTATCCGATAGATGGAACGACTCTGTAAGTAAGAAGTTAACAAACCAAGACTTGAACCTCAGAGAACGCCTATCCAACTCATAAATAGGAAAGGCTAAGTGGCCACAGGACCACTGACTACTAAGCATCAAATGAACCCATCCTCAAGGCTCGATATCTCCTATCCCAAATCAAGGATTTACTCGACCTACTCATAGAAACAAGCAAAGATCAACCTTCCACTAGTTCAAAACCTTGAAGTAAGAAACTCCCATGGCAACCTAAGAAGTATGAGTCCAACTATACCGCACACAACCTTAACTTGGTGACAATCAACGTTCGCCTTAAAGTTTACGTGACACTACTTAGGGAACGTCAAGTACACAAATCCAAAATAGCCATAACCACCCATTCACCTGGCCATATAAGACTCAAAGGCAGAATACCTCTGTGTTGGGCTGAGATGACCAACACCTAACTAGCCAAGGGAGAAAGGTCATGGGCCAGTAGAAAAGGTCCACTAGATCACTAAGCAAAGACTTAAATCCTCCCAAGGAACGAAACATTAGACAAAACTGAGACACTCGCACTTTTCCTTAGTACTTGGGATGCTGCTTTAGAATGAATTTCGGGACGAAATTCCCTCTAACGAGGGGATGATGTCACAACCAGAAAAATTAGGTCAAGACGTGAATCTCCAAAACAATATCATCTCCTTGTATAAGCCCAAAACTCGATCCAAAAAGCCAAGCCCAATCATTTTTGGGCCTTAACCCATAAATTTTCAACCTAAAACCCCTATTGGACCAAGACATTCTTATTCGGCCTTTTTGGGCCGAAAACATATACTAGGACCTTAGTTGGGCCGAAAACCTCTTAATTGGGCCATAAGACGCCTATCGGACCATCGAGAATTGTTCCAAGCTTCTTGGGTCGAAAATCATTATAGAGCCCAATATATTCTCGGATTGCCTCCTAGCCCAAAAATCCTTTTTTTCTCCCTTCTCCTTTGGGCAGATAGCTTAGCCCATTAAAAAAAAGGAAATTGGAGGAATTACCTAAGCTTGTCACCTCTTTATAATCCAACATACTTCCATGCAAACTTCACACCAACAAAGTCAACTATTCTTTCTCTCCTCTCTCATATTCACGGCCACACACACATAGACACTTCTCCATTTCATTTTTCCTCTCAAGCTCACTTTACTCTCAACAATTTCTCTTTCCATTCCTCCAATATTCATGAGTTTCTAGTGTGTTCTCCAAGGATCTTCTCCAAAAGCTCACAAACTTCGTAAGTACTCTTGTTAATCTCAAAGATTCTGACATCATTCAAGCTAAAACTCTTGTTTACATCCTTTGTTTGGTGTTAAAACTCTTAGATCCACCACCATATTGAGATCTCACCAAAAACTCAAGCTAGGTTCAAAGTTCCATCTTGTTCTTCATCCACATATCAAAAACACCAAAGGTGAGCTTCATACCCCCTTGTTTTCGGTTTTATAATGTTTTTGGGGGAGAATACAAGTGCTCTTGTGTTAGATCTATGTATATATGCATGTTTATGTGTTTAACTTTTAGATCTTTACTTGAAAATGAAGTTTATCACTTGGATCTTCATATAAACCTTGAGAAAAGTATGTGTCCTCACATATAATACTTGTAAGCTTGTAGATATGGGATTTATCCACTTAAAATAGCAAAAACAAGTGTTGTGAACAAACTTAGATAACTTAAACTCAAAAATCAGCCCTACACAGAAAAGTGTTAGTCCAATGTCGAACTGTTTTGACCTCCTTAATGGTAATATTTTTTAAAACTGTTTTTCATGCAAAATTTCAGGTTATTAACTTTAAAATGACTACTCTCACATTTTCATACGATTTTTCTACTATTTTTGGCGAATTTTACAAAACTGCCTATCAGATTTGAAATAATTTCCGACCAACCAATGAAGGTGAGCAATTTCACACTTGTTAGAAGCCAATAAAAATTATGAGAAATTTTTTTAACAAATTAGAGAAAATTTACAAACTTCCAGAATTTACGGATCCAAATTTTGACTTACGATTATTTTTCTACAAATTTTCCAACAACTAGGTCAGAAAATCCAAAAACCAGAAAAATGTGTATTTCACAAAAATGGGTTTAAAATGTTATTTTTGACAAAAATGGGTTTAAAATGTTATTTTTACCACAAACTAGTCAAAAACACAAGTTTTGAACAAAATGGGGGCTAAACTGTTATTTTTACTATAAGTGGGCCTTAATTGAAAACTTTGTGGCTTATTGGGCCAAGAACATCATTTTTACAAAAAGTGGGCTTTTTATATCTATTTTGTAAATAATCATGCTGATGTGACAGAAAAAGGTAAATGATTTCTTAAAATATTTGTTTTATGGGAAAAACAAATTATTTGTCATATAACCTAAAATCGGTCTGACTTGAAAAAGGTGATTTTGAAAGAAACTGAAACGTTGTATGCTACAAAACGAAATTTTTTTTATAATGTTTTTCTTATTTAATGAAGATCATTAAATACCACACAAGCACAATATTATTAGTGGGTTTACAAAGTTGGGGATTCATTCAATGCGACAACGGGCGATGAAGTAACTACGATTGGAAGGCAATGTAATTGTGGTAGAAAGATTTGAAAAAAGCACTTGAAAAGAGATTAGGAACAACAAACAATAAAGATATAATATAAGTATGATATATGGTTTCAGTACACAGAGTATACTGAAACCATGTAAGATAGATATATTATTATAGGACCGCAACAGAGACTAGAAGTGGTATGCGGTACCTATCAATTCAAAAAGAATTGTGAGTCCGGATTCATCATCCCTAACATTTGTAGAAAACTGTTGAGCTTTGTTGCATCAAGTGCCTTTGTGAACACATCAACAATCTCTTTGTGGGTATTAACAAAAATTACTTCAATATTACCTTTGAGAATGTGGTCTTTCATGAAGTGATAACGGAGTTCAATGTGTTTCGTCATTGAGTGATGAATGGGATTGTGAGAAATTGCAATGGCACTCTCTGAGTCACAGTAAATCGGTATCCGCAACATTCTATATCAGTTGTCCATCAGTTGGGTTTTCATACATAAGACTTGAGAACAACAGCTGGCTACAGCCAGATACACAGCTTCTGTGGTAGACAAAGACACAAAATTTTGTTTTCTTGAGGACCAGCTGACCAGTCTACCTCCAAGAAATTGACAACCACCAGAGGTACTCTTTCTATCCAATCTGCATCCGATATGATCCCCATCCGTGAAGGCTTAAAGGCTGAAGTCATTTCTTCCGGGATACCAGAGGCCTAAAGCTTTGTTTCCTTTCAAGTATCTTAGGATTTGCTTGACTGCGGTCAAGTGCGATACTTTGGGATCGGCTTGGTACATGGCATATAGGTATCTTGCGAAGACAATATCTGGTCTGCTTGTAGTGAAGTACATCAAAGAACCAATCATTCCTCTATAGTTCTTGTGGTCCACTGATTCGTTAGAGGGATCAGCAGAAATCTTATATCCAAAGGCCATAGGAACCTTGGCTGAGGAGCAATTGTCCATTATGTATTTCTTCAGCAGTTCAGAGGTACACTTTTCTTGATGAATGAATATCCCTTGAGGGACTTGTTTCACTTAAAGTCCTAGAAAGAAGTTAATCTGTCTATCCATGCTCATTTGGAACTTGTTAGTCATGACCATTCCAAATTCATCCAACCTACCCTGATCTGTTGACCCAAATATGATATCATCAACATATATTTGAACGAGCATAAGTTGATTACCATTTGTCTTTTTGAATAATGTGGGATTAATCTCACCTCTTTTGTATCCGGATGTGACAAGAAACTCGGAGAGGGTGTGGTACCACGCCCTCGGTGCTTGCTTAAGACCATAGACGGCTTTCTCGATCTTGTTACAATAATCTTGGAAATCTTGAATTTCAAAGCCTGGAGGTTGTTCTAAGTACACATCTTCTTTCAGTTCACCTTTCAGGAAGGCACTTTTTACATCCATTTGATGTAATTTGATAATTTTGTGTGCCGCATACGCTAAGAAGATGCATATTGTGACAACCCGAAATTTCCATTCTGAACAAACCATTTGAAGCCAATAGAAGTAGAACAATTATAGTGAAAACTCAGATTTCGAGCATAAGTTTGGCAGTTTTTAGGATTTTACACTTAAGGAGATATTATGAGAGTGGATGCACTAGGGTTTTGTGCAACACTGTTATTCCAAGACTCTAGGACATTAGAGTTCGTTCCAGGAATAAAAATATTTTCTGCCAAAAATATCTCAGGACTATAAATAGAATTCTGAACCAAATTGGTTCATTTGTTGAATTCCATTTAGAGAAAAGTCAAAATTCTCTCTCACGGATCTTCGGGGTTTTATCCCAAATTATGAGTACTTCGATCTAGTTATTTTATATAGCTTAGATTGTGTTTAGAAACGCCAATTACATAGCAAATCTGCAAGATTCGGGAGTTTACCGACCAAGAACGTTCTTGGGGAGTAAACTCCAAAAAGTGGCTTAAATGCTACCTAGTCCTTTCCCCGTGACTTGTAACTACCTTAGACTTGTATGCTAGTGTGTATACGACTAGAAAACATCGAAATCAGATTAATAACCCAAGATTTGGGAGTTTACCGCCCAAGAACACTTGGGGAGTAAACTCCATTTTAAGGTCCTAAAGGGTTCCAATGACCCTCAAAGCTTTTGAACTCAAACTAGAAGCCTTCATTTCATGTTTAGGACACCAAAATCATTTCAAAACAATGAGGAAAGTGAGTTCACGGCCAAGGAACTTCTTGGGCCGTGAACTCCATGTTAAGTGCCCAAAATGCACTAAATGCCTTCATTTAGCCAAGAGACTAGCCTAGCACATTACCTTGATGTGTCTAATACCCAAAACACTCAAAATACCAACACCTAAGGGTGTTCACGGCCGCAAACACATGGCCAATTGGTACATGGGCCGAAAACTCTAGTTAGGGGTGTTTTGATGCCACAAACACTACCTAAGGCTTAGACTTGATTTTAGACATCTACCCTAAAGTGTTTAAAGCCTAGAAAACATAAGGAATCACAAGTATTGAGGAGTTTATGGCCAAGAGTAGTTCTTGGGCCGTAAACACCTATAAAGGGGTCAAATGACACCCTAACTCCTTCCTTATGCCTAGAACCCAACATAGATCATTACCTAGAAATGTTTGAGACTTGAAAACACCATAAAAACCCTCCCAAGGGAGTTTACGGTCGTAAACTCCCAGGGAATATGGTCTCTGGGCCATAAACTCCCCAAAGGAGTTAATATGGCACCCAAACACTTGTTATAGCCTTAAAACAATTCACAACATGAGTTGTATAATTGGTAGACACCATTTAGGGACTTGGTTGAGAGTTTACGGCCAGGAGCTTACTCCCCTAGGCCAATCCAAAGAACATGGTCATTAGACCTTAAACTCCCATTTGAGGTATTAAACTCCTTTGTTGCAACCCATTAGCCTCCTAGCACTTGACCAAAAGTGTTTTCCTCGCGTTTAAATGTTTATACTTGTATAATTAGTGTTTTTAATTACTAATTATTTATATACATATGTCTTCATATGTAATTAGGATCATTGTGTGTGTCTAAATTCTGCACTTGACACCGAGCACTTGCCCGATCCTTCCTTACGATAACAGTCCGTTCAATTCCAGTCACTTACTGCAGGTGAGTTCATACCCCTTAACTAATGTTTTAAACTATTTTTAAATGTTTTATGGGGTGATACAAGTAGAATCATGCTAGTTATTATATCAATCACAAGTGATTAATAAGTAGAATTATGCTAGTTATTACATCAATCACATGTGATTAATATACAACATTCAAATGATTTGGCTACTCATTAGCCGTTTTACCAAACAGTTTCCTTCAAATGTTTTTCATAAACATTTTATATGTTTTTAAAAACTCCTTATTACACTGTATATTTTTACTCTGTAGATTACATTTCAAACTTATTTACAATTGTGTTTTCAAACAAATGTTCTTTATACTAAACTGTTTTATCAAACCCATGCCTTCAAAACCATTTTATAGATCGACATCAAGTCGATCTTTTCTTAGAAAATATTTATGTTCAAAGGTTTTACATATCTTATTTTATGCTTTTATATTATAAATTGCATGCCTCTATATGTATAATTATATAAGAAATGTTTGAAAGACTTAGGAAGGCTATCCACCCTATTTCCTTTTCGCGCTTGAGATGTGGTCTGGTGGGATATCGGGTATTCGTATGAAGGTCGTTTAAATATTAGTTATATATCATGTGTACATATATAGTCATAAAAGGGCCTTCCAGTCCATCCCATGCGCTTGGGTAGCAAGGGTATACATCCATGTTCATACGTACCAGTTAGATTACTAGTAAACTACCGTATGGGTAGTTTAGGAAGATACTAGAACTATTACTAGAACGAAATATCATACAATGAGTCAGTTCATTCATGAGTCAATACTTTCTAGATCATTACTGTACATTACTATACTTGCTAGGTAGAGAGCACGTACATGACTCCTATAACATTACATTACATTAGTATACTTGCTAGATAGAGAGAACACACATTACAACTAGCACACGGGGAACATTTTAGTACACTACTATACTATTACATGATCACACTTACATACGTACAATTACATGATTACAATTATATGAGTACTTTTACATAGATATTATAGTATGAGTTCTATTACATATTATATGTATAGACTCTGTTATAAAATCCTCATTCTTATCTTTACCTTGTGATTCAATCACATAATCGACGAGATAGATTGGATTTAATATCCTAGTACCAAAGGATACGTTGCGGGATTGACCATTCCTAGAATCTCTGTTAGCTACAGAGGTAAAAGCACATGCACGGATGTCAACAGTTGATACCATTACAGGTATACTTTTGGGGACTAACTATTCCTATACCCAGCTGTTAGCAACAGAGGTAAATGTACATCTACAGATGTCTTCAGTTAACATTGTTAGTTGCCCTTGTTCCAAAGGGTAATACTAATGCAGTTAGGTCTTGGTAGAAGACTACATTCAGAACAGTTAGGTCTTGGTAGAAGACTACATTCAGAACAGTTAGGTCTTGGTAGAAGACTACATTCAGAACAGTTAGGACTTGGTAGAAGACTACATTCAGATCAGTTAGGTCTTGATAGAAGACTACATTGAGAACAGTTAAGTCTTGGTAGAAGACTCCTTTTGTTACTAATAGGAATCATAGGGATTTCTAGGGTTTTTCAAACGTTTACAGTTGTTTTACAAACATTTTCAATACTTACAAATTCTTACATACAAATACTTACTTACAAATTAAGACACTAAAATACTTATGATCTCACCAGCTTCAAAGCTGACACTCGCTTTCAAAATAACTTGTATCCTCAGGTCATCATAGACAGGTACCGATGCAAGGAGAAAGGAAGATGGAGCTTGTTCAAGACTTATCTTTCATTTTGATTTATGCTTTAGTGTTTATCAAAATTTGACAGAACACATTTCTATAATAATTATATTATTAATGCAATGGATGATGTTGTTGCTTGTTTACTACTTTACATTGTTGTGATATTATACATGACGTCCTCCGCCCCAGAACGTTTCCGCCGTTCTTGGTTTTGGGGTGTGACAGATTGGTATCAGAGCATTGTTTATAGTGAATTAAGTATATCAACCCATAAAAGATATACTAACTATAAATACATAAGGGATTAAAAACACTCTGACCAAGAGTTTATACTTTAAATAGTAAAATATTTAAGTAAGTATACGTGCTGCATTCATACTAAAATCAGTGTCACTAGGACAGTACAAAAGAATTACGATTGTTGGGCAACACAAGTGGGCTTAGAGACATATGGTCAAAACTGGGAAGATATAGCCTGATCACCTATATTATCCGAGGGTTGACTAGCATGTGCCTAAGTTTAATTGTGTGGTTGCAACAATGCTAAAATCTTACCAACCCTACCACAATGAGAACAATAGAACATAACATTAAAATTAAAATACTATAGGAGTATTTGGTGTTACTATAAGTGCTTTATACTTGGGAACTAAAACAGGATCGTCATTACTAAGTTGATAGTTGCTAAGTGGATACACTAAGGCTATATGTAATTAGGATGTTATAGACTTAGAATCTGTGAAAATTTTGCTTTACCCCTATTTTGTGTGAATTTGGAGTTAAGATCACTTATTCGAAGGTCTATCCTGTTTAGATTACACATAGCTGGTATGCACTTCACACATAGCGATGTAACTAATGAAGGTTTTCTAAATAATTATCTAGATAGTTCGTCTAATAATTATTCTCTTACCCTAAATTCTCGCATAGAAAACATAGCTGGACTCCATCCCCTCGGCAACCAGTATCTTTCGAATGAAGTCATAGCTGGTTGGTTTGGAGAAGAAACAGATAATGATCATCCTATCCCCTTGAATGATCACCATGATGAAGACCTTTCGTATGATGCTAACTCCGAACCAGAGGTTGAGAACCTACCCCGAGCAGCTCCCTTTCCAATTCCTAACCCTCGTCCGACTTTTCATGGCCCGACCCTGAGTGAGTGGAATGCATGGAAACATGGAGCCAAGGACAAGATCAGTCTATGCTATTTGATGGCGACTGAAGCTTTTATGACTTGAGCAAGGGGGGCTCAGCATACAGAATCTTGCCAATCTTGGTCCGCAGAGTGGCCCGAAATAAGATTCAAGGCAGGACAGCCGTATATCAGATTTCCGAAGTTGTCACCGATGCGAGAATGCATACCCTCCGCACCATTTGTCTAGAAGATGCTCGTGAGAGATCAGAGAGAAACCATGAAACCCTGCTGCAAGCACTGGCTAAATCACGAGCCGAAGTCATAGAGCTCCGAGTACGCCAGGGGGTGTACGAAAGACAACTACTGGACATGGAACGTCAATTGGCTGAACTTAGAGTTCACCAGAGGGATGACCATCGCCAGTAGTAGACGCTTTACTTTATTTCTTTATAAAAAAAAAGGAATCGTGTTTTCTGTCTATGCCCGATGTGGCATTTTCTATGAAATTATCTTTTACCGTAAGTACTTTAGTTAGGTCTTTATGCTGTCAGGAACTATCTTCTGTGGATATGATGTAAGACCTTTACAAGGTCATTTTCTAGAATCCTTACATCGTGAATATCAAAGATATTGACAGCCGGCTAACATCTGTGTTATTCTTCATTCAAGTACTCTTATCATTATTTCATTGGAGTCTATCTGAATCATGCTTTAGTCAAGTCATTGGACTATAGTAATTTAGCTCCGGAGACATTTCCAAGTCTCTTTCAGTGGTTGGATCTTGTTATTCACCAACCCAGGATACCTCGGCTTGAACAACAAACGTCTTGAGACATTTCTACGAACTTACTTTTACTCCTTACTAGGACTGCATCATAGGGATGTAGGTCGAACCTTCGCGAACATACTTTCATTCTGTAATAGGACTGCATCATAGGGATGTAGGTCAAACTTTCGAGAACATAGTCGTACTCTTTACATGAACAATCTAAGTACATCAGGGTCAACCAGAATCGCTCACAAAACCCTTATCTTTCGTGTTCCAGAATCATGTCATCATCCGGAAGCAATCAGTCGAACGACGAAACCTCCGCCTTCCTTATGGATGCCGCTACCTTTCAAACAGCAGTTACAGCTGCCGTGGTGGCTGCCGTAACCGCGGTCCTTGCGCACCGTAGCACTATCAGCACAGTCAATGCTGCTGATGGGAATGAAGTTTCCAATTGTGGTATCCAGCCAGGAAGTTGCCAAACAGTAACAGTCACAGGCTCGCAAAGCCAAAAAACAGAGAACAAGAAACGAAAGCGTCAAGCCCGGAAAAAACGCAAGAGATCCCAAAGGCTGGCTAACAGCAACAAGTGGAAACCCCTGCCGTTCCCGTACCGAGCAGGCCATACGAGGGAAAACTCCTGAAGTGTGATAAGTGTAGTTTCCATCATCATGGGGCTTGCCATGAGATGCAATGTTGCAATTGCCTAAACATAGGGCACCATGCTCGTGGCTGTGGAGCACCGACACGACCCATCACTCAAGTCCCTTTCATCGGGACTAACCCTACACACAAGATTAGTTATAACACCGAACAATTTAAGAAGCAATTTTCAAAGTGGAGTAACGAGGAAGGCACTCGTGTCCACATATGTGACACCCAATTTTTTTCAAAAATTTTGAACTTTTAAAACGCATCTTAAATTAAATTAAAACAACTGAAATAGTCATAACATAATCCATCAACTTAATAATCATATAAAATAAGTGCGGAAGTAATAATAATAATAAGGTCCCAACAAAATAACTAGTAGCGATGTCCCGATGCTCCATGTCAAGCCTTAGCCTCTTTAATCTTAACACCTGAAAAGTTATAAGGGAAAAACGTAAGCACGAAGCTTAGTGAATTCAAACACAGACATTGTACTAACATTCATATTTACTAGCCCTAATCCATTTTCCAATTATAATTATATGATAAAGGCAAAGAACGAATCAATGTCTATATTACAAGAAGGACTTGTAGGTTTGAACCGCACCGGGAAGATCCCGTATCATTTGGCCCTAATCACCGCACCTCACGAAGAGTATTACGTTGGTGATCTTACCTACCCACCGCACCGGTAAATCCGTATCCTTTGGTGGTGTCCCATTATCCATAATTAGTTACATACAGTGCACATGTACGAATTAAAACAATACTTATATAGCATGCTTTTATAATAAATTCAAATAATTACACACGAGCTAACTAGCAAACAAATCATCAATACAACGGTGTGAGAGAACTCACCTTGAGTGAGTAGTAAGGATAGCTAAGAATCAAATAATGCTACCAAGCTTGAGCAAACTTCAAAACCTCACCTAAGAAGGACTAAAGGTTAGAAAGGAGAAGTAATGAAGCTATGAGTTGAGAAAAGAGTAATCACAGCAAGGTCTCTAAAACAGACCTGCTGTTCAAAACGGATTTACTCCAAAATCTAAAACAGAAAAATAGTTTTAACTAAATTTTATAGGAAACTATGATTGCTCAGGATTCCACAACTATAAAGAACTCATTCTAACTCCAAAAGATGAATTAAATATGAATTTTACAAAATGGTGTATCACTTCTGTCTCCAACAATACAGTCAAGTGATGTTGGCCAATTCTACCCAACTTGTGAGTATAATTCGTCCAAAACAAAATTAAGAGAAGTAAAGGACATAAAAGTGAAAGTCTCAGAGTTGGAATTGAATGAAAAACATCTCTCAAAATCCAGATATAAAATTCACATTGTGGACAATCACAGCACTAGCAAAAGCTGGTGACTGCCCACTGACCTGGAGTGTGGATCCATTCTTACCAATTTATAATTGGAAATAACACCCCATATTCTCCAGATCCTAAATTCATAATATAAGGAACATATAGAAACTTGTAATCACTCTGGATCCTTTTCCAAGCCTTAGAAATGATGAAAACAAAATGACATATCAGAACAGACCCGGATCAGACCTAACAGCAAAGATTCCATTCTTTCACATAGATAATGCCCTTATCAGTGAGGTTGGCCTGCTTAAGAAAGTTAGCCAACTCAATTTGTGAACTGTTGGAGCTGGTTTGGGGTCCCTTTGAGTTCTAGAGCTCCAGATATGATTTTTACAAAATGACTACAGATCTGATGGAAAATAGAATCGTAGCCACCCGTGATTCCTTTTTGGCTTATCCATCCTTCTCCTTTTGAAACACATTTTAACATGTGTTCATCATCCCAATTCAGTCCCCATGCTAATGGTGGTACTAAAAAGGGTTAGGGATCATTAGGATTTCATTTAGCCACAAGGATGTAATAATAATCAACATGAAAATAAACATAAGCACATAAAATCATCATTCTCCCTTTTAGGGTTTCCATGATGTTTTGCCACATGTAATCCCCTAGATCCATCATCCACCATATATGGGGTGAAGATAGGATCTTGAGATGATGTATAACATACAATTACAAATCAAATAAGAAGGAGAAGAAGTGAAGATGAAATCATAAAACTAGAACAAGGTTATGAATCATGTTGTAAGAAAGGATAAGGAGGTTCATACCAATACGAATCAAGGCTGGAAATGAACAAGAATTAAGATCCAAACAGCCCCTTGGCTGCTCTTGATCCCAAAGAGAGAGAGAGGGACGATTTTTGAGAGAGAGAGAGAGGGAGGGTTTAGAGTGTTTTCCTTGTGTGTGTTCCAAATGATTCAATTTACACATTAAGTACTATTTACTAGATGGACTTTGCAAATAGGCCCATAGCCCATGGACTTCAATAAAAGGAGTTTACAAGATGATCAAAAGAGTCCAATAACATAAGAAATCAGACATTGGATAAAATAATTAACCCAAGGTTACAAGGATAATTAAATTAAAATAACCAAACGTACCGAGAAAAATTGGGGTGTTACAACATAACACTGGCTAAACACCGAAATCCCGTCACCAAAGCTAGTACTAGCCAGTCATGCCACCAATACGGGGAGATAGGGCACTTCAAGAAAGATTGCCCGATAGCAAAGAACTCTGGCACAGATGGGAGAATTCTCAGGATCACAGATGCAGGAGAGCCTACTCCGGAACCCCTCGTTATGTAACTTAGGCATGTTGTTGTAACAGACTTATAAACTATCCATAACTAGTGCAACTAGAGTCTTACCTTTTTGCGAGATCCTGTATGTATAAGGTTGCTCGTGCTGCGTGTACTTGTCTTTAGTAGTATATCATATTCGCAGCAATGGTCTTGTTGTAAGTCTAAAGTATTGTAACTCTGTTAATGGTTGCACGGTTGTGTTTTGTCTGTAAAACGTCTTATGTTCAAATCTAATGTCTTTAAGTTTCAGTATGATTCCGACATTATCATACAACTCGATTCAATTTGATCCTAAAAAAAACAACTTCATGCGTACGTCTCCTTTTCAGTAAACGCCTTTTCCAGCGAAGCCGTCATATCAGAACACCGAAGTACTCATGCCAGGAGTACCACTTAGTTATTTTCTTTCCAAGAAATCCCCGAAGTACCACTCGTGCACTACGTCAAGTTTAATCCAAGGATTCATGCGATTGATCTATCACTAAGGAAGGTATACATAAGAGTGATATATAATCAAGCTTCTACAGGTTTAGAATTAATGACTCCACTTTAACTTCTTTTTCCCCGATGGGATGTGAGCTTAAAGAAGAATCAGTTATTCGACTACCTTTTCAATGTTAATTATATGCAACTCGTATACCCGAAATTGTGATTGTGAAACCATGTCTGAATTCTAATATGAACTTCAGGATGGAGAACTGCTTAAGCCTACGAGTAATCACATCATCATGTGCACAAACTTAGAACCCAGTACGACTCCCGTAAACAGATCACCCTATAGTTTAAACACCTACGGAGATACAAGAACAGTTTGGACAACTTAGCGAACTACACAGAAATAGAATTAGAAGACTAGGTTTCTCACCCTAGAGAACCCCGGTCATATTCTTCCAGAGATCGACGGATCGCATAGTATGTACCTCGGTTATCGAGGACTCCGTCAATATTTTTCATTAGAAATCCTTATCTCCGCCTCGCGTAGACGAAACGGTTGAGCAAACGCAAGGAAAGAAACTACTTGCAGGAATGGATCTGAGATCCGAATATCACCAGTTCGAGTGTTAGGGAAAGATGTCCGGAAGACTATCTCCTGAACTCGATGCGGACACTTCGAGCCCATAGTGATACCCTTCAGATAGGACCAATACGCCCATAGTTTTCATGAGCTAAATGAACAGGGTACGTCTTTCTTACTTGGATCAGTTCGTCATTTCTCCATGTAATGACTTACTTATCTACCCTCATAGTAAGAAGAAAACCCATGGCAACATTCCTATAGAGGAACTTTTAGCGAAGTTCTCTAGGCACAAGTTTTGAAATTGAAGAGTCAAATTTCTATGACACACTGTTAGTAATGTGGGAAATTTTGAGTACTCTTTCAATTTGTCAAAGCCGATGAGTATTTGTCGACATCAGAGACGCCGACAGTCATTCGCCAAATTCTAGGTCTTACCGACCTACCGTCCTAGTTCATTCAGAACTCCTCGCAAATTACAGAAACCCGTACGACTTTGACCCAACAAGGGGTGGCCCTTGACTAGGAAGTTAAGCAAGAAGAGGAACCTTTGGAATTCCAAGTGAGTGACCAAGCTCTTTAGGTTAACTCACTCTGGGAATGGCTTAATATGCTTCGTAAAGCGTAGAAAGCTAAATCCAAGATAGACAGGACCTCCGAGACTTTTATCAGAATCGGTCTTGTGCCTCGCAAACTAGACCTACTCCGCGAACTCAGTAACGTACATCCTACTCTTCGCGTCTCGATTATGAAGCCATACCTTTCCGTTAGGACTCTTGTAAGTCCACTCGTTGAGATCCTCGTCGTCATATTAGAACCGTAGTGACCCTCGACCGAGAGGTCAAGCGGACGAAGCAGCGTCATTGCCCGATAGTGAAGGTTCGTTAGGATTCCAACCGAAAACCCGATTTCACTTAGGAGCACTAGAAACAATCGATTAGGAAGTTTCCTCCTCACGACTCGATCATTCGTACCTACTTCCTTGCCTAAATTCTAATTTCGGGACGAAATTCCCTTCAACAGGGGGATGATGTGACAACCCGAAATTTCCATTCTGAACAAACCATTTGAAGCCAATAGAAGTAGAACAATTACAGTGAAAACTCAGATTTCGAGTATAAGTTTGGCAGTTTTTAGGATTTTACACTTAAGGAGATATTAGGAGAGTGGATGCACTAGGGTTTTGTGCAACACTGTTATTCCAAGACTCTAGGACATTAGAGTTCGTTCCAGGAATAAAAATATTTTCTGCCAAAAATATCTCAGGACTATAAATAGAATTCTGAACCAAATTGGTTCATTTGTTGAATTCCATTTAGAGAAAAGTCAAAATTCTCTTTCACGGATCTTCGGGTTTTTATCCCAAATTGTGAGTACTTCGATCTAGTTATTTTATATAGCTTAGATTGTGTTTAGAAACGCCAATTACATAGCAAATCTGCAAGATTTGGGAGTTTACCGCCCAAGAACGTTCTTGGGGAGTAAACTCCAAAAAGTGGCTTAAATGCTACCTAGTCCTTTCCCCGTGACTTGTAACTACCTTAGACTGGTATGCTAGTGTGTATACGACTAGAAAACATCAAAATCGGATTAATAACCCAAGATTTGGGAGTTTACCGCCCAAGAACACTTGGGGAGTAAACTCCATTTTAAGGTCCTAAAGGGTTCCAATGACCCTCAAAGCTTTTGAACTCAAACTAGAAGCCTTCATTTCATGTTTAGGACACCAAAATCATTTCAAAACAATGAGGAAAGTGAGTTCACGGCCAAGGAACTTCTTGGGTCGTGAACTCCATGTTAAGTGCCCAAAATACACTAAATGCCTTCATTTAGCAATGAGACTAGCCTAGCACATTACCTTGATGTGTATAATACCCAAAATACTCAAAATACCAACACCTAGGGGTGTTCACGGCCGCAAACACATGGCCAATTGGTACATGGGCCGAAAACTCTAGTTAGGGGTGTTTTGATGCCACAAACACTACCTAAGGCATAGACTTCATTTTAGACATGTACCCTAAAGTGTTTAAATCCTAGAAAACATAAGGAATCACAAGTATTGAGGAGTTTACGTCCAAGAGTAGTTCTTGGGCCGTAAACACCTATAAAGGGGTCAAATGACACCCTAACTCCTTCCTTATGCCTAGAACCCAACATAGATCATTACCTAGAAATGTTTGAGACTTGAAAACACCATAAAAACCCTCCCAAGGGAGTTTACGACTGTAAACTCCAAGGGAATATGGTCTCTGGGCCATAAACTCCCCAAAGGAGTTAATATGGCACCCAAACACTTGTTATAGCCTTGATACATTTCACCACATGAGTTGTATAATTGGTAGACACCATTTAGGGACTTGGTTGAGAGTTTACGGCCAGGAGCTTACTCCCCTGGGCCATAAACTCAAAAGAACATGGTCATTAGACCTTAAACTCCCATTTGAGGTATTGCACTCCTTTGTTGCAACCTATTAGCCTCCTAGCACTTGACCAAAAGTGTTTTCCTCGCGTTTAAATGTTTATACTTGTATAATTAGTGTTTTTAATCACGAATTATATATATACATATGTCTTCATATGTAATAAGGATCATTGTTTGTGTCTAAAGTCTTCACTTGACACCGAGCACTTGCCCGATCCTTCCTTACGATAACAGTCCGTTCAATTCCAGTCACTTACTGCAGGTGAGTTCATACCCCTTAACTAATGTTTTAAACTATTTTTTAATGTTTTATGGGCGGGGATACAAGTAGAATCATGCTAGTTATTATATCAATCACAAGTGATTAATAAATAGAATTATGCTAGTTGTTACATCGATCACATGTGATTAATATACAACATTCAAATGATTTGGCTACGCATTAGCCGTTTTACCAAACAGTTTCCTTCAAATGTTTTTCATAAACATTTTATATGTTTTTAAAAACTCCTTATTACACTGTATATTTTTACTCTGTATATTACATTTCAAACTTATTTACAATTGTGTTTTCAAACAAATGTTCTTTATACTAAACTGTTTTATCAAACCCATGCCTTCAAAACCATTTTATAAATCGACATCAAGTCGATCTTTTCTTAGAAAATATTTATGTTCAAAGGTTTTACAAATCTTATTTTATGCTTTTATATTATAAGTTGCATGCCACTATATGTGTAATTATATAAGAAATGTTTAAAAGACTTAGGAAGGCTATCCACCCTATTTCCTTTTCGCGCTTGAGATGTGGTCGGGTGGGATATCGGGTATTCGTCCGAAGGTCGTTTAAATATTACTTATATATCATGTGTACATATATAGTCATAAAAGGGCCTTCCAGTCCATCCCATGCCCTTGGGTAGCATGGGTATACATCCATGTTCATACGTACCAGTTAGATTACTAGTAAACTACCGTATGGGTAGTTTAGGAAGATACTAGAACTATTACTAGAACGAAATATCATAAAATGAGTTAGTTCATTCTTGAGTCAATACTTTCTAGATCATTACTGTACATTACTATACTTGCTAGGTAGAGAGCACGTACATGACTACTATAACATTACATTACATTAGTATACTTGCTAGATAGAGAGAACACACATTACAGCTAGCACACGGGGAACATTTTAGTACACTACTATACTATTACATGATCACACTTAAATACATACAATTACATGATTACACTTATATGAGTACTTTTACACAGATATTATAGTATGAGTTCTATTACATATTATATGTATAGACTCTGTTATCAAATCCTCATTCTTATCTTTACCTTGTGATTCAATCACATAATCGACGAGATAGATTGGATTTAATATCCTAGTACCAAAGGATATGTTGCAGGATTGACCATTCCTAGAATCTCTGTTAGCTACAGAGGTAAAAGCACATCCACGGATGTCAACGGTTGATACCATTACAGGTATACTTTTGGGGACTAACTATTCCTATACCCAGCTATTAGCAACAGAGGTAAATGTACATCTACGGATGTCTTCAGTTAACATTGTTAGTTGCCCTTGTTCCAAAGGGTAATACTAATGCAGTTAGGTCTTGGTAGAAGACTACATTCAGAACAGTTAGGTCTTGGTAGAAGACTACATTCAGAACACTTAGGTCTTGGTAGAAGACTACATTCAGAACAGTTAGGTCTTGATAGAAGACTACATTGAGAACAGTTAAGTCTTGGTAGAAGACTCCTTTTGTTACTAATAGGAATCATAGGGATTTCTAGGGTTTTTCAAACGTTTACAGTTGTTTTACAAACATTTTCAATACTTACAATTCATATACTTACAAATTCTTACATACAAATTCATACATACAAATACTTACTTACAAATTAAGACACTAAAATACTTATGATCTCACCAGCTTCAAAGCTGATACTCGCTTTCAAAATTACTTGTATCCTTAGGTCATCATAGACAGGTACCGATGCAAGGAGAAAAGAAGATGGAGCTTGTTCAAGACTTATCTTTCATTTTTATTTATGCTTTAGTGTTTATCAAAATTTGACAGAACACATTTGTATAATAATTATATTATTAATGCAACGGATGATGTTGTTGCTTGTTTACTACTTTACATTGTTGTGATATTATACATGACGTCCTCCGCCCCAGAACGTTTCCGCCATTCTTGGTTTTGGGGTGTGACACATATAGCTCCAATCCTAGCTATGTGGGCGTAAGTTTCATCATAGTCAACACCTTCCAGTTGACCATACCTCATAGCAACCAATCTTGCTTTATTTCGCACGATCGTACCGGATTCATCTAGTTTGTTTTTGTCCACCCATCTCATTCCAACAATAGTGTAACCAATTGGATTCAGTACCAGTTGTCATAATTTGTTCCTTTCGAACTCTGCTAATTATTCTTGCATTGTGGCTATCCAGTCAAGTCCCATGAGAGCTTCTTTTATGGTACGAGGCTCAACTAACGACGTGAACGTTGTATAGTGACAATGATCAGTTAAGTCTTTAGAGGATCGATTTTGGATACATGCGGATGGGTTTCCTATGATTTGACCCAGTGGTTGGTTCTTCGTCCAGACATGTAGATAAGGTTGAAGATGATCAGCAACTGCGGTGGAGGGAATGTCTTCAATATCAAGAGACTCTTCGGTTAAAGAAGGTAGTTCGCCCTCGACTTGTGAACAGCCTGCAGAAGTGTCTTGGACTGTTGGATTTTGATCAGCATTGAAGTGAGATTTCGCCTTGATCGCGGATAGGAGTTCTCCTTGAACTTAAGATGGTTCCCCATGAATCTGATATGGTTCCCCATGGATGATAATCCTTGAATCAGTTGTATCTGTGTTCTCTATTCTGTCATTATCAGAGTCTGAGGCTACATTTGATGGGTTTTTGATTTTGCGGGTAGATAACGGAGCTACTTCTTCAACCGTTGGAACCTCAATGGTTGTCACATGAGCCTGAGTTGAACTTTCCCTCTCAACAGGCAAGGTGGAAGTGTTGAGTGACAGGTCTTTGGATACAGTTGGACCAGAAACTTCGGCATGTTACTGTTGGGCTTTTGGAGACATAAGAATTTCAGAGAGATGAGCAGTCTTTGTGGGGTCAGAAAGGTCATCATAGTTTATTTCAAATATGTTCAAGGGATCCGAAGAGGCTGGTATATCACTTTCCAAGATTGCTTTCGTTTCACTCGAAGGAGCAGTTTTACGGATATAGTAGTCATCAAATTTTACATCGAAGCTTTGGACTATTAATCTAGTGCGTCTGATGAGAACCCTGTAGGCCACTTTGTTTGTTGAGTAGCCAAGAAAAATGCCTTCAACTGCTTCGGTGCAAACTTGTTAAGGTGATCCTTGTTGTTGATCACAAAACATCTACACCCAAAGATGTGAAAGAATATGACATTTGGTTTGCGATTGTTGATGCCCTCATAAGGAGTTTTGCCTATACGCTTGCAAATAATGCTTCGTTTTTAAGCAAAGCATGCAGTTTCCACTACTTCGGCCCAGAAGTAGAGAGGAAGATTTGCAAAATTCAACATAGATCTGGCTGCTTCGACTAGAGTACGGTTTCTTCTCTCTACAACTCCATTTTCCTGTGGTGTATAGGAAGCTGAGAAGTTGTGACTGATTCTTTTGGAAACCAAGAAACTATTCAAGAGATGATTCGTAAATTCGGTTCCATTGTCACTTCGGATTCATCTCACAGGTAATTTGATTTCAGGTTCAATCTCTTTGGTGAAGTTAATCAGAATCTACGGTGTTTCGGATTTAAGCCTCAGAAAGAAGACCCACGTGAATCGATTGAAGTCATCAACTATAACCACTATGTATTTCTTGTGATGGAGACCGGCTACAGTAGATGGACCATAGAGATCAACATGCAAGAGTTCTAAAGGTTCAGAAACTGATGAATCAATCACTAGTGGATGGGTTCCCTTCGATTGTTTACCACACTCACAGGCTGCGCAGAGTGTATCATTATTGTACTTTAGAATGGGGAGACCTCGAACGAGTTCTCAGGTGACAAGGTTGTTGATATACCCAAAGTTCAGATGAGCCAGCTTGCGGTGCCATGGCCAACTAACTTTGGAAACTGCTTCGGACAGAAAACACAACTACGGTTTCCCAATGATCAAAGAGACATCCAAAGGATACATTGTCCCTTCGAACATAGATTTGATCAAACACGTACTTCTATCGCTTGTCATAATTTGTTAGTATTTATTATCAAACTCAACCCGACGACCTGCATTACATAGTTGACCTACACTGATGATATTATGCTTGAGGCCTTCTACATAAGAAACCTTTTGTATTTAGAAATTCCATGTTGTTAACACAGCGTAACCTCTGACGACTCCATTCGCATTGTTGCGAATGTGAAATTTCCACGGTTATATATACGCCTGAAATCCCGAGGGTATTCTAACTTCCCGGTCATGTGCAAGGAGCAACCACTATCAATCAACCACTCTTCTTCTTGTTCCTCCTTGCACATAGCCTAAAAATAACATGGTTAGTTTGGGCATCCAAACTAGTTCAGAGCCTGCGGTTAGAATTTAGTTCTTCTTAGATGAATGAGTCGGGATAGTAGTAACAGGTTTCGTGTCGATCTTGAGACCTATACTTGGATGTTTGTGAACTTTTGGAGTGTTACGAGGTTTCAGAAAGTTACGTGGTTTTGAAAAATTACGAGGTTTTGAAAAGTTATGAGATTGGACTTGATATGACCTTCTCCACCGATAAAATCCAAATGAAATATTTTTCTCGTTCATCCAGACACAGTGCTTTGTTAGCGGTCCAAATGGTAAAGCATGAGTCTTATGACCAATCTAAGGGTGAAACTTAACTAACTTGTCCTTGGAATTTGAAAAAGTGTGAGCACGTGAAGATCTCCAAGGTTGGTTTCTATTGAAAACTTGATATGACTTAAAAAGTGTAGGAGTTGGCAAAATCTATTTCCACTTTGGGTCGTCAAGGGAATAGATTTGAAAACAATAACTTCGAACAGCCTTAGCTTTCTTTTGGGATTTGTCAGATGAAATGGGAAAAGTTTTTGGTACTGCACATTCCTTTTTGTCCAAGACTTTGAATCTAGTGTTTTTCAAAAATTTATTTGGGACAACATGTTTTCTTGGACTCTATTGGTTAGAAACTTTTATTTGTTTCTTGTTTTTGAAAATGATTTCCTACTTTTTACCACGAGATCTAAGTTCCTCTTTGAAAACATGTTTCGCAAGAGATTTTGGAGAACCGCAGACATTGATGTTCAACTGTAGTTTCTTGGAAATCTTAGATTGTTTTTTTGAAAAATGAACTTGTGTCTTTTGAGCTAGAAGACTTTGGACTTTGTGAACATTGACCATATTCAAAATATTTAGTGGGTAACTCATGAAGAATGGGTTGAATTGTCATAGTGCTTTTGACTACGTTCTGCGGTAAGGAAGACTAAACTACCGCAGCGTAAGTCAATGATGGTTCCTTAGACGGAAAACTTATAAAAGGCAGTTTATACAACTGAGGTCCGAGACAGCATCGAATGGGACAGCAGTCTAAGGACAATGGAGTGACATTCACAGTTTCATCTAGTCCTTCCATAAGAATTTCTTCATCAACAACTGTAGAAGTCTGAGAATTAGGATAAATTGTGCCACTGATAGGTATTTTATCACATGAATGATTCAAGATTTCAAGCAGGATTTCCTCGATGACACAATTATTGCTCAGATTATGAAGTCTACCAAAGTGGGCTTTAATGTCTTCGGGGAACATTTTGTTATTGACTAGAAAATGAAACTCTCGATCCGGATGGACATAAGGACGGTCTTTGTTAAACCGAGATGATGAATCCTTTGTGGTGGAATACCCATTGGACCAACCCCAATTATATGTGTTATCTATTGTAACATTCAGACTCCTAGGTATATTATTTCGTGTGTTCAATGTTGAGATTTATTGAGTAAGTCGACGAGTTGTGAGTCTAACTCGTTCAGTAGAGTCAAGTTGACCGCGTGGGATTAATGAATGGACTTCACGAGTCAGAGAGCCGACTCGCTAAGTTGGTGTTGTGTTGTGTAAGCCTAATTTCCCGGCGTTGGGGCGTATATAAGGGAACTTATGCCCCCAGCTTTATTCATCCATATTAGGAGTATGGTGTTTAACACCTTATGAGAACATGTATTGGTAGATTGGAGCAAAACCACCACGCATGAGCGTAAAGATCAACGCCTTACGTGAAAAATGAGTCTTGAGATGCTAGATCTAGTGAGTGGAGTGGTAGATCTACTTAGAATCATCTGAATGATGATTGAGTTTAAATGGACTCGTCGAGTCTATGAATCGACTCGACGAGTCGGTGAGGGTTTGTCCTGATGAGCTTGATCATGTGATAACTCACCGAGTTGGGGGTCAACACGACAAGCTGACCTGGACTATCACAAGACTTCTAAGGAAACCCTTATCTACTTATAAGCGCAGAAGGAAAGTACCAACTTGATTTGGACCATAAGGGTAGTGGACTCGACGAGTCACATAGGTGCACTTGGCGAGTCGGGTCAAACATAGATTGTTGACTCGAGTTTGACTTCTGTTGACCATAGGGTTGGGTCAAACATAAGTAATGGAGACCATGGAAGGGTAAAATGGTTTTTTATCCACTTCAAGAGTTAGATAGAAAAAGAATATCCTTTGGTTCTTAGAGTCGTGAAAAGAGTATTAATTAGAGATATTCACCCTTTTTGTTAGGCGAAAGTTACTTCGAGATTTGGGTATGAGGTTATTTCCTTGCTTACGAGGTGAGTCTTCTCGCTATACTTACCATGAGTGGTACCTTTATGTGACTGAGATTTCTTATGTGTTATACTGAGTATTGTCATATTCTGCATTATGTCTATGTGATTTATGATGTGTATTATTTTGTGCTTACTGAGTTAGGAGTAAAGGGTCCACTCGAGTTCTAGGACCGAAGAGTCCCACTGAGACACATTGACTGTACGGTCTTATTGTGTTATAGCCTAGAGTGTCTAATGGGATATGTGTGGTATTTTGGGGAGCTCACTAAGCTTCGTGCTTACCGTGTTATGTGTTATGTGTTTCAGGTTTTTCTTAGGATCGCGGGAAGGAACCGACTTGATTGTACACACCAGTGAAAGACTTATGTTTTGAGGATCCTGGATCTTAATCAAACAATTATGGATTTGTGATATGTAAATTAAATAAACGAGATTTTGTGTGAAATGTGCTACGAGAATTATGTGATTTTAAATGATAATTTTGTTTAAAAAATTTCGGTGTTACATATATGGATCCGTTATTCACAAGATTTTCAATAGCTTCACTTTCATTAAACAACTTTTCAATTAAATGATTTAAGCATACATTTTCTTTTTTGGCTAGATCCCTTTGATTCAAATCTATTCCTAACTGAGTCTCACACAACATTCTAGCATCCTTCTCTAACCCTATGTCTTTTTCTACCATGGCAACCTTGAGTCTCTTATGTTTTAGTCGTCCTCTTACATGAAACATCTCCTGGGATGCTATGTTCTTCTCATCTAAGGCCTTGTTATAGTCTGAAAGGACGGTAGAACAAATTTCATTAAAGGTGAATAGAAAGGGTTGACAATCATTCATGCTATAATTATTAGATTGGATCATGAATTTTACCAGTTCAACGATGCTAAGAGTTCCATCTTTCGCCATGTAATAGTAGTTTTTCTCCAACTTCTTTAATCCATCCTCATCAGTAGTTGCCATCATACAAATTTTTCCCTTCCCTTTGATATTGAAGTCTTCTTCTTCATCTCAGGAAGACCAAAACTTGGTGATCCCTCTTGACTTGCGCCACATATGCCCTAGCCTTTTTCATTTTCTTCCAACTCTTGAGCCATTCTAAGATAGAATGCTCTGTCCTTCACCACATTTGCTTTACAGTCCTTAGCAAAGTGATTTTCCTTGTTGCATTTGTGGCAGATGATAGCTTTATTGTTGTCTTCGGTTGAGGTACCGGAGTCATTTGATTTAACAGGATGCAGTGCCTAATTAGATTTATGAGTGTTCTGAGGTTGCGGAGACTGGTGAGTAGAGTGAGGATTTTTGGAATATCGAGAGTGATTGTTCTATGGTTTGAAGTTATAGTTAATGGGAGGTTTAGTGAACTGGTGATTTTTGCGAAAGGAGGTTGGTGGTAGTCGGTTGAACTGTTAGCTAACAAGAGCAATTACGTTCTGAAATTCCTCTTCATCATCGTGCTCTGTGTTAGCTTCATATGATTGTGGTGGGTTGTCATATGAGTGAGAGTAAGGTTGAATAATGCTCTGTTGAGTTTGAGCAATGAGAGAAAGCGGACCTTCGAAATTTGCACAACCTTTAAGTACAGCTAATTCTTGGGCTTGGAGTTCTCCATATAGCTTGAAGAGAGACAGTGAGTGAATCTTCTTATCACCCTGGACTATCATTTTTGTCGTAGTCCACAGTTTACCCAAACCAATGAGAAATTGAAGGTTTGTTTCATGAATACTTCGAACGGTGCCAGCATTTGACAATTTTGTGACAATCGGGTTGACTCCTTTGAAGGACTCTTCAAGACTTTCACCAGCTTGAGCTTTGAAGTTATTGAACTCGTTGAGTGCGATGGTAAGCGTCTTGTCTTGAGCTTGTTCAAAAGCTTCATACAAGTTCTTGAGAACATCCCAAATTTCTTTGGCTGATTTTCAATTGATGATGACGTCGAAGTTTTCAGGAGCAACTCCACAGGATATTTCATAGAAATCAATAGCATCCCTTTCCATCTTATCAAGATCATCTTTAGTGGGTCGATTCATTGCAACTTGAGCTCCTCCTAATCTGGCTTGAGCACCATCTGCTTGAATTGGAGTCAAAACGGGAACGTGAGGTCCTTCTTCTACAGATCTCCAGACATCTTGAATTGGGGCTCGATTAGAACCACCAACATTTTTGGAGACGTTTAGTATTAATGCTTGTGCCATTTTTTTTAAGATAGAAATGAGCTTTAGTGGTATAAAAGGCTTTTCATAATCAGAGTTTTGTTTAAAAAGCAATGACTTTGACTCTGATACCAATTGTTGAGAGAAAAGCTTTTGAGAAACACTTGAATAAACGTTAGTACAAGTTATAATGAAGTTAATCTCAAAGGATCATAAAGCTCAACAATAATAAGATTGAGTTGTTAGTGTTGTTAGATGCGGAACTATAATTGCAAAAAGTAAAGGAATTGTAAATGAAAACAAGTTATATATAAATTAAACACTAAGTTGATTCTTAACAAGGTTTGCATTCAAACCAAGTTAGTATATCTGATCAGCTTGAAGTGAATGAAGTCACGAGGACTTGCTCCAAAGGAAAGATTGAGAGTTCGATCTTAATATATGAATGTGAGTTCACAAAGATCTTAGAAGGTAAGAGTAGAGAGAGCAGTTCAGATAGAGAATAGAGATAAGAGTAATATTTCATTTAGAAACGGAGTACTCTATTTATAGAGTTCCGATAAATTACATGAGAAATAAACAAAGACTAAAATTCTGATAGAAGTGTCCATGCGAGGTACACTAGACACTACAATGTAAACAAAAAAAAAGTTAAAATGCTAAGTCTTTATTGTTGATGACACTACGGATGATAGAGACTGATTGCGGTTGGGAGATCATTGCGGTTGCTGAGGAGACTTCAGATTGATAAGTTAAAGAGGGTCACTTTCATGTTTCAAAATACACAAATGAAAATTTCAAAGTGATTAAATTCCCGTGTTAGTATCAAACAATTCAAATACTCAAAAATCATTGTGTTATTAGAATTGAACCCTTCAACCAAACTAAATACCTGAAAGTATTACATCTAGTTTATTGAACTTTCTATCAAAATCCAACTTGATTCTAGTATAAATTGTTGTGTCCTAATCCTCTCATGAGTGTATCAAGGCCAAGTCCCCTACCTCTTGAAATGTGGAAATTCCTTTACTTCATGCATATGCATATACATTTCATCAAAGGAATTATTAAGAAGTTAAAATTCAACATGGTCAATTACATAACCAAACACATACCTGGGATGTATACTTTATGTGTTCTAATCCATAAGTGCGATTTTTTCACATTGAATTCAAATCTTAATGTCATATTAGGATGGAATTGGTTGTCTCACCATTATAGAATTAAATGGACTTTAATCACATCCCAATAACAGATATGTGCACTAAGTCTCTTTCCAGACCTTTAGTCAAGTGATTTTCCAAATTTGGTTGCGATTTCACAAAATCAGCTGAAATCACAGCATTGATGATTAGTTCTCTAATCATAATGTGTCTAACACCTATGTGTGTATACTTTCCATTATAAACCTAGTTTTATGCCTTAGCCAAGGCAGCTGCAGTATCACAAAGCATAGAGATGGGTGATATCAACTTTGACCAAAAAGGAATCTCAGAACTAAATTCCTTAGCCACTCCACTTATGTACTATCAGCAACTAACACAACAAACTCATATTCCATTGTCGAGTTTGTAATGCATGTTTTCTTCTTGGAAGCCTAGGAAGTGGCACCTCCCCCAAGACAGAATACCCAACCAGTAGTTGAGGAATTATTCTCCATGTTGGTTATCCATCTTGCATCTGAGTGGCCTTCTAAAACTGAAGGACTTCCCAAGTAGCTTAACCTATAATCTATATTTCCCTTGAGATACTTAAACACTCTATTAACTATTTGCCAATGTTGAGCATAGGATTACAGTGTACTTGCTCAACTTTCCCACAACAAAAGCAATGCCAGGTTTAGTACTTGTCATTTCATACATCAAGCTACCAATAGCATTAGCACATCCTAATTTTGAAATAGTAATGCTAGTGTTTGGCATTCATTTCACACTTGAATCAATGGGAGTGCTCATGGGAGAAATATCACTAAAATTGAACCATTTGAGATTTTTTCTCAACAAAATGACATTGTTCATTACTATGCCCTTGTTCACCCTCTTAATCCTTATACCAAGAATTACATCATCCTCTCCCAATTCTTTCACGGAGAATTTAGATGACATAAATTCCTTTATTTCATTTATTTGATCTTGGTCAGTACTAAAAATCAGCATGTCATCTACATATAAGCAAATGATCGCTCATGCACCAGTAGCATCATCAAATTTACTATAAAAACATTTGTCACACTGGTTTAACTTATAACCACAGGACAAAATAACTGCATCAAAATTTTGATGCCATTGTTTAGGTGCTTGTTTCAACCTATACAAAGATTTCACCAGTTTACATAGCATATGCTCTTTAACGGGAAAAATGAAACCTTCAGGTTGTTTCATGTAAAATTCTACATCAATTTTGTCATTTAAAAAGGCCATTTTAACATCCATTTGATGGATAATCAGATTAAGAATACTTGCCAAATCAATCAAAATTCTAATAGTATAAATAAGCACAATCAAAGTGTATATAGCAAAATAGTCAACATCAGGATTTTTGCCTCAAACCTTGAATGACCAAAAAGTATTGGTACTTTTCGATAGTCCCATTAAAAACTCATATTACTTTTGAAAATCCATTTGTAACCAAGTTTTTTGGAACCTATAGGCAAATCAGACAACACCCAAATGTTGTTCTCAAGAATTAACGATATTTCATCACCAATCGCTGCCTTCCAAAAGACAACATCTTGAGACTTGATGGCCTCTTGAAATGTATTAGAATCGTCCTCAATACTTTAATAGTAAGAGTGGTTCAGATCAATTTCATCCCTTGAACCTTCCACCAATTACAACTGGATATCAGAACCAAAATCTTTCGCAATTCAACCTCTTTTGCTTCTATGAAGTTCTGGTGTTTCTGGTACAGCAACACCATCTTAACTTTCTAGATTTTTCACTTCATTAGTGTCAAATTTAATATCATTAGGCCTTTGAATTAATGAAAAACGTATCTCATCAAGAATTTCATCTTGTGACTCGATAATGTGTTGATTAGTACTGAATCATTACATTCTATTACATAGAACCTATATGTCCTAGAAGGTTCAGCATATCAAATAAATATACAATCTATTCCACGTTCTCCTAAAGTTTTTCTTTTAGGTTCTATGAGTTTTACAACTGCTCAATATCCCTAAACCTGAAAATAGCTCAAATTTGGTATTTTTCTTGAACCAAAGTTCATATGAGACTGTTTTGTTCTTTTTATTTGGAACTCTATTCACAAAATAGCAGGCTTTTAACAAAGCATCTCCCCAGAATCCCTCACTCAATCCTGAGTAATAAAGCATAGAGTTTACCATTTCTTATAAAACTCGACTTTTGCATTCGAAAATTCCGTTTTGTTGGAGTGGGTATGGTGTTGTGGTTTCATGAATAATGCCCAACAATTGAAAGTATATGGGATCCATATATTCACCTCCTCGATTAGTTCGAGGACATATAACCGGATTGCCCAATTGAAATTCCACCATGGTTTTGCATATTTTGAACTTTTCCAATGCTTCGTTCTTAGCATTAAGCAAATACTACAGCAAAACCAAGTATAGTCATCAGTGAATGTGACCAATACTTATTATTCCCAAGGAAGGATTACAATGGATATCACACAAATCACTATGCACAAGTTCCGAAATCATCATTTTTTTAGTAACATTACAAAAGAGTGGTTTTTTAACATTTGTAAGCATCCATGTTTTACACGTATCTAGATTCATGTCAAATGATGGAGTTAATCATGTTGGAAATGGTTTCTATGCCTATAACAATAATTGGTATGTACTTGACCCGATAGTAGCATGGTCCATTTGGGTTGCATTCATCAAAGCAATTTGTTAGGAAGAATATTTGAGAAAGAGGTTATTAGTGATTTATTAATAAATATTATAAGTATGATATATTAATTGTCAAATCATATTATTTAATTAAGCATTGATAAAAAATTAATTTGGAAATAATTTAGTGATCAAAAGAGACTAATTAAATTAACGGGGACTGATTATGTAAATCAATGATATTTACAGTTTAGGCTAATGATCCATATTGATTAGGATTGGACTAAATCTTTGTGAGAGTCCATGAAGAGTTAGTCCAAAATGCTAATGATTTATTAAGTCCAAAAGCCAACATTTACAAGTTTAAACCCTAAGGATTCCAAACTATAAAGATGGTCCCTAGCTTGTTAAAATCGCCCCTATGAGTTCTAAGGAGAGCCTAGCCGATTTGTGTCTCCTAAACCTCTCTCATGTTCATCCAATTGATATTGGTGATTTGTGAACCATTTGAGGCATCACATTATTGGTGCTAAGCTTTCTTGAGGCCATGTTATTCAAGCTACTACACAAGGTAATATTCTAACTAGTTTTTATGATTCAAATATCACCTTTCATGCTAGTTTAGGCTTCATTCTTTGGAAGATTTTTATTGCATGTATAATTAGAGAAAACTTAGATCCAAAGCATTAGGGTTGTATGTGCACCATAGGGATGTTAGAGTACATAAAACCCAATAGTGGTATCAGAGCCATGGGTAGTTTTCTGTTATATTGATGCAATTGTTTTATTTTCAAAGTTGATCGTATAAGAAGAATCAAATTAGGTAGAAAGATAAAATTTTCTCCAATCTGAAAGGAAAGGAGAGTACTTTAGTATCGTGTTTTATGAACATCCTATTGATTATGAAAACCATATCACAATTGATCCTCTACGGACACCTTAGTGCACTTATATGCCTAAGAAGAGGAGTCGAGAATTGTTGAGATGGTTTAACCAAGATGATGGGTCCTGCTTCATTCCAACATCTAGTCTTAGATTCATACTCCAAGATTGTGACTTGAGTGACATATCTTAAGTAGGTTTAGTACACATCATGAAATGTGGAGTAAGAAATGGTTCATGCTAATGCACATTTAAAATTGGTAGTTGTGACGTTTTGGAAAAAACAATGACCAATTTTATGAAGTCTTATTCTTGATAAGAATCTAAACTAACTCATGAATATTTGTTTGTCAAGGAATGTTTCCTGACAGAGAATCTTATATGTGAAGAGGATGGTGGGAGTCTTAAAGACCTTGAAACACTTTAAGAACTAATCCAGAATAAACCTATTGTTAATCACTAGCAACAGTTGACGTTTGTAACATATCACGATGAAATATTCTTGTTTTTATGCCCATTCCAGTTAAAGTTGACTACGCAGGTGAGTTTTATAAGTTGTCACTTATTTGCATAAGGCAAACCACCTTGATCGGTGAAATTTCATTGATCAGTAAGGGTGATCTGCTCAACAACTTGGAAGCAATGGTAGGACTTGTGCTAACAGGTGGCAATAAAGTAAGATTGAACAAGTTCAATCCGTATGAGGTTGGATTTGTCGCTAACCTTGTCTTGTGATTATGGTTATGAAAATTTTGCATGGATACGAACACATACACCATAAAATCTAAGTGTCATAAGGTTTCGCTCCAATTCTTGAAAATGATTGTGAGGAAACACTTTCACCAAGTAGATTTTAAAGAGATATCAATTGTGATATTTGTGTTCTTAAATTCGATTATGATTTCAGCATCCCTTTTGATAGTTAGAATTGTGAGAAATTGCAAAAGGTCTAAACATTTGAGACTTATTGTTGTAAGTTCTAAAATTGTATAGACACATAGGTGAGCTATCTAAGGAAAGGTGTATGAGTTTGAGAAGCCTATATAAAGTCTTATTGAAGCATTTTGTATCAGAAATTTGAACTTTGGTAAGAAAGTCAATAAGTATTCATTTCTAGAAGTCCAGCTAATTTATGGGTACATGTCAAAGCTAGTGGGACCATAAGTGTTGTGCTTCTAAGAACGTAATTATTATGCTAGTGGGAGCACAATAATTATGTTAAATGATGCGAGTTAGAAATGCTAATTATATAAAACAAAAGTTTCAATTTGCAAAGTTGTTGGATTTGAAAAGTTGTTTTGCTATAATTAAGGGAGAGGAATTCATACTTCATTTCAAATCTAAAATCTTAGATTGAGATTTTAATCAAATTTACTCAAGGATATATATGAATGTTATGTTGAAAAGATTTGACATAAGGAAATTCTATGTATGGAAATGTTATAGCAAGACACTGGCAAAGTATCACGTCTTTATGTAAAACACTACATATCATATCCCACATGCTTCAGTTATAAGATCGATTACATATGCTATAATATTAATCTATTCTAATTTTCCAAATGCCTAGGGCATTAAGAGGGAAAAAGATTTAGAACAAGATATGACTAAAATGGTTAAGCAATTGTTTAGGACAATCTGACGTTTACCAAAGATTGGTTACTTATGGATAGTCGAAAGTATAGTGTAAATTTTGGAAGGGCCATATTGACATACTCTGAGAAGAGATAACTCTTGTTCATAAGTGATAGTCAAAATGGAAATATGGAAATGTTTCCATAAGTAGAAGTTATTCTTTAAATCTTTGTAAGATTAGAAAACTTAATGCAAGAAGGATGTTCAATGGAATGCAATTTGAATATGAGACGTCGTTTCCATGGAATTGCTCTCCATTGGAATACATTGTAATGTCTTTTGCCAAGTCTCTATGACTTTTGTGCATAGTCATTACAAGAGGATCATTACATATAAGTTTAGAATCTAACAGATTTAAGTAAAAAGGCAAGAATTTGGTATTCTTACATTTATGATAAGGATTTGGAATTGTGAAATGAGCATCATTGAAAATGTTTTCAATTGATCTATTTCACAAAGGAAGGACAATAGGTAAACATAGTGTGAATGCTTGGGGCATGGGATAACTATTGTTTTAATTTAAGTATTAAGTTGCTTAGTCGAAACATTATACAATGAATAATGTTTAATCAATATGGTGATTAAATAAAAGGTGTTTTATTTATATTCAAAAGTTTTGAGACCATATTGGATTCGATTATTCTTGTGTTTCACTTTTCATTTTCTGACTTCCCGAATAACTAGATTATTCAAACTATCCACAGGCGATCATACTTTGGAAGTAGGTATTAATGCTAGATTGTCATGAATGGGTTTGTAGATTATCTAAGGTGCTTAGACATGGCGCAAGTTTTCCACAGTGTTCATGAGTACTCCTGTAATATCATTTGAGTATTGGACGAAACCCATGCTGATTTGAATAACTTCATGGATTTTACCACGAGTGATCATGAGAAGATAATATCTTATATTCTTCAAAACCAAGACATGTGACTTGTATTTTACAAGTCGGTTGCATATTGATGATGCGTAAACATACCAGTAACTCGGTGTTATAAAACATGTTGTTGTGTGTGATTGGATGAGTAAGTTGAAGGGTTTTGATCATTCTAACACTCCTAAGGTTTACATGCAACCCTAGAAACCTTGGATCTATGTCTGACTAAGATACATGCAAATTTGACTTTCCAAGGTTCTTAACCTATCTAGCATAGCATGAAGAACTTTTAAACATAAATGCTAGAAGAAGAAAATACCTTTTGTTGTTTGGATTCCTTGATAACCTTGTGAGCCTAGCACCTCAAGTGTGATGCCTCAAATGTCTCACACAACACCATAACACTTGGAATAACCTTGAGAGAAGTTCACTAACACCTCAAAATCGGCTAGCCCTCTTTTACTTGTACAAGTAGTACCAATTTTGCTAGACTAGGGGTCTTTATATAGTTGTGGCACAAGTAGTGTTACACCATGTAAACCCTAATTGTCATGGCTTTCCATATTCCATGATCCATGGGTTTGTAACCTCCATGGATTTTCCATGGAGCACCTTATGGGTTTTAACCCAATCCATACAAACCATGGATCATTATCCCACTATACAATAATAGATGATTTACATAATCAACCCCATATATTACATTAGTCTCTTTTTGATAACTTAATTAATTCCAAATTAATTCTTTGATCAAAACTAATTAAATAATATTATTAATATATTAAAACTAATAATATATTATTAATCCTTAAGTGTACTTTCTCTCATTTATTCTATCCAAGTGTTGTAATGCCATGCAACCCAAATGGACCATGCTAATCGGCTCAAGTACATTGCATAAATAGTTATGAACTTAGACACCTAATCCAACAGTCTCCCACTTGGATAAGTCTAATAACTATAACTCCAAGAATGACTTCAGAAACCGATCAGCAATCGTAGCTCTTTCAAGGTCTCGCGGAACTAAGATGATGATGATGATACGCCATTTACGATAAGAGATCATATAATCCTCCGTTCTAGATATCAATTGGAAAAATACATGGAACAATGTCTTACTTATTGTCCAGCGGTTTGTTCCCTGATTTCCAATTTGTTTGAGATAGAACTTAATTGAACACATCAACTAAGTTCTAACCGGGCCCGGTACATGGGTCAACACAAAATCATCAAGGGGCCCAGATATCACTTCTAATCCAAGAAGGAACATATAAAATTCGACTCATATGCTTGTTCTACTACTTCTTGAATCATACACAAAGGCATGTTTTTTAACATCGAGTTACCAATATGTTTTCGTACAATCAATGTATAACCAACTCATAGGCAACAAGTCATATCTCTAGGTTTGAAGCCTTGTATGATATTACCGTCTCACGACCACTCGCGATAAATTCCATGAAGTGATACTAGTTAGTGTGGGTTGAATCCAATACTCAGAACTTATGAGCACTCATGAGTGTTGTAGCAACACTTTGCAATGTCCAACATCTTAGACATCTACAACCAACTACATGACAGTCTTGATTCATATCTACTTCCAACATATGACTGACTGTGGAGAATTTGAATAATTTGACATACAATAACATAATTAATCTGGAAGTCAAAACATGCAAAATAAAACGATAGTAAACAATTGACAAAAGATAGCAAGAATTTAATCATAAATAAACAACAACTTTTATTCATCATCAAATGTCAATTACACTTTACACATTTCATAGTTGTCTAACTACTAAAACTAATATCATCCATCAGACCTATGCGCCTCGCATGCTGGAGATGCTTAACCATAGCCAGTCCCTCCGTGAGGGGATCTGTCGGGTTCTCATCCGATGATACCCTCTTTTCCATGAGGAGTCCTTCTTCTATTCGATGTCTGATGAAATGGTATTTTCTGTCGATGTGTCTAGATCTCCTGTGATCCCTTGGTTCCTTTGCTAAGGCAAATACACATTCACTATCACAAAAAATCTCTATAGGCTCCTTTATAGCTGGTACAACCCCAAGGTCTCCAATGAAGTTCTTTAGACATATAGCCTCCTTTGCTGCCTCGCTTGCTGCTATATACTCTGTTTCGCAAGTTGAATCAGCCACTGTCTCCTGCTTGGAACTTTTCCAAGAAATTGCTCCTCTATAAGGTAAAGACGCAACCTGACTGAGAGCAGAACTTATCCCTATCTGTCTGAAAGCTAGCATCACTGTACCCTACTACTCTCAAGTCATCACTTCCACCGAGGGTAAGGACCCAATCCATATTCCTCCGCAGGTACTTGAGAATGTTCTTCACCGCAGTCTAGTGATCCTTTCTAGGGTTCCCCTGATATCTGTTGACCATGCTCAATGCAAAGGCCACATCAGGACGAGTACAAGTCATAGCATACATGATCGAGCCTACAACGTAAGCATATGGTACTTAACTCATCTATGCTATCTCATCCTCTATACTCGGGCTTTGAGTCTTACTCAGTTTTGCATTACTCTGGATAGGTAACTCTCTTTTCTTGGAATTTTGCATGCTGAAACTATTCAGCACCTTCTCCAAGTAGGTACGCCTGTCTCTCAAAATCCTTATCCCTAGGATATAGGCAGCTTCTCCAACGACTTTCATAGCTAAACACTTCCCAAGCCAGGACTTCACTTTCTGTAGAGTTGGGATGTCATTTCCTATGAGTATTCTGTCATCCACATACAATACCAAAAAGCTAACTATACACCCACTAGCCTTGACATATACACAAGATTCATCTTCACTCCTCGAAAAGCCAAACTCTTTGACTTTCTCATCGAAACAAAGATTCCATCTGTGAGGTGCTTGTTTCAATCCATATATGGATTTGTCAAGCTTACACACTCTATTAGGGTACTCTGTACTGACAAAACCCTTTGGCTGACTCATGTAAACATCCTCAGCCAACTTTCCATTAAGGAAAGCGGTTTCGACATCCATTTTCCATATTTCAAAATCATGAAATGCAGCATTGGCTAACATAACCCTAATAGACTTATCTTCGCTACTAGTGAAAAGGTCTCATCGTAATCAACACCCAGAGTTTCAGAAAAGCCCTTTGCAACCAGTCGCGCCTTATAAGTGTGTACATTACCATCCATGTCGGTCTTCTTCTTGAAGATCCACTTGCACCCAACTGGCTTACGACCTGGTACATTGTTAACCAAGTTCCACACTTGATTGTCATACATGGATTGTATCTCGTTGTCCATAGCCTCTTTCCATTTAGCAGCCTCAGGGCCTGTCATGGCTTCTGTGTAGCTGTTAGGTTCATCCAAGCTTACCAGTGTGCTATCAGTGATAAGTGTATCACCTTCCGTAGTAATATGGAAACCATTGATGAATTCAAAAACTCTTAGATCGGTTAGATCTTTTACAAGAACGATAAAAGTAATGAAACAGTATATGATTAATATGAGTATGAGCACAGAACAAAATCAAAACGTATGCTTATGATTCGAAACTAAGTCACGCCTCAGCAGAGCTCGATGAAGAACTTCCGTTGTAGAGGCGAGCTAGGGTTTACAAGCAATGTAAAATGAAAACAATAAAAGCGATAACATCTAAGTCTGCATGCATGCAACTTATATACTAAACCCTAATACAAAATAATGCACGGCTGGACCGGCCCAATACCGGCATTCAAACTAGGCTATGGACCGAGCCCATGACGCAATCCACTAGACTCAACAATCTCCCCCTTTGGGTCAAATGAGGCGAGAGATTATTTCTTCTGAGCAGGCCTCACCGTCTTTATCTCTTTAAACAGTTTAGGAATAATGGCAAGAAGAGTCTGTTGGAATAGAATGTACCACCTCAGCATGTCGACGAACAACTTTTTATCAGCAGCACTGTTCTGGTCGCACCTCTGTATGATTTCCAAGATATGCTCAAGACAAGACGTCGAGAAGAGGTGTTTGTCAACAAGAGCGAACATACATTTTTGACCTTCGCCCTTGAGAAACATGACCATGTGATACTTCGAATCTATCTTCCCCTTGATCATGGAATTGACATTGCTAGCTCTGCCAATGGGTTTGATCGTTGGTCGCTTGTGTATGGCAGAGGCAATTTCCTGGTCCATCTTCGCTACCTCATGTATGTAGCAAACGAGCATACACTTGACATGATCGATTATTGGCTGATACTCCTGAGGATTTGACAAAAGAATGTTGCTGAGGAGTATCCAATCATGGGGGTTGAGGTTTCGTAGATCAGCAAGGGTAAAATGGTAGACTGAGCCTTCGGTTCCTCTAGTCACCCTGAATTTGACATTGATAAATTTCCCTGCTGAATAGGCCTTCATCACCTTGACTGTAGTTATCTTCTTTGAGCTCCAGGTCAAATATTGGGGTTGAGCAAACTCCAAGTAAAACTCCAGAAGATCCCTTTCTACCTTCGGGTCAGGAGATGGAATAGCAACAGTCGAGTTGAAGCAATGGAAGATGAATTCCTTTCGAGTGATTGGCATGTCGAACTGTGCATCTTTAGAGTTGTCAAGGCCAAAGGACATAATTGGCTCGAGCCAGAGAACTGTTGCCTCGTCGATTGCACACCTCTGAAGCGAATCTTTTGTCCATACAGGGAACATGACCTTTTTCTTCTCTAGGAGCTCCGCCTCCTTTCGCTTCTGTTCTAGCTCAGCTCGCTGCTTCATGGTAATTTTTTCTGTTTGTTTTTCAAAAGTATTGTCCTTTGGGACAGGTTTCTTGGGAATGTCAACATACACATCATCTTCGTTATCTGAATCGTCTTCACCAATCTTCTTCTTTTTCTTATCCTTGTTATTGACCGAAGCTTCATTACCCTTCGGTTCAGCAGATGGCTTGGAGCTAGATGGAGGAGGCTGCTTCGACTCTTTCTCTCCCCCTTGTTGCGGTTGGACCCAAGTCACCGGAACACCCTCGATACGGCTGAGAACGTCCAGTGCCGGTCTGAGCTTGTCTGCCAAATGCCTTATGATGGTGATAGTGATAAGTGGATCATGACCTTCAATAAGATGAAGAAGGATGGAGTGAACATTTACAGCAGAACTCTATATAACCTCCCTTTCTAACTTGAGGTCATCAATCTCAGCATTAGCAGTTCGCAGCTTGTGTGTTTGCAATTTAAGTTGAGCTGTGCGTCTGGAAAGCTCATCCATAATTCCATTTTCCATAGCTAAGTCTGCTTGCAGTTGAGTCAAGCGTTCGTTGACATTAGCATGGAACGTGTCATTGGCCTATTCAATAGTAAGGCATGTCGCTTCAACCTTCGAGCACTCAGATTGAAGAGTCTGTTGAAGAGTCTCTACTAAAGTGTTGACAGTGTCAACATTCTTGGCAGCAGTCTGCAAGGAATCTAGAAACAGGTGAGCCTAGGAAACTAGTTTATCGAATTTTGTGTTCGCTTCCTTGTACTCCTTAGTAGAGGCATCAACAACACGAGAGGCCTGTTGACATTGGGAAGTGGAGGCTTCAATAGCCTTGGCTGCAGCAGATAATAAAGCTGAATGTTCAGCAACAACCGAAGAGAACAGGGCCTTTAATGCAGCGTCTGAGTAAGCTCCTGAGGAAGAGGAGGAAAGCAGTTGATCAAGCTTGTCGTTTACCGCTTTGAGATGACGTTTGGTGATAGGCTCATCGTCATCATCCTCACTTTGTACTCGATAAGGACTGAAATATGTGGAGTCGAATTCCAAGTCCTCACAGCCCAAAATCGCGGTTGTTTCTGTAGAAGGTGTTGGAGATAAGGGTTTTGAAGAAGGTGGAGGTTCAGTTGTTACAGGAGGTTCGGTTGTTAGAGGAGGTTCGGTTGTAAAAGTAGGTTTGGTTACAGGTGGATTGGAAGCGGTAAAGGTAGGTTTAGTTGTAGTGGTAGAGGTTGTATCTGTGAAAATGGGAGTGAGAATAGGAATAGTAGTGAATGGTTGAGAGGTGGTTGTTTGATAGATAGAAGGGATAGAAACAGGAATTGTAACAGGTGGAGGTGAAGGAGGCAAAGAAAGAACCGGAATTTCTGGAGTAGGGGAGCGAGGCGGAGTGTCCCCTCGGTCCGAAGCCTCTTCATCAGAACTTTCGTTCTCAGAATCTGAAGATGGAGCATTCTTCTCCTTAGGAGGAACATATTCTGAATCCGAATCGCTTGAGGATTGAAGAATAAGTCTCCTAGCAGGCTTCTTCTGCTTTTTGGGTTGAGGTTGAGAAGGAGCAGCTTTATCAGTTTTCCTCTTCTTGGGGGTCTGCCCCTTGGTTTGTTTTGTTACTAGTCCCTTCTTCTGCGATTCAGGCTTCTTTCCCCTCTTGGCTGGTTTGTCAGCTTCTTCAATGGAGCGAAGCATTGTGGGAGTAAGATCACGTGGACCAACAGATTTACATTTCATGTATTGTTGAAGAAGATTGCTTGATGTTCAGATACAACCGAGCATGGTTTCAGGAATAGAGACGATGTATGAGAACTTTGTGGGATCAGTGACGATGATCTTCATTGTATGAAAAGTGGCGACAGAAAAAAGCAACGAATCCACCATAATTGGGACACGATTACGATCCATTGTTCATTTGGTGATTATAGTCCAGAAACGCCCACTTGAAATCTCCGAATGCCTGGACGAAGAGACTAGGCTTTGAACCAACTGCTGCCAAATAATGGACCCATAGTCAAGGTTAAGCCCATTGTACAACCCATACAGCACCGTCATGAATGACTTGCTAGCACCGTCAGAACCAGCACTCAGCTCAGACAATCCCTTGAATAAGAGTGTGAAAAGGCCATTCCATTGAGGAGGAAGGTAGGACTTCTTGAACTTGGTGACGGTTGTTAGGGTTTCAGTATACCCCATCTGATAAAACATTGTAAACAGTTGGCCAGTTGTAATGGAATCAGGGTTTACCAAAGACAGATCTTGAGAAAGACCAATTAGGGCACAGAATCGACTCTTGGAGATAGAGACCTTCTCATCGTGAAGTTCAAAGTGGATCCGTTCATTATCCTTTTCGTAGAACGCCGTAGAGTAGACAAGTGACAAGAATGACATAGGAACAACTTCAACCTTTGTCAGTGCGTCGACGAGTGGTGAGTATTTGAGACACTCAACCACATACAACATATAGGGCTCATAAACGAAGGGAGTGAGATTAATGATTAGGTTTTGTTGGGGTTTTATAGTGAGTAAAGGTTGATGAACTGAGGTATCATGAACAGATGAAGATTCTGCCATTGTAGGAGCTTGAAGATGACGATGAACAGTTGCAGAAAATAGTCGGGTTTCTTTGAGAGCTTTTGGGAAATGATAAAGGTTGAGAGAGTACCGTTCCAATTCCTTTTATACGTACAAGGAAGAGAGAGAAGTATCCGGCTGAAATCTTGGAGTATCTCAAAAATAGCGCCTGAGTTGATGTGTGAATAGTTGACGTGCAGAAGATGACGCAGGAGAGAGAGAAACGTTTCCCTTTTTCACGCCTTTTCATAAAAATCACCTTTTTCAAATCGCCAAACCGTTTGGATTTCTGCTGAGTCAGCAACTTTTTTAACCCAATCGTTTCCCTTTATGATGCTTGAGAGTTTGTGCCTTGAGCATTTGAATCATTAATCTGTGTGAAACTTAGAATTTGGAAAATATTAAAAAATTTCATGCAAAGGGTGTAAAAGAAAAAGAAATAAAACGAGTATTATTGGGATTATCTGTGATGTCGTATGTAGACATAAAACGATTGATTCTGGGCAAAAATCACTTCCTTCAAAGTCAAGAGAGACATTGAAGTGCTTGCTTGGTTTCCCATGAAATAACGATCAAAAACTTGTTAAGAAGTTTTAAAAGGCTTCTTTTAAAGGTTAAAGTGGGTGGCTTTCACTTCAATTCATAATTTCGATACTTAACATAAGACCAAAAGTGAATGAAGTACTTGTGAGCTCATTCTGATATGTTGAACAAGAAGGTATGAAATGCTTTATAGTGACGAAAGAATTAAAGAAATCTCAAAAAATAATTAAACTGGATCTATTAGGGTTAGAGAAGCCTTGGTGAAAGGCAATCTCATAAAGATCACTCAAAAAGAAAAAGAGATTTTATTGGGTAACAAGTAATAGCTTGAATTTTTTTGAATTCACCGTCAATTCATTAGTGGTGTTGAATTTTAGGTTTCACTTAGTACATAGTGGCATGAAACTAAGGTCATGAACGTAGATTTTGTATAACCATAAACCTCAGTGGTTAAAATTGAGAGTCTTAGGGGTTATATTGATGAAACAAAGTATAATGGAGAAAGATGATGGAGATGGTATAAGAAGCAAATGTACCTCTGCTTATTAAAGAAAAGAGGGTCCAAGCAGAAAACTTTAAACTCAGTTTGAGTAGAGTAAGGTAGCTCATGATTAGAGTGAACTTGATAGTCTCGATTGGGAAAACATGATTGATGTTGATCATGATATTATGCCTTCACTTAGAATCAGCTGAGGCTTGAGTATACATATAGCAGCATGCTTCTAGGGACGCCTAACTAACAAAAAAACGTCTACCTGCCTTTGTTGTGCCATCGAGAATCACACTTAGACAAACATAAAAACGTTAGAAAAGAAAAAAAAATAAAAAAAATATATTTTTGGGATTTTATTGTAGAAAAGAAGTGATGAAAAAATATACAAAAGACTACATCAAAAATGCCTTAATGAAATACAATAACTTCAGAAGGACCGAACCCGAAATAGACCGAACGCTCGATTCATTTCGGTTCATGGTTGATCTTCACCCGAAATAGACCGAACGTTCGGTTCATATGGGTTCGCTCTATTTCGCTTGTTACCTTTATGGAAGCGAAGGCGATTTTGGTACTGACTCTGCTTGCATCATTCCTAGGCCTTGTAAAATCTTATTGAAGCTTGCTTTAGGTAAGGCCTTTGTGAATATGTCTGCCAGTTGATCAGTCGTTCTGACGAAGTGAATTTCGACGTTGCCATCTTCGACGTGATCCTTGATGAAATGGTACCTCAGTGCAATATGCTTAGTCTTCGAGTGTTGCACTGGGTTGTGACAAATTCTGATTGCGCTTTGAGAGTCACAGTATACTGCGATTTTCTTCATGTTTAATCCATAATCCCGGAGTTGACTCTGTATCCACACGACTTGAGATGTACAGGATACTGCAGCAGTGTATTCGACTTCTGCAGTGGATAACGAAACACAAGTTTGTATCTTTGATTGCCAACTGACTAATTTTCCATCCAGAAATTGATATCCTCCTGTGGTGCTTTTACGATCCAATCCACAGCCACCCAGATCAGCATCTGAAAATGCTTGCACGAAGAATCCAGAGTTGGCTGGATACCATAGACCGAGAAAGGAGGTTCGCTTTAGATAGCGAAAGATGTTCTTCACTGCTTGAAGATGAGGTTCTCGTGGGTTGGCTTGAAAGCGAGCACAATAACAGACAGAGAACATGATATCAGGTCTACTGGTGGTAAGATACATTAGAGACCCGATCATCTGTCAATACAGCGTTGTATTAGCGGTTGGTTTCTCCAATGATGGTGTGAGTTTTGTTCCAAAAGCCATCGGCACTTATACTTTGTAGTCTCCCATCATTCCAAACTTGGTGAGCAAATTCTTGGTATATGCTTCTTGATTAATAAAAATTCCTTCGGGTCCCTGCCTAATGTTCAATCCAAGAAAGAAATTAATTGGACCCATTGAGCTCATCTCAAACTTAGTTTCCATCTACTTTCGGAATTCAGTTGTTAAGCTAGGATTCGTGGAGCCAAAGATGATGTCATGAACATAAATTTGGACTCTCATAAGGTGGTTACCTTCTCGCTTACGAAAGAAGGTTGGGTCAACCGAACCTTGTTTGAATTTAGACATTTTTAAGAAACGAGTGAGAGTTTCATACAATGCTCTGGGAGCTCATTTTGTCGAGAATATAGCAATGATCAGGATACTTCTCGTTCATGAATCCTAGCGGTTTCTCAACATAGACGGTTTCTTCAAGTTCACCATTGAGGAAGGCACATTTGACGTCCATCTGAAAGACTTCAAAGTTCTTGTGAGCAGCGTACGCAAGAAAGATACGAGCAGATTCCAATCTAGCCACTGGAGCGAAGGTTTCTTCATAATCAATTCCCACTTCCTGACAATATCCTTTGACCACTAGCCTAGCTTTATTACGAATGACATTTCCTTCTTTGTCCATCTTGTTTCTGAATACCCATTTGAGACCGACAACCGAAGCATCCTTTGGTGTTCGAATAAGATGCCATACCTTGTTTCGTTCAAAATCATTTAGCTCATCCTGCATGGCTAGAACCCAGTCTGAATGATCAAGAGCTGAAATAACAGTCTTTGGTTCAACTTTGGACACGAAGGAATTGAACATATAGAACTCGACGTTCGAAAATAGGGTATCATGTTTCGATTTGATTTGAGAGCGAGTTAACACCTTTTCCGAGGATTCCCAATAATTTGAGTCTGGGGATGATCTTTTGTCCATTTGACAAGTGGAGGAAACTTTGGATCATAGATAGGATCCAATTCAGCGTTGATTTCTTCTTCGAGTTCAGACAAATTGTCATCTTCACTAACTGTTTTCTCCCCCCTCAAAGAATGATTCCTGTTCAGGACCAGCATTTGTACCTCCTTCATTGGTTGGAATTTCAGTAGAGGCTGTTGTATTTGGCGATCAGTTCTCCCCCTGGAATGAAGAACCTTGATCATGATGGGGAGAAGAACCCTCCCCCTCGACAGTAGGATGGTTAGCAGAAGGTTCGCTTCCGTCTGCACTTTCGGTTCCTTTGGATTGATCATCAGCCATTTTTCTAGCAGCATCATCTATAACTTGTTTCATATTATCAACTTTGTTGTCTTTTGCAGTTGATTCTTAGTCAATTGCCCTTTGAGGCTCATCAAACAAGAGCATGAATTGGTCGAAAAGATTCAAGATGGAGATAGTAACTTGACCATTCTTTGGAAATATGTCTTGTGATGCATCTTCGGTTGCTTTTAACTTCTTAACATAACTATCGTCAAAAGTGACATAGTATGTTTCTTCAATTTTCTTCGAGCGTTTATTGAGAACTCTATATGCCTTGGAGTTCAGGGAGTAGCCTAAGAAAATTCCTTCTTCCTCCTTAGCATCGAACTTGTTTCGATTCTCTTTGGAGTTGAAAATGAAGCATCTAGAACCGAACACATGAAAGAATTCCACGTTTGGTTTTTGATTGTTCAGGATCTCGTAAGGAGTAATGGAGAACCTTTTATTCAAGTAAGATCGATTCTGAGTATAACATGCAGCCGCAATTGCATCAGCCCAGAAGTATAATGGCAAGGATGCGAAGCATAACATGGTGCGAGCAGCTTCACACAGGGATCGATTTCTCCTTTCAACAATGTCGTTTTGTTGTGGAGTATAGGGGGCTGAGAAATTGTGAGTTGTCCCCTTTTCAGCAAGAAAACATTCAAAATCATTGTTTTTGAATTCCAGGTCATTATCGCTCCTTATTTTATGAACAACCTTTCTTAGTTGCGTTTCTATCTGTTTAATGAAGAGCTTGAGCTTTGGTGTAGCTTCAAACTTTTGCTTGAGAAAAAAGGTCCATGTGAACCTTGAGAAATCATCTACTATAACCAGAATATATTTGTTTCCTCCAATGCTTTCAATGGACGATGGACCACATAGATCAATATGCAGTAACTCCAATGGTTCTATTACCTTAGTGTTGATAATTGAAGGATGACTCTGCCGACTCTGCTTTCCCATTTCACACACTGCACAAAGATGTTCTTTATCGAATTTCAGAACTAGCAGTCCTCGAACATGATCACCTAAGACTAATTTGTTGATGTCCTTGAAGTTCAGATGAGAGAGTCTTCTGTGCCATAACCAGCTTTAATCGGAGTGAGCCTTTGTGAGTAAACAGACTGCTGTTTTACCTCTTATCGGATTGAGGTTCAGAGGATACATTTCCCCTTTTCTATTTGATTGCAATAGAATGTTGTTTGACTTCTTCTCTACAATTTATGAGCCTTCATCGTCGAATGATACTTTTAACCCGGTACCAACCACTAGTTGTGATACACTGATGAGGTTGTGTTGGAGCCCTTCAACATATGCAACCTTCCTTATGGAGAACTCGCCATTAGTTATCATTTCGTAGCCTTTAATAGTTCCAAAAGAGTTGTTGCCATACTTTACAATACCACCATCTTTGAGAGAGCGAAACTCCCCTAGTTCCTCTTTCCTGTCTGTCATGTAACGCGAGCAACCACTATCGATGTACCATTCTTCGTCAAACTATTTGTCACGTATAACCTACAAAAAATTAAGCAGATTTAGGAACCCAAAGTTTCTTGGGTCCTTGTGAGCCTTTTACAGGACATGGTATAGTAAGAGAAATATCAACCATATATGTGCGTTTAATTAAAGTTGTTTCATCTTTTCTTTTAATGGTGAAAACTTTAATTTTTGTTGACTTAGGAGGACTGGGGTTTTTGACAAAAGGACTGGAATTTAGAGATTTGGAATTAGGAGAGATATTAGATTCTTGGTTTTTATGATCAGACTTGTAGGCATGAGGACCGAAATTGCTATTTCGTTTGCCATGGAATGAAGGACCGAAACTCTTCTTTCGGTTGTTGACGGATGAGGGACCGAAACTCTCCTTTCAGTTGTTGACGGATGAGGGACCGAAACTCTCCTTTCGGTTGTTGTTGGAAGATGAACCGAAACCACCCTTTCGGTTGTTGATGGGTGATGGACCGAATCTGCTCTTTTGGTTATATTCAGTCGAGGGACCGAAACTACCCTTTTGGTTCCTATCTGTCAAAGGACCGAAACCTTTGTTTCGGTTCCTATCGTAACTGTACTTTTGGTTCCTTGAGTTTTCTTCCAATTTAGACTTCCTTTCAATCCTTAAAATATCAGGATTCTGAGAGTCCCAAAATCGCTTTCTTTCAGAGAGATTCTTCTTGTATCTTACGTTTTGTTGATGCTTTTGATCAGCCACCTGTTTTGGATTTCTGTGAATGTTGGCCTTTCTTTTAGATGCATAAGCACAGCATTCACTCTTTATTGAAGAAGTATCAGTCGTGGTTTGCATCATTTCATCCACAGATGGTTTAATTCCACTTGTGCTCGGCACATCGTACTTTGTAGGCTCATTTAGTGGTTCAGGTATATATCTACCTTTCACTCTCTATGAGGTTTTCTGAGAAAAACCCTTCGTCTCGTATGCGTTGTCGATTGGGGCCGACCAAAAGAATTCATCACATCCACCAGCATTGCCTTCTTCTACCATCGCGGTTAACTCTGCAGTTTGTTGTGGAGTGACTCCCGGCATAGTGTAGACTAGATTTGGGGTAGTCTGAACCTTTTCGTACACGACAGCTTTAGCTTTGAGAACTTTGGACTTGTCGGTAGAGGAATGAGCAAACTCAACGGACTTTTCAGAAACAAGGTTCTTATTGGACTTGGGTTCGTTTTTGGCTAATTCAGAACAGTCCACCAAATCTTCTACAGAAATTTAACTCATATCATCATCCTCATTAAGTTCATATGTACTTTTAGCATCAATTTTGTTTTCTGAACTTAAGTTGGCATTCAAGGAGTCAAATTTTTGTATAGTTTCGGCTCTCAGTTTCAATCTATCATTTTCATCTAGTAGATTTTTGAGCATCTCCTTGTGGTCCTTGGACTTTATGTAAGATTCAATTTTGTCCAGACCTATCTTATATGCTGGAGACACTTCGTCAGCAGATACAACGCTTTCACAGGTGTATGCTTCTGCATCGATTTCATCCTCCTTTAATTCAACGAAAGGTAAAATGATACGATGTATTTTCTTCCCTATTTCACAATCAAGATGCAATTGAGTGATGTTAAAATAAAGTCTCTAAGCAATTAAACAAAAGACATTTCTCTGCTTGAGAAGTTTAAGATTGTCTCTCTACAAATAAATAGAATCATCTTTAGATCTAATTAATTCCTTTTCCTTTTGCTCGATCCACATTCTTCGTTCCTCACTCTTTGAAGAAATCCTGCTGATTTGATCGGTTAGGTTAGAATTCGTGACACGGGTTTGGGTGAGACTGCTACTTATGCTAGAGAATTTTGACTTTAAATTATTTAATTCCTTTTCATAATTATTAGCAGGTATTTTTAGAGAAGCAAGAATATCTTGTACCTTTTTTATCAACTCATCACATTCGTTGATCTGAGCACTGACAGGCTTGGCAGCAAAACATCTGTCCTCTCGCTCTCTTTCTTCTTCAACTCCCCCATCAGTTGTGTATCCTCTCATTTGGGACACAACCTCGGTCATTGCAAAGCATCTCCCCATTGTCTGTTCTGCTTTTGCCATCATAGCTTTTCCGTGAGAAGGCTTTCTAAATTCATCATCCTCCAAATCTGTGGACCAGACCTCCACACCTCCAAACTCATAACTGTTTTTTGAACCCTGCACAATTAAAGCATTCATGGTAGACTTATTAACAGTAGACTTTCTTTTCTTTATCTCCTCCAATCTTCTCAGGAGGCTCGCTTCCTTATCATCTTTGATGGTCTTCTCTTCTTTCTTTCTCAACATGCAGTCTTTAGCAAAATGATTTTTGCCTCCACAGTAATGACAGTCAAATCCTGAGTCGCCTCCAATTTTAGCTTCCTTCTTTGACTCTTCGGACTTTGACCTCGTCTTCGGTTCCTCTTTGATCCGTTCGGCGCTATAACTTCCCTGCCAGTTTCGGTTCTTATTGGCTGGGAATTTCTTCTTGATGAATTTTCTGGGGTTTGACACCATCATTGCATATTCTTTGCCGGTTAGATCAAAATTCGCAAGATCTAATTCCTCTTCTTCTTCAACCGAACTCTTTCCTTTGGAGACAAGAGCTAAAGAACCCAGACTCGAAACCACGTTCGTTTCCTTCGATAAGGCATTCTCATGGGATTTTAAAATTCCCACAAGTTTTGCCAGAGAGTATGACTTGAACTGTTCATGAGCTTTGACAGTTGATACAACAACCATCCATTCAGGTGTGAGACCATTCATGAAATTGACCTTTTGTTCAGTCACCTTTCTTTCAATTCCATGCTTTATCATCTTACTCAAAAGATGATTGAAACGATCGAAAGTTTGGATAAGTTTTTCTTCAGGCTTTTGTTTAAAATCACCAAACTTTAATAACAGAATAATTTGAATAGAGTGTTCCAGATCTTCATCTGTGGAATATAATTCCTTCAATCTATCCCAGATCTCCTTAGCTGTAGCACAAGAACTTACCAAACGCAACGTATCCGATTGCAGCGCAAACCTTATCATTCGTAGAGCTTTGATGTTGCACTAAAACTTCTCTTTTTCATCCTGAGGAATGTCTTTGATGTCATTGACAAGCTGATTGTATTCTTTCTGTGTTTTTACAATCTTTGATGTGCTTGAGTGAGTGAATGGGCCTGAAGTGATTGCTTCCCAGATTAGATACCCATTGTCCTCCGATCCAATCACGTATTCTTCAAAGTGATGCGTCCAAACTTTATAGTCTTGCGTATACAAGATAGGTATTCTTGTTGTAAACCCTATGCTGTTGGAGATATTTATCGGATTGGTTTGAGAATCGTCCATAGACATTGTGAATACTTTTGATCGAAAACCTGTAAAAGATCAGACTTGTAGTCTTTCGTTTAGGGTTAGATTAACAATTAATGAGATACGTCAATAAAGAGTGACGGCTCAATAAATATCAATCCATGCGGAATTAAAACCCTATGAACTTCTTCGACAGAAGAGGTGTGTATGGATTACACAGTCTCCTGCTCTGATACCAATTGATGAATTCAAAAACTCTTAGATTGATTAGATCTTTTACAAGAACGATAAAAGTAATGAAACAGTATATGATTAATACAAGTATGAACACAGAACAGAATCAAATGTATGCTTATGATTCAAAACTAAGTCACGCCTCAGCAGAGCTCGATGAAGAACTTCCGCTGTAGAGGCGAGCTAGGGTTTACAAGCAATGTAAAATGAAAAAAATAAAAGCGATAACATATAAGTCTGCATGCATGCAGCATATATACTAAACCCTAATACATAATAATGCACGGCTAGACAGGCCCAATACCGGCATTCAAACTAGGCTATGGACCGAGCCCATGATGCAATCCACTAGACTCAACAACCATAATAATGCTCAGGTGCATTCATAACTCTCGTGGAACGCCTCAGAGGTACAGACTATTCTGTCTAATCAACAGGAATTTCCTCCTCACGTTGATTGCTAGGGTTTGAGGTTCCTTTACCACTTGACTCTTGAATTTCTTCAAGGTCAATTTGCCTCCCACTGTTTCCTTGGCTCACGAACTCTCTCTCGCGAAAGACTCATCTCCTTGCTACAAAGACCACATTATCACTAGGTATGTCGAAGAGGTAACCAGAGGATCTCTGTGGGTAGCCGATGAAAATACACCTCTCACTTCGAGGTTCGAGCTTATCGTGAGACTCGCGCCTCACAAAAGCCTTGCAACCCCAAATCTTGATCTATCCAGACTGGGAACTTTTCCGGTCCACATCTCATGAGGTGTTTTAGCAACCTTCTTTGTAGTGACTAGATTAAGGATATTGGAGGCAGTCTCTAAGGCATATCCCCATAATGAGATTGGTAGCGAAGTTCGACTCATCATAGAATGAACCATATCCAGCAAAGTTCGATTGCGCTCTCAGTCACACCATTAAGTTGTGGTGTCCAGGGAGGTGTCAGTTGTGAGATAATCCCACATTCCTTAAGATAGTGAAGGAACTCTATACTATGATACTCACCACCTCGATCGGATCGAAGCATCTTAATGTTCCTGCCCAACTGATTCTCCACTTCCTATTTGAACTCTTTGAATCTTTCAAAGGTCTCTGACTTATGCTTAATTAAGTATACATATCCATATATACTAAAATCATCAGTAAAAGTCACATAGAAGCGGTTAGCATCTCTTGTGGCGATTCTGAAGGGTCCACACACATCAGTATGTATGAGATCCAACAAACCCTCACCCCTAGCACAAGTACCAGTGAAGGGTAACTTTGTCATTTTTTCAAGAAAACAAGATTCACAACTATCATTTGACTTTAGTTCAAATGACTTCAAGACTCCATCCTTTTGGAGTTGGCCTATGCGTTTCATGGTTACATGTCCAAGACGACAGTGCCATAAAGATGCTTTATCCAAGCTAGTGAAAGAATCAATACACAATACATTATTTCCTAGGTTATCTACAACCGAGACAGTTTCATACACACCAACACAAGGTAATGCTTTAAAATAAAGAACAATATTAAAGAAATCATTAATACCACCACTTTCATTATCAAACGAAAAGGTAAAACCTTGTTTGTACAAACCATGAAAGGAAATAATATTTCTCACCATTTCAGATGAGTAACAACACTTATTCAGATCTAACACTAATCCACTACTTAGCAAGAAATAATAAACTCCAATCTTGGTGACAGGTGAAGCTTTCCTATTCCCCAAGAACAAGTTTATCTTCCCATGCTCCACATTCTCACTTCTTCTTAGTCCTTGCAAATCAGTACATATGTGAATACCACAACCTGTATCAAGGACCCAATAATTAGAATGGGGTGAATTATTAGACAATATAGTGTATATACCTGCATGGCTGGGTTTCAATTTCTCATCCTTCACATCTTGTTGGTACTTTGGGCAGTTTCGCTTCCACTGTGAATTTTCATGGAAATAGAAGCATTCAGCCTCTTTAGGGTTAGCAGAAGGAGTGATAAAACCTTTCTTGGTTCCACTTGAAGAGGAGTCATCAAGGGACTTTCCCATGATACCCTTCGAAGGGCTCTTCATCTTCTTTCCTTTGCCTTGCCCGATTGCCAAGACAGGGGTCGCGGTAGGAGTAAGAGTGGTAACAACCGATTTACTCTAAAGACCAGTTTTTGGGGACTTCAAGAGTCCTTGAAGTTTTCTGAGTGTAACTTCCTCCTTGTTCATGTGGTATGTCATACGGAATTGATCATAACATGAAGGTAAGGAGTGCAAAATGATGTCAATTGCCAACTCCTCAGGGAAGTTCACATTTAGCTTCAACAAACGGTCTGCATACCTTTGCATTTTCTGCATGTGGCCCATGATGGGTTCACCATCCTTCGTCCGGGTTGTTATCATAGAGGAGATGATTTCATATCGCTCTTGACGAGCACTCTAATGGTAGCGGTCCATCAAATCCTGGTGCATCTCAAAAGGATAGTAGTCCTCATAGGACTTTTGGAGCTCAGCTGTCATTATGGCCAACATGATACATGCCACTTTGGTAGCATCTCTTTCATGTGCCTGGTATTCAGCGATCTCCTCAGGAGTAGCAGACGACTCAAGTTCCTTAAGCTCCTTTTCAAGGACATATTCCTTGTCCTCATACCGAGTGACCATCCTGATGTTTTTGATCCAATCCAAAAAGTTGAATCCATCAAAGATGACTCTCCCACAAAGGTTCATGAGAGAGAAGGAGCCGGTAGGGTTTCAGCCAGAAGCAGCATTGTTGGAAGACATCTGAAAACAAGAAAGACAAGTTTAGATTAGATAAAGATAGTCCATAATAAGACACCCAATGTACTATTAAGGCTAGGACCCAACACAATATTTTATAACTTAGAAGAAGGATGTCGTAATCCAAGCTATAAAATATTTGAAGGTAGGTGAATGACGATTCACCAATTTCCACCATGAAAAACGAAATAAATTATTATTTTTTAATTGGTTTTCAAACTCCTAGATTCTTTGAGACTCATTGAACTTTTCAATGGCATGTTTCAATCTCGAGTGTTCCCTTCAGGTTTTGTGACTGGGATGTCGAGGATCACAAAACAAGGTGTGAAGTAACCATGAAAATTACTTGGTACCCTTAATGTTTATCACTCAATCGATATGCCGGTTAACCACACGCGCTCCACCGACCTATGATAAACCTTAAGCCACCCTTTTCCTACCTTGTTAAGTCCAGGTTAGTGTGCCAGTTAACCACACACGCTCCACTAACGACTTAATCAAAGTGCAAACTGTAATTTCAAGGGTTAGCACCTTATTCACATTTTCCTAAAGTAACTAAGATTGGGAATTTATAAAAACATTTAGTTACTTTATAATCATCATACTTTTAATGAAGATTTAAAGTCCTTGTCTTACCCGTTCGGCTAACGACCCTCCATCAGTCAAGGAAGCGGTGGGTGAGAGTGGACACACATTCAGCTACCATTTTATAGGCAGCAACCTTATGCCCCCCTTGGCCTTCTAACAGTAAAACGACTTGTTCTTATACATATATATATATATATATATATATATATATATATATAATTATTATTAAACTTATAATATTATAAAGTATAAGGGTTGAATTCTAACTTTTAAAATTCTAGGGGATGGAACTAAAGTTTTTAAAGTGACGTTACATGTTCCAAAACTTGAGGGCAACTTTTGTAACTTTGAAAACATTTCATCTTTCATAACTTATAAGTTAAACGGTTTAATAAAATGAGAGAATTTTCATTTTATGTAACCTATGTGTTTCTTTAATGGACTTTAAAAGTGCGACTTTTGGTAATCCATAACTTGAGGACAAATTATGGATTCCATTAAAACATATAATGATCAAGAATTAAACTAACAAGCAAGTTAGAAATAATTCCTATGATCTTCTAAACTCATAAGTTCATGAACATGCATATCAACAATTTCAAGAATCATAAATAATCATATAAAACTTAAAATTTTGATAATAGCCATTGAAAATGGATTAGCATAACCATTACACCAATTAAAACAAGTTTTATAAGACCAAAACAGTTTAGGGTAATGTTTCTAGTCCATTTCCAGAAGCAAAGCTCCAAAAACTCCTCACTGGAAGACAGACTTGTCGAGTTCGTCAAGGAACTCGTCGAGTTCATGCAATAACACATGAACTACGCGAGTTTTTGGCCAGAACTCATCGAGTTTTCTTGTCTGGGCAGTTTTTGGCTTTTGAAAAACAAGTTTGCAACAAGTATCAAGTAAACAAGCCTAGGCTCTGATACCAGTAAAGGGTTTTGAGCATTCTTGCACTCCTAATGTGTACATGCGACCCTAGAAACCTTGGATCTATATTTAAATAAGATACATTCAAATTTTATTTTCCAAGGTTCTTAACCTATCTAGCATAGCATGTAGAACTTTTAAACATAAATGCTAGAAGAAGAGCATACATTTTGTTGTTTGGATTCCTTGAGAACCATGTGAGCCTAGCACCTCAAATGTCTCACACAACACTATAACACTTGGAATAACCTTGAGAGAAGTTCACTAACACCTCAAAATCGGCTAGCCCTCATTTACTTGTACAAGTAGTACCAGTTTTGCTAGACTAGGGGTCATTATATAGTTGTGGCACAAGTAGGGTTACACCATGTAAACCCTAATTGTCATGGCTTTCCATATTCCATGATCCATGGGTTTGTAACCTCCATGGATTATCCATGAAGCACCTTATGGGTTTTAACCTAATCCATACAAACCATGGATCATTATCCCACTATTCAAGAATAGATTATTTACATAATCAACCCCATATATTAAATTAGTCTCTTTTTGATAACTTAATTAGTTCCAAATTAATTCTTTGACCAATACTAATTAAATAATATTATTAATATATTAGAACTAATAATATATTAATAATCCCTAAGTGTCCTTTCTCTCATTTAGTCTATCCAAGTGTTGCAATGTCATGCAACCCAAATGGAACATGCTAATCGGGTCAAGTACATTCTAGAAATAGTTATGAACTTAAACACCTAATCACCAATAAGTATAGCAAGCATGTGAGTCAAATTTTATCCATTCCTTTTACCCAATGTGGGATAAAAGCCATATATGTGGGCCCCACGATGATTTAGTGATGACAACCCTAAGCGATTGGCCAAGCATTGACTGATTTGATTCGTTCAATTGGTCGGTCATCATAAATCGGAAATCGGGAAACAACACATGAATAGATAGAATAATTATAATCCATGTCTCATTTCATATGATATCTTGTAGAATAGTGGAATATATGATCCCTTATCTAATGGACGCGTCAGAGTTCGACAGCGGTTTTCTGAGAGCTACGGTTGCTAATTAGATTTTAATTCACATTTTCAATTATAGTTAGTTGACTTATTCAAGTGGGAGACTATTGGAAAAGGTGTCTAAGCCCATAACTATACTTGGTATGAACTTGACCCGATAATAGCATGGTCCATTTGGGTTGCATTCATCAAAGTATTTTGTTAGGGAGAATATTTAACAAAGAGGTTATTTGTGATTTATTAATATATTATAAGTATAATAATTGTGAAATTATATTATTTAGTTATTATCGATCAATAATTAATTTGTATTTAATTTAGTGATCAAAAGAGACTAATTAAATTAACGGGGACTGATTGTGTAAATCAGTGATATTTATAGTTTGGGATAATGATCCATATTGATTAGGATTGGACTAAATCTTTGTGAGAGTCCATGATGAGTTAGTCCAAAATGCTAATGAGTTATTAAGTCCAAAATCCCAATTTTACAAGTTTAAACCCTAAGGATTCCAAACTATAAAGATGGTCCTTAGCTTGTTAAAATCACCCCTGAGAGTTCTAAGGAGAGCCTAGCCGATTTGTCTCTCCTAAACCTCTTTCCTGTTCATCCACTTGCTCTTGGTGTTTTGTGAACCATTTGAGGCATCACACTATTGGTGCTAAGCGTTCTTGAGGCCAAGTATTCAAGCTACTACACAAGGTAATATTCTAACTAGTTTTTATGATTCAAGTATCACCTTGCATGCTAGTTTAGGCTTCATGCTTTCAAATATGTTTATTGCATGTATAATTAGAGAAAACTTAGATCCAAAGAATTAGGGTTGTATGTGCACCATAGGGATGTTAGAGTACATAAAACCCAACAATACCATGCTTTGATATTTCAATTATCCTTCTAAACTAAATTAACCCAATCAGAGCCATCAATTTTAGAAGAAGGTGACACAAAAGCAGAATTTTGAACAAGTAACAACTTATTAATAACATTTAAATGAAGCATTCTATTATTTAAATATCCAAAACCAATAAACATTCCACCTTGAGATAGGATATAGCAACCTGATTCATAAACTTTTGTAAAGCCATCAGAATTTAAACAACTACCACTAACAAGATTGTTTCGAATCAACACACAAAACATCAAAAAGTTTACCAATCTCTCCAGAAGTAAATTTAAGGTTAACAACACCGAAACCAAAAATAGTTCTAAAAAATTGCCTCCCATGCACAACACAAATCCATTTGCAAGCAGTGTTAATGTTTCAAACAGTCGTTCATCCATGCATACATGGTTTGTTGCACCAGAGTTGATCCACCAAGCAACATCATCATCCTGCACATAGAATTATTTAGCAAAAAGTGAAACATAGTAAACATAATTATGTTTAGAATTATAAAAGATAGTAAAAAACTAACCTCCTTTAACAGGATCCTTAGATCCACTTCCACTTCCATCTACACCATTATTCATGACAATATTGTTGCCAAGATTCACACGACAATTGCACTTGAAATGACCAACCTTGAAGTACCTCCACAAACTAGTTCCTTTTTATTTTTGTTGGAGTTATTTGGGACATACTCTTGCTTGCATTTCCATGTTATTTTTTGTTCATATTCTTTGATTTTCTTTCAACCACATGAACCAATGGTTGTCTATATTCAACTTTTGATTTGTTTTTTTTTCACTCTCTAATTCACGGAGGGATTCCTCAATATGCAAATGACTACCTAGTTAAACCATAGACAATTCCTCCTTGTGATGTTTCAAGTTATGTTTGAAGTCTTTCCATAATGGTGGATGTTTGTCATCGCACTTGACATAACAATGGATTTATCTATATTCATTTTCTGAAGTTTAAATTAACACAAAATGCGAAAGAGTTCATTGTATTATTCCATGACAGAGAATCAGCCTTTTTATAGTTATTAAAGTCTCTAACCAAGAACTTCTTGTTAGAATAATCCTCAACGATGTATTTTGATTCAAGAGTGCCCCATAACTTCTTTGCACCTTTAGCATTACTATGGGTAGCAAATAAAGAATCAACCATACCATTCAACATTTAACCTATGCAGATGTATCATCATTGTCCCACTTGCTCCTCTTCTTGGTTTCTTCTAGTTTCCTGTTATCAACCACTAATGGCTTCAAAGTATTCAACGCATACGCAACCTTCAGTGTGGTCAGCATGAAAAACATATTCTTCTGCCAGCACCTGAAAGCATTCCCTTCTTGTTTAATTTTCTAAACTTCATGGTCAACTTTGCAGATTGATTCGAATATCTCCACCAGATGAGAAATATCAGTTCTATTGTTAGGGGTATAACAAGGTGATGGTGGTGAACCGGATTACTAATAGATAGCGTGAGTTTGCTTTTCGAGGTGATCTTATCATATGCCTGGGTTACAAGAAATCCAGTGTAAAATAATCCAAAGGGACACTCGCGAATATAGCCACACAATAGTGATCCAAATTGCTAGTAAATTATAAGATTGTTTTAAAGAGAGATAGCTAAGCAAGGTCTAGTGACGACTCATTAGAGGAGTCGTATTTATACCTTAACAGATTAGGGTTCCGTCTTCTAAATTAGTCAAGATAATCACATGTTTAAGGCTTAATTAATAGTTTCCATAACTTGGAGATTTTTTCAATCTTACCATAATCACATGTTTGATTCGGATTTCCCATAAAGAAACAAGGACCCTTGGACCCCGCTAGGGTTGCTGCCCCTACGACTCTGCAAGGGGGTGTAGCCCCCTTGACCCCCATCATTTTATCGTACTATCTTATAATTCAATCTTATATATGCATGCACTCTGCATTCACCAAACATATAATATAGAATACAAATAATAAGTCCCTTAGCTCACATATTAATTTCAATTACACCAAATGTCCGGTGACACTAAAACCACCAACATTATACTAAACAAACAACAACAATAAAAGGGGTTTTGATTATAAAAACTCAATTATTTATAAATTGGTGATTACTAACGAGATAAACTTATTAGAAACAAATCACTCCATGTACTTTAGTTCATACTTGATTACATCTCAAAATCATGGTTTATTACTGAAGTGTTATGGTTATTTATTCATTATTCACCGATTACTATTGTAATTAGTTATTTTGGTCTGATTAATTAATTTATATACCTATTAAGAGAAATAACACAAGGATCATGCAATTAGCTATCCAAAAAATTATAATTACGTTTGTATTGTGAGTTCACAATTATATTACCTAACCCTATGTTTTTGTCAAACACTAGTAACAATTATTTTATGGGCATAGAACAATTATGAATCAAGCTAATAAAACTAGATTGATCATCTAAATTCTACTAACATACTAATATGTAATAAAAAATAAAATTTTAACACATAGTGTATTTGATCAAACAAACATAATATACTGAATAATTCTAATCGTGGTTAGTACAACAAAATGAATTATTCCCTTGATGAGTCAGCTCTCTAATCATTTAGATCTTCAATCCATATCAGCTTAACAAGCCTCCGACCACCTTGTAGACTCTCAAAACCGCAACTTTAAGGTTTCCTTTCCGACCAAGATTAATTTGGTTCTTTGATATCTCAAAGACTCAAAATTTTGCATCTATTTATAGGCACCAACGGATTTTATGTCGTGATAAATAAGGATTTGAGTTGTGACATTTTTAAATTCATCATTATCCTTTTCCCGACTCAGCAAGGTCATGTTGTGACACCTTCAAGGCACGGTGCGACCGACGTTTTTCAGCAATCCTTCTAAACTTTTCCAATCTAACTCTGTTTCCAACCTATTGCTTCCTTTCGCTCTAGCAATGTATAAAACCTACAATATCATATTTTAAAGCATTTAAGCACATTTTATTCTAAATAACGTCAAAGTTTTACATAAATTAATAAGATACTACCATATATATATATATATATATATATATATATATATATATATATATATGTATAAAATAGGCACTATCCGCCGTGAGTCTACAAGTGACGACCAACCAGTGATGGCCATAAGTCTACGGACGATGACAAATCGGTGATAAGTCGTGAATTTGGCAAAATGATGCAAAGTCATAAGACATAAGGTGGTATGCGTTGTATGTGTAATGGAATGTATGATATATTGGAAACTCGTTCGGCATTGTGCTTAATTTGCAAAATTATATGGTTTCTAGGTTATTTTAAGTATTGTGCTTAAGTAGTAAATTTAAATGGTTTCTAGGTTATTTAGGTAAGAAAGGAAAGAGGGTGATGTGATGCTATATTCACATCGATGTTGTGATGTTATTTCAAGTCTTCGCGAATTTTTATGATATGACTTAGATTTGACATTATGTTTTATGATTTTGAAAAAAGTTGTTGTTATGTCATTTACTCGAATGATGAGTTTTGGATGTTTAAATTTTAAAATGAATTGGTTTATAATTTGAAAGGTCACAATTATAATGAATCATTAACGGGTATCCACAGTACACGACCACTTAGAAGAGTGGGGTAAAAGTAACCTCATGGAGAGACAGAACCCTGAAGGTTGGTGCCATGTTCACCGGAGGAAAAATTACGAGAGAGACTTTGACATCAACGGGAAAGCTGTTACTTTCTACTTTCAATATTTTCCTACTAATTGGAATGATGTGACATTATGACAGGTGTTCAATAGATACGGGACAGCTTTCGATAAGAAGCTGAATACCTCAAGAAGAACTTTGGATTTGTTAGATTCTTCCGTGTCCAAGATGTTCTCTCCTTTTCAGAAACGACTCAATGAGATCTACATTGGAGCTCATAAGATCAAAGTCAATGTAGAATGATTTGATAGGAAAGAGTAAGTGAATCAAAGCAGCAATCCACAAGTTACGCGAACTAGCAAGAAACTCCAACAACGCAATCAAGTGCAAACACCAGAAATTTTTGTCGATGCTGTTAGGGGGACAAAACCAATTGGCGTCGATGGATCGGAAAAAATGAACAAAGAGGATGAAGGGACAAAATATAAATCGAAAATGGTCAAGACGTTATCTTTTACGAGGTCAAAAGAACACATACACAATACTCTGTTGGGGGAATTAGAAAACTTTCACGTCGTTGTGTATGTGAAAGCTTTCCAGGAAGTCGAGGGATGTCCAATGATCCAGTTAAGATATTTGGGGGGTCTAAAAATGTTACTTGAATTTGTAAATTTAAAAGAAAAGGAAGATTTTCTAAATAACGGTAAAGAGATTTGGCAACCATGGTTCAAAAACCTCACAAACTAGTCAGTGGAATGCAATTTGAATAAAAGAATTGCTTCTCTAATTGTCCAGGGAGTACCCAACATGCATGGCGTGAAGAGGATTTCAATATCATTGTGAATACTTGGGGAACGATAGTCATCCTAGATGAATGTAGTATAAATTCTCCTAACTTGGCCTTTGGGAGAGTTGGAATTCTTACATCTCACCCTGGAATCATCAGCTCTACAATTACAATCCTGGTGGATGGAATGCCATATATGATCAATGTCATGGAGGATATCTTTGATTCACTTATGCTTAGGCCCTACTTGTTTACCTCATAATTGCAAAATTAATAGGTAATTTCTCAAAAATTAAGATTCAGATTGTTTGGTTGCATCTTATTTTTAATCTCTTAAAGTTATAAATACCTCTTAACTTTTCAGATATTAAACAACATCTGAATTTAAAAAAAAAAACACATGTGTTCCTATTATGACCTAAACGATCAACCCTTCACCAACACAGCAACTCCTCTTCTCCTCCCTATGTGCGTTCTTCTTCCCTTCACCACCAGATTCGCCGACGACGCTGCTAGCTGACGACGCCGCCTGCAACGCCGCCAGTGCACCCCAACACCACCATCGTCGTATAGAACGACGCTTCTGCCTCAGTCTCCAACAAACCAGGTTCGTTTCTTCCTTTTTCCCTCCAAACTCGATATTTTTTTCTCTTCTTATGAATGGTTTGGTCTGAAATAAACAAAATCAACTTTCTCTTCTTCATCTAAAAACCAATTTCTCTTCAAACTTGAGTTCCAATCGATATTTTATCTCTTTTCATGTTCAAATCATATTTTTTTTCTGATTTTTTCGATTTTTTATGTTCAGATCTGTTATATGTATTTTATGCTTGATTATTATGTGTTCAATGGATATGATATTTGTAAATAATTGATATGATATGATAAAATCATATTTATGTTATTGAAAGGGCAATAGAAAAGCATGGTACTGATGGGCTTGTAACTATTGACTATATGGTTGTTGTTGGAGGAATGGTGGTGAAAAATATTGAACCCTATAATTTCCAAAATAGGGTTCATCTGTTTTCTCTGAAGATTCTGCAACCTAGTTTTGGTGAGCCAGTTTAATGTTTCCATCATGTTGAGATCAATTTGAGGCAGGACATCATCGAGGGGCTATCACTCTTGAACATGTTGCAAAGGTTTGCTCTCCTAACCTGTTCTTTGGTTTTCATTCCCAATTAACGTGTTAATTTCGATTCGTGTTTGCCTAATTGTGTTTAATGTTTTGTGTCCAATTGTTTGAATTGAATTCTAAGTGGGTGGAATTACCCATATGACCTTGACTAGTTACATCAATAATTTGTGCATTTTATGGTGTTTATGAATAAAATGTGGCATACGATGGATCTATGGCTCCAAATAACTATAGAGCCTTTGGATGGTTGCATCCCAATTCAAAATAGATTGTTTTGCTGAGTGAGTTCTCATATGATCTTTAAAAAAGAAATGTACAAACTTTCAATGTTTAGGAGAAGAGTACATTCTTTGGATTTGTGTTTAATTTTGATTTATGTTAAATTTGGATTTTATATGGTGTTTATATTTTTTTTATACTTATTTAAGAAATTGATTAGGTTATTTTATAAATAAACACTTGAATTCAATAAAAAAATAAAACAGAAGGGTAAAATGGTCATTTTACTAATTTAGCATAACAATTTAGAGGTCCCAACCAAACAGCATGTTAAACATTCAGCTCTTAAAATTTCAGACCCTCTTAGAAATTCAGATCTCTTAAAAATTCAGATCTTAAAAATTCAGATCCTACCAAACAGCCCCATAGCCTGGTTCCTGTAGTTAATGATTTCTACCAAAAGATAACATGGTGGGATAAAGGTAGCATCGGTGAAAATGACGGCCTCAATAGTGATGCACCCGTTCAATCAGAATATGGCTCTATGTCATCGGAATCATTTCCAGCGGATGTGAACCAAATCCGACACCGAAAAGGGGAAGAGACACAGGTTATTAACTCCTTCCTAGTAGCCGAGGAGTCGCCACATTTTTTCAAAAGTATCGAACAACAATGAGAAACTGTATCACCACAGCTGAAACAATTAGGTCATGGATTATATAGGACTCCTAACTCATCGAGTCATAGCAGAAGGTACGCCCTCTCCTGCGATTAAATTATATCGCTCCAAGCCCAATAATTCGTTGGACCTAAACAAAGCACCCTCTCATTCTAGCTCAACTCTTATCTTAGAGCACCCCTTCTTGAAAACCCCCCACCACTCTCCCCATCGTCACCTCCCAAACATCTAAGACTCTCCAAATTTCGCAGCCAGTAATCTCTCATACCCAACCTGTTGACTCGAACTCGACATCCTTGGAGGTTGCCAAGACAATCGTTGTAGGATAAAATGTTGGCTTCCAGTTTAGTAATCATTTTGACCAACTCAAGCAGATGATTAAAATTCGTGGAGTGATTATTGTTGACCAATGAATATCTTCTCCAAAAGAATTCAAGGAATTGGGTGTGAAGTTAAAAGGAGTTAGCTTAGAGACTCTCGTATTCAAAGTCGTTCTTTTGTTTGTTGGGATACAGGAAATTAAATCCATGGAGGTAAAAGATAGTTTAGATAGACAAATTTGGGGATCATCCACTTTTCAATGTGAAGTCATTGATCCTATGGGGCTATCAGTTGGAATTGCTTCCCTATGGGACCCTTCCTTATTTAATGCCACCGACTCCATAAAAGGCGAAGATTTTCTTGCTATCAGAGGTATGTGGCTCAGGTTAAGGAGAAAATTTTTCTTTGTCAATGTATATGCTCCACAAGAACCATCGAAAAAAGGACTCTTTGGAATAATCTTTTCAACCTTATAAATTCAAATCTTGACTATTGTTGGTTCGTCTTTGGAGACTTCAATGTTGTCCGCCTTCCTGAAGAAAGACTCGGTTCTATCTTTTGCCAGAACAGTGTATGCCATTTCAATAAATTCACATACTCTCTTGGTTTACTGGAAACTAAAGTAGGGGGTCGTAGGTTTACATATATGAGCTCAGTTGGTGATAAACACGATAAACTTGACAGATATCTAGTCTCTCCTAATGTTATCGATGCATGCCTCATTTAAATGTCACAGCCATGCCTCGAGTGCATTCAAATCATTATGCTATAATTTTATCTTCCAATCAGCTTGACTTTGGTCCATACCCATTCAGATTCTTTAATTATTGGCTGAAAGACCCTGACCTCTTCCAATCAGTTGTAGCATGTAAGCTAAGAAATTTAAGGGAGCATATCAAATCATTGAGGAAGGAAATTATAGAAAAAACTCAAAAAAGAAATGGTGGAGCTTACAAATAAGATCAACGACATAGACTTCTTGGCTGACAGGTTGACGAAGAACTACAGAGAAGCCGACGGAATGCTTATCAAAAAATCATGGAAATTGAAACAAGGAGCATTGAAGACTTAAAACAAAAATCTAGAATCAAAATGGGCTCTAGATGGTGACGAGAATAGTGCTTTCTTTCATCGGTTGATTAGGAAGCATCAAACAACACAGAGGATTAACGAAATTAAGGAGAATGGTTTCTAGATAAATGATCTTGATGTAATCAAAGAAGTGGCCATTAAGCATTTTGCTGGAAGATTCGCCGAACCAATTAAATCACGACCTCATTTCATCAGCCCAAATTTTAAGAAACTTCCCACCCACGTGCCCATGTATTTAGATGAACCCTTCACGCTCGAAGAAATAAAATCAACCATCTGGGAATGTTGCTCAGATAGGGTGCCAAGACCCGATGAATTCTCATTTTCCCTTCTAAAACAACATTGAGAGGTAACTGGAAGTGATTTTTACTTTGCAGTTAAACACTTTGAAGCTATCGGACATATTGAAAAAGGGATGCAAATCATCTTTTATCACCCTTGTTCCCAAAATCCAAGACCCGATCACAATCAATGACTTCCGTCCCATCATTCTAATTGGATGTTTGTACAAAACAATCTCAAAGGTTCTAGCAAAGTGGCTAAAGAAGGTGGTACATCTGGTGGTTAGCACAACTCAGACGGCTTTTATTAAAAATAGACACATACTCAATCAGCCTCTTATTCTAAACAAAGTAATCAGTTGGATAAAAAAAGCATAAAAAGAAGCCATTCACATTTAAAGTGGATTTAGAGAAGGCTTTTGATAGTCTTAGCTGGGAGTAGCTTGACTCAAGGATCCAAGGATGCTTATCGTCAGCAAGGATCTCGGTGCTTATAAATGGTTCTTCAACCTCGGAATTTTGTATGGAGAGTGGGGTAAGTGATGGGTTTTAGTATACTAAAACATCCTATGGTGAACATACAACCCTAAATGCTTTGGATCTATGTTTTCTCTAATTATACATGCAACATTCTTTCCAAAGCATTAAGCCTACAACTAGCATATAATTGACATAAACAACATGGAATTGAGTTGTATAGTTAACTCCTTGTTGTAGCTTGTAGAACTTCTTGAGTTTGGCCTTTAAGAACTTAGTGCCCCAAGTGTTGCACCTCAAATGGAATCACAACACACCTAGAATAAAGGAGAATTTTTTAGAGAGTATTTCTTTCACCAAAATCGGCTCATGGAACTCCAAGGATCACTAGTGTGTTATTTTGGATGCAAAGGGGTTTCTTACATAGTGTGGCAAGATTAGGGTTACACCATCTAAACCCTAATGTGCATGACCTTCCATATTCCTTAGGCGCCATGGGTTTAAACCCCCATGGATCATCCATGGGTTGTAACATTGGTTTAGCCAAACCTAAAGAATCGTGGATCATTGGCCCACACCATAAGAATGAATGATTTAACAAATCAATCCTCGTATATTTAATTAGTCTCTTTCGATCACAAAATTAATTCCAAATTAATTTTGGATCAATACTAATTAAATAATATGATTTCATGTTATGAGAACTTATAATATATTAACAAATCATAAATAACCTCTTCTCAAAAGTCCATCCTATCAAATTGTCCTGGTGATATGCAACCCAAATGGACCATGCTACTCTCGACTCAAGTACATACCAGTTATAGTTATGGGCTTAGACAGCTAATCCAACAGTCTCCCACTTGGATAAGTCTAATAACTATTATTACAAGTATAACCCCACAACCCGACTAACAATCGTAGCTCTTAAAAGTCGTTGTCGAACTCTGACCTAGTCAATAAAGTGTCTATTAGATAATGGATCATATATTCTTCCATTCTAGATATCATATAGACTGAGACATGGATTATAATCATTCTCTTTATCCATCTATTCTTTCCGGATTTCCGATTTATGACGACCGACTAATTGAACAAATCAAATCAGTCCACGCTTGGTGAAGCACTTAGGGGTGTCATCACTAAATCATCGAGGGGCCCATAGATATCGATTTTATCCACATGGGGCAAAAGGTACGGATAAAATTCGAACCAAATGCTTGCTTGTACTTACTTATCAAGTTACACACAACGATATGTTTTATAACACCAAGTTGTTGGTGCGTTTACATATGTCAATGTGCAACTGACTTGTGACTACAACTCACATGTCTATGTTTCAAGAATATATGATATTATCGTCTCTCAATAACTCTTGATAAAATCCATGAAGTGATTCAGATGAGCATGGGTTGAATCCAGTACTCGAATCTTATTCAAAGAGTACTCATGAACACTGTATCCAACTTTTGCTATGACTAAAACACATCTACAGACCCATTCATGACAATCTTTTTGCTCAACACTTACTTCCAAAGTATGAACGACTGTGGATGGTTTGAATCACCTAGTTATTCAGGAAGTCAAAACATGTAAAGTGAAACACAAGAATAATACTAATCCTATATGGCCCCAAAACTTTTGAGTGTCATATTGATTACTCATCATTAATTGTGTAATGTTTCAATTTATTAACTTAATACTTGAATTAAAACAACATCTATGCAATACTCCAAGCATGCACACTATGTTTGTCTATAGTCCTGACTTTCTAAAATAGATCAATTGAAAAACATTCCAATGATGCTCATTTCACAATTCCAAATCTTTATTACAAGTGTAAGAATTCCAAATTCTTGTCACTACTAAACTTTCATGTAATGCAACCTTTGTAATGTTATCATACAAAAAGTCACAGAGACTTGACCAACGATATTACGAAACTTTCCACTGGAGATTGATAACAAAGCAATTCCAAGGAAGTGAAGCATCAAATTCAAAGTACATTCCTTTTAACATCTTTCTTGCATTAAGTTTCCTAATCTTGCAAAGATTCAAACAATAACTTCCACTTATGGAAACATTTCCATATTCCCATTTTAACTATCATATCTAAACAAGAGTTGCCTCTTTTCAGAATATGTCAATTGATGGGTTTTGAGCATTCTAAGACTTCCTAAGTGTACATGCAACCCTAATAACCTTGGATCTATGTTTGTCTAATTATCTTGCAAAGTTGAATTCCAAGGTTATATTCCTATCTAGCATACATGGGGAACAATTTCTAACTTGAATGAAACATAGAATAACTTACCTTGTTGTTGCTTATGTTCCTTGAAACCTTGTGAGCCTAGCACCCCAAGTGTGATGCCTCAAATGCTTCACACAACACCAAATGCTCTTGGAAAGACTTTTGAGAGAATACACACTTCTTGAAATCGGCCTAGCCCTCTAGTTTCTTATGTGTAGCCGATTTTGGTGGAGAATGGGATTCTTATATAGTGTTGACACATCTAGGGTTACACCATGTAAAACCTTATGTGTCATGACTCTTCATTTCCATCACCCATGGGTTTGTAACTCCCATGGAGCATCCTATGGGTAGAACCCAACTTGATAATCCATGGAGCCTCTTAGCCCACTATACAAGATATGAATGATTTATATAATCAACCCATATATTTAATTAGTTATCTTTTGATCACTTAATTAATTCCAAATTAATTCTTTGATCAAACTAATCAAATAATATTATTAATATATTAGAACTTATAATACATTAATAATCTCCAAGTGTTATTCCTCTCATTTAGTCTATCCAATTGCATGGTGCCATGCAACCCAAATGGACCATCCCGGGTCGGGTCAAGTACTGACCAGAAATAGTTATGGACTTAGACACCTTATCCAATAGTCTCCCACTTGGATAAGTCTAATAACTATAACTCCAATACTTCAGGAAATAACCGGCAATCGTAGCTCTTTCAAGGTCTCTCGGAACTGAGAAGATGTTGATACGCCATTTAAGATAAGTGATCATATAATCCTCTGTTCTAGATATCAGCCGGACAAATACATGGAACAATGTCTTACTTATTGTCTAGCAGTTTGTTTCTCGATTTTCGATTTGTTTGACAAAGAACTTAATTGAATACATCAACTTAGTTCTGACCGGGCCCGGTACATAGGTCAAAACAAAATCATCGAGGGGCCCAGATATCAGCTTCTAATCCAAGAAGGAACAGATAAACTTCGACTCGTATGTTTGTTCTACCACTCATTGAATTATACACAAAAGCACGTTTTATGACATCGAGTTACCAATGCGTTTTCGTGTAATCAATGCATAACCAACTTGTAAGTAACAAATCATATCTCTAGGTTTGAAGACTTATATGATATTACCGTCTCACGATCACTCGAGATAGAATTCCATGAAGTGATTTTAGTGAGCGTGGGTTGTGTCCAATGCTCAGAACTTATGAGCACTCATGATTGTTGTAGCCTTGTCCAACACCTTAGACCTCTGCAACCAATCATGATGGTCTTGATTCATACCTACTTCCGACATATGACCGACTGTGGAGGTTTGAATAATATGTTATACCAAACAAAATTATTCTGGAAGTCAAAACATGCAAAAGAAATATAGTAAATGATCGACAAGAGATAGTAACACTTTACACATAAATAAAACACCTTTTATTCATCATCTAATGTCAATTACAATTTACAAATTTCTGGGTTATCTAACTACCAAATCTAATATCATCCTTCAGCCCTATGCTCTGAGCATGTTGGAGATGCTTAACCCGAGTCAGTCCCTTCGTGAGGGGATATGCTGGGTTCTCATCCGATGATACCCTCTTTGCCACGAGGAGTCCTTCTTCTATCCGATGTCTGATAAAATGGTATTTTCTGTCGATGTGTCTGGATCTCCCGTGATCCCTTGGTTCCTTGGCTAAGGCAACAGCACTTTCACTATCACAGAAAATTTCCATTGGCTCTTTAATAGCTGGTACAACTCCAAGGTCTCCAATGAAGTTCTTCAGCCATATCGCCTCCTTTGCCGCCTCGCTAGCTGCAATATACTCTGATTCACAAGTTGAATCAGGCACTGTCACTTGCTTGGAACTCTTCCAAGAAATTGCTCCTCCATTTAGGGTAAAGACCTAGCCCGACTGAGAGCGGAAATTATCCCTATCAGTCTGGAAGCTAGCATCACTATACCCTACAACTCTCAAGTCATCACTCCCACCGAGGGTAAGGACCCAGTCCTTAGTCCTCTGTAGGTACTTGAGGATATTTTTTACCGCAGTCCAGTGTGCCTTGCCAGGGTTCGCCTAATACCTGCTAACCATGCTCAAGGCAAAGGCTACATCAGGTCGAGTACACGTCATAGCATACATGATCGATCCTACTGCCGAAGCATAAGGTATTCGACTTATTTCTGCTATCTCAGCCTCAGTGCTAGGGCTTTGTGTCTTACTCAATCTAGTGTTACTCTGGATGGGTAACTCTCCTTTCTTGGAGTCCTGCATGCTGAATCTCTTCAGCGCCTTATCCAAGTAGGTACTCTGACTAAGTCCAATTAGTCTTTTACTCCGATCTCTCAAGATCCTTATCCCTAGAATATAGGTAGCTTCTCCTAGGTCCTTCATAGAGAAACACTTCCCAAGCCAGGACTTAACTTCCTACAGAATTGGGATGTCATTTCCTATGAGTAGTATGTCATCCACATACAATACCAAAAAGCTAACTATACTCCCACTAGCCTTGACATACACGCAAGACTCATCTTCTCTCCTAGAAAAGCCAAATTCCTTGACCTTTTCATCAAAGCAAAGATTCCATCTGTGAGGTGCTTGCTTCAATCCATAAATGGATTTCTCAAGCTTACACACTCTATTAGGGTACTCGTTGCTGACAAAACCCTCTGGCTGACTCATGTAAACATCTTCAGCCAACTTTTCATTAAGGAAAGCGGTTTTGACATCCATTTGCCATATTTCATAGTCATGAAATGCAGCTATGGCTAACAGAACCCTAATAGACTTAATCTTGGCTACTGGAGAAAAGGTCTCATCATAGTCCACTCTAGGAATTTGAGAGAAGCCCTTTGCAACCAGTCTAGCCTTACAAGTGTGTACTTTACCATCCATGTCGGTCTTCTTCTTGAAGACCCATTTGCACCCTACTGTCTTACGACCTGGTATATTCTCAACCAAGTTCCAAACTTGATTGGCGTACATGGACTGTATTTCGCTATCCATTGCCTCTTTCCACTTGGCTGACTCAGGGCCTGTCATGGCTTCCTTGTAACTGCTAGGTTCATCCAGACCTATCAGTGTCTCATCACTGATAAGTGTATCACCTTCTGCAGTAATGTGGAATCCATAGTAATGCTCAGGAGCATTCCTAACCCTTATGGACCGCCTCAGAGGTACAGACTTGTCAATTGGCTCAACAAGAGTTTCCTCCTCAAGTTGAGTGCTAGGGTTTGAAGTTCCTTCACCGCTTGACTCTTGAATTTCTTCAAGATCAACTTGCCTCCCACTGTTTCCTTGGCTTATGAACTCTCTCTCTCTCTAAAGAAAGCCCTCCTAGCTACAAAGACCACATTTTCACTAGGTCTGTAGAAGAGGTAACCAAAGGATTATTATGGGTAGCCGATGAAAATACACCTCTCGCTTCGGGGTTCGAGCTTATCATGAGTCTCGCGTCTCACGAAAGCTTCGCAACCCCAAATCTTGATGTGGTCTAGTTTGGGTACTTTACCAGTCCACATCTCGTGAGGAGTTTTGGCAACTTTCTTTGTAGGGACTAGATTAAGGATATGGGCGGTAGTCTCTAAGGCATACCCCCAAAATGAGATTGGTAGCGAAGCTCGACTCATCATGGAACGAACCATATCCAACAAGGTTCGATTACGCCTCTCAGCCACACCATTCAACTGTGGTGTCCTGGGAGGTGTCAATTGTGAGACTATCCCACATTCCCTTAGATAGTCGAGGAACTCTGAACTAAGATACTCACCACCACGATCGGATCGAAGCATCTTAATGTTCCTGCCCAATTGATTCTCGACTTCCTGTTTAAATTCCTTAAACCTTTCGAAAGTCTCTGACTTATGCTTGATCAAGTAGACATATCCATATCTACTGTAATCATGGTAAAAGTCAAATAATAACTATTAGCATCCCTTGTGGCATGTTTGAATGGTCCACACACATCCGTGTATACAAGGTCCAACAAACCTTCACCCTCTCACACGAGCCTGTGAAGGGTGACTTTGTCATTTTTCCAAGTAAGCATGATTCGCAACTATCATCTGACTTTAGGTCAAATGACTCCAAGACTCCATCCTTTTGGAGTTGGCCTGTGCGTTTCTTGCTTATATGTCCAAGACGACAATGCCATAATGATGCTTTATCCAAGTTATTATTATTAACAGAATCAATACACAATACATTATTTCCTAAGTTATCAACCACAGATACTGTTTCATACACACCATCACAAGGTAATGCTTTAAAATAAAGAACATTATTAAAGAAAGCGTTAATCGAACCAACTTCATTATCAAATGAAAAGGTGAAACCTTGTTTATACGATGCATGAAAGAAAATAATATTTCTTGCCATTTCGGGCGAATAACAACACTTATTCAAATCTAAACTAAACCCACTACTTAGCGATAAAGTATAAACTCCAATCTTGGTGACAGGTAAAGCTTTCCTATTCCCCATGATTAAGTTTATTCTTCCTTGCTCCACATTCTCACTTCTTCTTAGTCCCTGCAAGTCACAACAAATATGAATACCACAACCGGTATCAAGGACCCAAGACTTAGAATGCGGTGAGTTATTAGAAATGATAGTGTAAATACCTGCATGGTTGGGTTTAACTTTCCCATCCTTCACATCTTGCTGGTATTTTGGGCAGTTCCACTTCCAATGTGATTTTTCATGGCAATAGAAGCATTCAACCTCTTTTGGGTCAGAAGAAGGAGTGACGAAACCTTTCTTGGTTCCACTTGAAGAAGAGCCATCAAGGGTCCGAGCCTTGGTACCCTTAGAAGAGCTCTTTCTCTTCTTCCCTCGACTTTTACCGATTGCCAAAACCAGAGTAGAATTTGGAGTAGGAGTGTTAACAACCGACTTCCCCTTAAGACCTGTTTCTGCGGTCTTGAGAAGTCCCTGAAGTTTGCTGAGTGTGACCTCTTCCTTATTCATGTGATATGTCATGCGGAATTGATCATAGCACGATGGTAAGGAGTGCAAAATGATATCTATTTCAAGCTCCTCAGGGAAGTTCACATTAAGCTTCAGTAATTGATCCACATACCTTTGCATTTTCTGCATGTGGCTCGTGACGGATTCCCCGTCCTTTATCATGGTTGTTATCATGGAGCAGATGATTTCATACCTCTCTTGTCGTGCACTTTGATGGTATCTTTCCATCAGATCTTGGTGCATTTCATAAGGGTAGAAATCCTCATAAGACTTTTGGAGTTCCGATGTTATCGTGGAGATCATGATGCATGCCACTTTCGTCGCATCCCTTTCATGTGCCTGAAAGTCAGCGATCTCCTGAGGAGTTGCAGTGGTCTCATCAATCTCCTTAAGCTCCTTGTCAAGGAAATATTCTTGTCCTCGTAGCAGGTAATCATCCTGATGTTTCTGATCCACTCATTGAAGTTGGATCCATCAAAAGTGACTTTCCCACACAATTTCATAAGGGTAAAGGAGCCATTAGGATTAGAGCCAGAAGCAGCATTGTTTGAAGACATCTGAAGGAAGAGGACAAGATTAGTTTAGATATTAAGAGAGTCCTTAATAAAACACCCAAATGTAATATTAAGGCTAGGACCCAATCACAATATATTATAACTTAGAAGAGGTATGCCGTAATCCAAGCTATAACATATTTGAAAGGTAGGTGACTGACGATTCACCAATTTCCACCACGGAAACTAAAATATTAAATATTAGGTTTTGATTGGTTCTTAGAAATTCCTAGATTCTTTGAGATTCAATGAACTTTTCAAAGGCATGTTTCGATCTCGAGTGTGCCCTCCAAGTTTTGTGACTGGGATACCGAGGATCACAAAACGAGGTGTGAAGTAACCATGCAAATCACTTGGTACCCTTAAAGTTTATCACTCAATCGATGTGCCAGTAAACCACACACGCTCCACCGATACTATAATAAACTTTAAGTCACCCTTTACCTACCTTGTTAAGTCCAAGTTAGTGTGCCAGTTAACCACACACGCTCCACCAACGACTTAAACAAAGTGTAAAGTGTAATTTCATGGATAAGCACCCTATTCACATTTTTCCTAAAGTAACTAAGATTGGGAATTTAATAAAACATTTAGTTACTTTATAATATTCATCATACTTTTAATGAGAATTTATAAGTCCTTGTCTTACCCGTTCGACTAACGACCCTCCACCGGTCAAGCAAGCGGTGGGTGAGAGTGGACACCCATTAAGTTGCCATATTATAGGCAACAACCTTATACCCACCTTATAGACCGGCTTCGTGAATGAGGCGTACTAGTGGTAAGACGACTTTGTTCTTATACATACATAAATATATATATATATATATATATATATATATATATATATATATATAAAATCAAAAATCATAATAATATAAGTATAAGGGTTGAATTTTAACTTTTAAAATTCTAAGGGTTGGAACTAAAGTTTTTAACATGACTGTACTTGTTCCAAAACTTGAGGGCAAGTTTTGTAAACTTCCAAAACTTTTCATTTCTTGTAACTTATGAGTTTATTAGAGTAATAAAATGAAGACTCTTCATTTTTCTAACTCTTGTGTTCTTTTAATGGTTTTTAACTCAAGTGACTTTTGGTTTTCCATAACTTGAGGACAAGTTATGGACTCCATTAAAACACATTATGATCAAGAATTAAACTACCACATAGGTTACAAATAATTCCTATGATCATCTAAACATCATAAGATCAAGAACATGAACATAAGCACTTTCATGAATCAAAACTACACTTAAAACTTTGTAATTTTGATAACTAGTTGTTGTAAATGGAATAGCAAAAGACATTACACCATCTAAATAAAGTTTTCAAGTACCAAAACAGTTTAGGGATTATGTTTCTAGTCCATTTCCAGCAACTAAAGTCGAAAATCTGCACTTTGTGGCTCCTACTCGCCGAGTGCATGAACCTACCCAGCGAGTAGGTAGAAGATACAAGTGAACTCGGCGAGTCTCCCCATGGACTCGGCGAGTTCATCAGGCAGACAGCAAGTTTTTCGACTTTTTTCAACTTTTAAGCACAAATAACAAACAAACAAGCCTAGGCTCTGATACCACTGATGGGTTTTGAGCATCCTAACACTTCCTAAGTGTACATGCAACCCTAATACCCTTGGATCTATGTTTGTCTAATTATCATGCAAAGTTGAATTCCAAGGTTATATTCCTATCTAGCATACATGGGTAACAATTTCTAACTTGAATGAAAGATAGAATAACTTACCTTGTTGTTGCTTATGTTCCTTGAAACCTTGTGAGCCTAGCACCCCAAGTGTTATGCCTCAAATGCTTCACACAACACCAAATGCTCTTGGAAAGACTTTTGAGAGAATACACACTTCTTGAAATTGGCCTAGCCCTCTAGTTTCTTATGTGTAGCCGATTTTGGTGGAGAATGGGATTATTATATAATGTTGACACAGCTAGGGTTACACCATGTAAACCCTAATGTGTCATGACTCTTCATTTCCATGACCCATGGGTTTGTAACTCCCATGGAGCATCCATGGAGCATCCTATGGGTAGAACCCAACTTGATAATCCATGGAGCCTCTTAGCCCACTATACAAGATATGAATGATTTACATAATCAACCCATATAATTAATTAGTTATCTTTTGATCACTTAATTAATTCCAAATTAATTCTTTGATCAAACTAATCAAATAATATTATTAATATATTAGAACTTATAATACATTAATAATCTCCAAGTGTTATTCCTCTCATTTAGTCTATCCAATTGCATGGTGCCATGCAACCCAAATGGACCATGCCGGGTCGAGTCAAGTACTGACCAGAAATAGTTATGGACTTAGACACCTAATCCAACATCAATATGGTCCATCCAAAATTTACACTATACTTCCAACTGTCCATGAGCAATCAATCTTTGGTAAACCTCATATTATCCTCGACAATTGCTTAACCATTTTATTCATATCTAGTTCTGGTCCATTCTCCCTCGTAATGCCCTAGGCATTTGGAAAAGTCAGAACATGAGATTATTATAGCATATGTAATCGATCCTATACTCGAAGCATATGGGACGTGATTCATAATGTCTAACATAAAGACATGATACTTGATCAGTCTTTTGCTATAATATTTCTATTTGGCATGTTCTCATAATTTTGGTTATGAAGAGGGGTGTCGTAATCAGAATCAAATTTTGAGAACGCAATAAACATTTCCATATAAAGAATTTCCATATGTTGAACCATTCCTACATAACATTCATATATATTTGAATAAATTTGATTAAAACCTCAATCTAAGCTTTTAGAATTGAAATGAAGTATGAATTCCTCTCCCATAATTATAGCAAAACAACTTTTCAAATCCACAACTTTGTGAATTGAAACCTTTTTTTCTATAATTAACATTGCTAACTTACCATAATAATTATGCTCCCACTAGCATAATGATTATTATCTTACTAGCATAACATTTATGTTCCCACTAGCTTTGACATGTACCCAGAAATCAGTTGGACTTCTAGAAATCAATACTTATTGACTTTCATTACCAAAGTTCAGATTTCTGATACGAGATGCTTTGATAAGACTTTATCTAGGCTTCTCAAAATCATACACCTTTCCTTACATAACTCACATGTGTTTCTTAACAATTTTAGAACGTACAGCAATAAGTCTCAAATCTTTAGACCATTTGCCATTTCTCACAGTTCGAACTATGAAGAGGGATGTCGTAGTCATAATTGAATTTGAGAATGCAAATAACACAATTGCTACCCCCTTAACATCTACTTAGTGAAAGTGTTTCCTCACAATCATTTTCATTAATTGGAGAGAAACCATATGACACTTAGATTTTTATGGTGTATGTGTTCCTATCCATGTGAATCTGTCAAAACCATAATCACAAGACAAACTTAGTGACAAATCCAAACTCATATGGACTGAACTTGTTCAATCTTAATTTCTTGCCACTTGGCAGCACAAGGACCTACCATTGCTTCCAATGTGTTATGAAAACAACTGAGAACTCATAGAACTCATATGTATAGTCAACTTTACTGGAATGGGTATAGAAACAAGAATATGTCAACACGATAGGTTACAAACCTCAAGTCTTATGCTAGTGTTCAACAATAAGGTTACTCTTGATTAGTTTTTGAAACTTTCATAATCTTCTAAGACTCCCACTGACCTCTTGACATATAAGATTCACTTTGTCAATGAACATTACTTGACAAACAAATATTCAATAGCTAGTACGGATTCTAATCAAGACTAACACTTCACACCATTGGCTTTAGTTGGTCTTTGTTTTATCCAAAACATCACAACTTACCAATTTCAAATGTACAAGAGTAGAAAACATTTTAGTCTACATTTGATAAGTGTGATAAACCTTTCTTAAGATTATTTCACTCAAGGCTCAATCTTGGAGTAAGACTAAATTTGGAACAAAGTATGATTCTCCATTTTCATTTAACCATTCCAACAATTCACGATTCCTCTTCTTAGCCATCAAAATGCACTAAGATGACCTTAGAGGATCAATTGTGATATGGTTTTCATAATCATTAAGATTATCATAAAACACGATACTAAAGTAATCTCCCATCTTTTCAGATTGGAGAAACTTTTATCTTTCTGCCTAATTTGATTCTTCTCATTCGTTCTGTCATACATTGAAACTTTTCCAATGTTCAGAATTATACTTAAACTTGTAAGCATAACCCTATTTACTAAACTTTAGTAAATCATGACGAATTGTCTTATCGTTCTTTGTGGAAGACCTGACCAGCGCACACCCAGTGTACTCTATCCCCTAGTCCTTCACTTGACTCACATATACATGTGAACAAGGAATTAGTCTTAATTTCCAAAAGACGAAAATTTTCATTCGTCATACAAAACAAGTTGCATGATTCCAAGTTTCTGTCCAATTGAAACGTGGTTGATAAGAACCTTTCCTTATTTGGCAAATTCTTGACACTGCCAGAAACGAAAGAATTGAATTCATATTGATAACATAGAAACATACAAACAATAATTTTCACAAATTCCATTGAAATGAGATATAATAAAATAAAAAAAATTCTATATTTATAAAACGCGAAAAAACTTTTTCCTTAAAATGCAATTACATATTAAACTATGTTATTACAAATTTCTAAGCAATCTATCATAACTCTTAAGCAGCAGCTCAAAAATCGGATCATCGAACTATGCGATTGAAATCCATCTTCGCGACTAGATTCAACATACTCTTCCTTTAAGCTTCCTTCCATTTTCATGATCCTACAAAACATCAAAATGCAACCTTGTCACATCATGTATTAAGAATCAACAATTAGGAACTTAATAGAGTTAGATAGTGAACTTACCTGAAGTAGAACCATACAAATTGACTAAAGTTCTCAGGTAGTCAGGACAGCTTTGATTCCAATGTCCCTTTCCTTGGCAATAGAAACAAACAGGTTCATTGGGAATGGCATATGCAACAGTCTCAGGATTGGCCTTTCCCTTATGATCAAAACTTTTGATCATGACCAATTCCTTTCCTTTAGGAGAAGGAATCATGTCTGGGATATCCATTTCATTGCCCATGTCAGCTTGAGAGGCAGATCTTCTAGTCAAATTTGCTTGATCATTACGCCAAATCATTGTTGATTCAGTAGCAATCAACAAATAAGTAAGATCAATAAGGGTTATATCGTGATCTGTCACATAGTAGTCTTTAACAAACTTGCTATATGACTCGAGAAGTAACTGATTAACCCAATCTATAGCCAACTTCCTTGGGAACACGACACCCAACATTCTCAGCCTGTCAATGTGTGACTTCATATCCAAGACATGTCCACACACAGACTTTCCATCCTTGTGTTTGCTATCCAATAGGGCTTGAGTGATCTTGAACTTTTCAAGTCTTCGAACTTGTGTGTTAGGGAGAATAGCTGGAGGAGGTGAAGGAAGTGAAGAATGATATTGTGGAACATCATCTTCAAGAGGAAAGTTTTTTCCAAGAGATTTGGGAAGACCATAGTTGTCTGAACTAGACATCTACAATGGGAGAAATTCAAGTTAGTTGATTTAAGTCCTTAATATAACACCCAAATGAAATGTTAAGGCTAGGACCCAACACAATATTTTATAATTCGGAAGAGGGATGTCATAATCCGAATGCAAAATATTTAAAGGTAGGTAAATGACGATTTACCAATTTCCACCACGAAAAACGAAAAAGAATTTTAGGTTTTAAGTGAATTGAAACTCCTAGATCCGTTGAGACTCATTGAACAATTCAATGGCATGTTTAAATCTCAAGTGTGCCCTTCAAGTTTGTGACTGGGATGCCGAGGATCACAAACAAGGTGTGAATAACCATGCAAATTAGCTTAGTACACCCAATGTTACAACCACCTAATTAGTGTGCCAGTTAACCACACACGCTCCATTGACCTATGATTAACATCAAGCTACCCTTTGCCACGCACTATCAGTCCTAGATCATTGTGTCGGTTAACCACACACGTTCCACTAACGACTTAACAAGCTACAAAGTGCAGTTTCATGGGTTAGCACCAAATTCACATTTGCCTAAGTAACTAAGATTGGGAATCTATAAGTGTTTAGTTACTTAGTATTTCATTTAACTTTTAATGAGAATTTAAATGTCCTGTCAAACCCGCTCGACTAACGACCCTCCACTAGTCAAGGAAGCAGTGGGTGAGAGTGGACACCCATTAAACTGCCATTTTATAGGCAGCAACCTTATACCCTCTTATAGACCGGCTTCGTGAATGAGTCCTACTAAGGGTAAGACTGAATTTACTCTTATACGTATATATAAATATTAAAGCTACAATATTATAATAGTATAAGGGTTGAATTTTAAACTTTTAAAATTCTAGGGTTTGGAACTAAATGTTTCAAAGTGGGACTTCGAATTTACAAATTCCAAAACTTGAGGGCAAGTTTTGAACAATTCAAAAAAATTTGGAATCCATAACTTATGAGTTTAATATAGGTTTTATAAAAAAGGCTCTTGGCATTCCATAACTTGAGGACAAATTATGGAAAACATAAAACCATTTTATGATGACATTTAAAAATGAGACTTTTCACTTTCCATAACTTGAGGACAAGTTATGGATTTCATCAATACATTTAGATCAAAAACTTGTAACTAGCAAACTCAAACAATTTGTTAATGATCTAATTAAACTCATGAGTTAAGATAATTCATATCAAACAGGTTTCAAGAAATTAGCCTAATCATAACTAATACAAATCATGAAACTTTGACAATTATCTTTTATATGGATGAGAATAATCATCACCATATCAAGAAAAAAATATGAACTAAAACATTTTGTGGTAATGATTCTAATCCAAAACAGACCAAAAAAAAGTCGAAAATCTGCCCACTGGAGCACCAACTCAACGAGTACATGAACTGGACTCGTCGAGTTGGACCTTTTCTAAATGGACTCGGCGAGTCACCCAGTGGACTCGGCAAGTCACCCAATGGACTCGGCAAGTTCACTATCCAGAATGTAGAAAATCGATTTTCTTACTTTGAAAATTACATTTGCATCAAATATAATAGAAAACCATACTATGATCTAATACCACTGATGGGTTTTAGTATACTATAACATCCTATGTTGCACATACAACCCTAAATGATTTGGATCTATGTTTTCTCTAATTAGACATGCAATATTGTTTCTGAAGCATTAAGCCTACAACTAGCTTACAATTGATATAAACAACATGGAATTGAGTTGTAGAGTTACCTCTTTGTTGTAGCTTTTAGAACTTCTTGAGTTTGGACTTTAAGAACTTAGTTCCCCAAGTGGTTCACCTCAAATGGAATCACAACACATCTAGAACAAAGGAGACTTTTTGAGAGAGTATTTCTTGTACCAAAATCGGCTCATGGAACTCCAAGGATCACTAGTGTGTCATTATGGATGCTAAGGGGTTTCTTATATAGTGTGGCAAGATTAGTGTTACACCATGTAAACCATAATGTGCATGACCTTCCATATGCCTTAGGCTCCATGGGTTTAAACCTCCATGGATCATCCATGGGTTGCAACATTGGTTTAGCCCAACATAAAGAATCATGAATCATTGGCCCACACCATAAGAATGAATGATTTACCAAATCAATCCCCATATATTTAATTAGTCTCTTTCGATCACAAAATTAATTCTTGATCAATACTAATTAAATAATTTGATTTCATGTTAATATATTAGAACTTATAATATATTAACAAATGATAAATAACCTCTTCTCAAAAGCCAATCCTATCAAATTGTCCTGGTGATATCCAACCCAAATGGACCATACTACTCTCGGGTCAAGTACATACCAATTATAATTATGGGCTTAGACACCTTATCCAACGGTAAGATAGGGTGACCCACTATCCGCATTCTTATTTATCATCTTAGCTAAAGGTCTTCATATTACAGTTGGAACGGCAACGGAAAAGGGTATATTTGAAGGCATCCAACTAACCCAACATCGACCAGTCATATCACTTCTACATTATGCAGATGATATAATTTTCACGGGTACTTGGTCGATTGAAAATGCAAAGAACCTAATCAGAATCTTGAGATTTTTTGAGATGTCATCAGGACTCAAGATAAATATGTCTAAAAGTAAACTATACAGTTTTGGTATTCAAAATGTGAGCCGGAGCTGGTGGCCAGAAGTTTCAATTGTTCAATTGGTTCTGTAATGACCCATTTTTCACGTCCAAAAATTTCATTTTTAAATAAATACTTTGTAAAAACATTTGTAAATAAACAATGTCTGATCAATTCATTTCATAAACATATGTAGTGTCAGAAAACCAAAACATGAAATCAATCAAAAGGTCAGAGTATAAATCCCAGAACAATCTCAAAAATGCGGAAAACACTGCGTGTGTATGATGTGCCGCTACCGCGCCAGCTCCTTCCCCTTCAACAAAGAGGTACCTAAAACCAAAACTGAAAACCGTAAGCACGAAGCTTAGTGAGTTCCCCCATCGTACCACATACCATACAATCACATAACATACATACTGCCAGGCAGTTCTGGGGTGCCCGACTTGCCCTGTACGGCCATTCTGGGGTGCCGACCTACCCATGCGGCCATTCTGGGGTGCCTTCCTACCCGTGTCAAGCCGTTTTGGGGTGCTGACTACCCATGTCAAGCCATTCTTGGGTGCTAACTACCCATGTCAAGCCATTCTGGGGTGCTGACTACCCTTCGGTCCTAACAATAGAACCTCGGGGACTATTTCACCCCCTACTACTAATACTATCACATAACATATCATAACAGATTGTCAGACCTATCTGGGGTGCCTGAACTATCCTTCGGTCCTAATAACCGAACTCTGGGACTGGTCCCCTCCTACTACCTCTATCGCATATAACATAACAAGCCAGCCTGCAAACATATCATCACATACTGTCAGACGTATCTGGGGTGTCTGACTACCCTTCGGTCCTAACAACCGAACTCTACTACTATCACATACAACATATCATGCTAGCATATAACATATCAGGTAGTAGCAAACCTAGATGATATCACAAAGACAATCATCTATCATACGTCTCCTACTGGCGGGCCGGCATTGTGGTCTTAGACCCATCGCTACTGGAAGATAACTCACCTCGAAGTAGCTGCTAATCCGTACGGGAACTATCTGTCTGTCCAATCGATTTTCCTTACTCCTGTCCCTACTCGTCGAGTTAGCCATTGACTCGACGAGTTCTCTTTCTAAACTAATATTCAATGGTCCTTCATCCGACTCGCCGAGTTGTATGAACAACTCGTCAATTTCATATTCATTCGATGAACACTCTGGTCTGTGACTCGCAGAGTTGTATGAACACTCGTCGAGTCTGTTCTTGAGGCAAGAAGATTGCTGTGGACTCGCCGAGTCAGGGCAATGACTCGCCGAGTCCCTCCATTTCATATTCTTAGGGCTTGATTAACACGTAAAGTTTCCAACTTTACATGTAAATAAACACCAATGAAGGTTTTAGGGCTCAAAATGCACTAAAAGAGTAGATCTAGCATTTTCATGCAATATGGCTCCATAAAGGCATTAGATCTGAGCATCTAGAGCTCATTTATGGGTAGATCCAGTGGCTATTCAACCCATTATGATCCCTACACTACTATCAAGCTTGGAGGTGGATAAAGATGGCTTAAATGGGGTTTCTAATAGAAAATCATCATAGAAACAGAATAGATCCGACTTCTACCACAATGTACTCTGGATTAGGTCCTAGATCCTTGCTCTTCACCTTCTCCTTTGATCTTTCCTTCCTTCTCTTCTTCAAACTTCAAAGAATAAACACAAAAACACTCAAATCACAAGGAGAGGGTTAGGGTTTGGTATAGGATGCTCTGAGGGTGAAGGAGACTAGCATGGGGGCGCATAACATGGTTTAAATAGGGTGAAAACCCTTGAAATTAGGGTTTATTCCAGACTGGCAGACTCGTCGAGTCCAGGATATGGACTCGTCATGTCACCAACTTAAACGTGCTCGATATCTCAACTCTACTCGGAGAGTTGGGCCTACAACTCGCCGAGTTCCAGCTAAAAATGCCAAAATACTTAGATTAAAATACATACCAGGTGCTACAAATCTCCCCCACTTATTTTAGAATTCGTCCTCGAAGTCTGCCACTCGCTCCTGGAAAAACTCGGGATAGTGCTCCCTCATCTCCTCTACCAGTTCACAAGTCCACTCCGAACCCTTCCGGTGCTGCCATTGCACCTTCACTAGCTCCACCCTCTTGTTCCTCGGATCCTTCGACTTCTGGTCGAGGATCGCTACTGGCCGGTCAATGTAGTTCAGGCTGTCATCAACCTGAATATCCTCTAAAGGCACCACCACTGAGTCGTCCACTAGGCATTTCCGCAGCTGCGAGACGTGGAAGTTGTTGTGGATCTGACTGAGTTCAGCTGGCAGATCCAGCCGGTACGCCACCTTGCCCACCCGGGCCAGAACCCTAAAGGGTCCAATGTACCTGGGGCCCAACTTGCCCCGCTTCCTGAATCGGATGACACCCTTCCAAGGCGACACCTTCAGGAGAACCATATCTCCGACCTAGAACTCCAGGTCTGATCGGCGCTTGTCAGCATAGCTTTTCTGCCGACTCTAAGCAGTCTGAAGCCTACTTCGAACCTGCCGGATCCTCTCGGTCGTCTTGAGCACCACTTCGGTGCTCCCCATGACCCTCTGACCAACTTCGCCCCAACATATCAGGGTCCTACACCTTCTCCCGTACAACATCTCAAAAGGAGGACGGTCAATGCTCGCGTGGTAGTTGTTATTGTATGAGAACTCATCCAAAGGAAGAAAACTATCCCAGCTACCACCGAAGTCTAACACGTACGCCCGCAACATATCTTCCAGAGTCTGGATGGTCCGCTCACTCTGACCATCTGTCTGCGGGTGAAAAGCGGTGCTAAAATGCAGACGAGTACCCAGCTCATCATGGAACTTCTTCCAAAACCTGGAAGTAAACCATACGTGTCTATCTGAAATCACGGAGACTGGCACTCCGTGCCGCGCCACCACCTCTCGGATGTAGATATCGGCCAACTTCTCTGCCAAGATACTCTCCTGGATCGGTATGAAATGGGGGCTCTTGGTCAACCGATCCATGATGACCCATATAGAATCCACTCCCCGCGCGGTCCTAGGAAGTTTGGTGATAAAATCCATTGTGATATCTTCCCATTTCCAAAGCGAGATATCCAACGACTGCATCTTGCCGTGTGGTCTCTGATGCTCGGCCTTGATCTTCATGCAGGTCAAGCATCGCTCTATGTACCATGCCACATCCCGCCTCATGCAAGGCCACCAATAATCCAGACGGAGATCCCTATACATCTTCAAGTCCGGAGAACGACTCGCCGAGTCGCATACGTGTAATCACTATATACTCGATTCTGCTTGAATCCAGTTCATTCCATTCATAGATCTGGGTTCTTAGGGGTTGATTAACATGTAAAGTTTCCAACTTTACGTGTAAATAAACACCGGTGAAGGTTTTAGGGCTCAAAATGCACTAAAAGAGTAGATCCAGGGTTTTCATCCAATATGGCTCCATAAAGGCATTAGATCTAAGCTTCTAGAGCTCATTTATGGGTAGATCCAGTGGCTATTCAACCCATTATGATCCCTACACTACTATCAAGTTTGGAGGTGTATAAAGATGGCTTAAATGGGGTTTCTAATAGAAAATCATCATAGAAACAGAATAGATCTGACTTGTACCTCAATGAACTCTAGATTAGGTCCTAGATCCTTGCTCTTCACCTTCTCCTTTAGTCTTTCCTTCCATCTCTTCTTCAAACTGCAAAGAACAAACACACAAACACTCAAATCACAAGGAGAGGGTTTGGGTTTGGTATAGGATGCTCTGAGGGTGAAGGAGACTAGCTTGGGGGCACATAACATGGTTTAAATAGGGTGTAAACCCTTGAAATTAGGATTTCTTCCAGACTGGCGGACTCGCTGAGTCCAGGATATGGACTCGTCGAGTCGCCAACTTAAACGTGCTCGATATCTCGAGTCTACTCGGCGAGTCGGGCCTACAACTCGCCGAGTTCCAGCTAAAAATGCCAAAATACTTAGATTAGAATACATACCAGGAACCAGGTGCTACAAGTTCTCTTCCATTTATCTATTTAGGTCTTCGTGTAGGTGCTTCTAAGGCAAGAACAACACACTGAATCCTATCATTGAAAGATTTCAAGCGAAATTATCAAAGTGGAAAGCAACCACCTTGTCATTTGGGGGGGGGGGGGTTAACCTTATGCAAGTAGTATTGAGTAGCCTTGGATCTTTCTACTTCTCTATGTATAAATCTCCTATTAAGGTTATTAAAACTCTTGAAAAGATAAGGATGAGGTTCTTTTGGGGTAGTTGCATGGAATCAAGAAAAATGGCATAGATCTCTTGGGAAAAGATCCTTGCAGCTAAAGACAGGGGTAGACATGGAATTGGAAATTTAAAGGCGCAAAACTTAGCCCTAATGGGAAAATGGTGATGAAGATTTAAGAATTTTCCTAATAGCATATGGGTTGGGATGGTTGAATTTATCTACGGGTCTGATGATGTTTTTCAAGACCATCAACAACAAAATGACAGAATGGATGTTTGGGTACAACTGTTAATATTCCAATAACGTTAGAGAAAGAAAATGTGACTTTTTTGAACTGCTTCCTACTGATAACAAATGCAAATGGAACATCAAAATGGGCTTGGTCACTTGATTCATTTGGGGTCTATATTGTCTCATCGTTGAGAATTCATATCGACAGTCTGACCCTTCCTCATAGTGATGGTATCCAGTCCTGGAACCCACTGCTACCTGGGAAAATAAATGTTCTAGCTTAGCAAACCTGTCATGGTAAATTTCCATCCATGGTTAATCTATTCAAATTTGGCATTAGTTCTTCTAACATGTTCAAGATGTGTAACGGAGCCCCAAAAATAGAAGACCATATCTTTGTGGGATGCCCAGTATCAAGAGAAGTTTGGTTACAATTGTGCAAATGGTGGCGATTATTGGATTCCCCTCTCAACGCTTCTCGAGATCTGCTAGAACGTAAAACAGGGCTCGATGGTCATCAAAGGTTGCTAATGATTCATGAAGCTATAATGATGGTCTTTATGTGGGTGATTTGGAGATAACGAAACGCTAAGGCCCATTCTCCAAGCTCAAAATCACATTCGTTGTTGGCATATGAGGTACAAACCCTTTCGCATTTATGGATCAATGCTCGGAAACGGAAAGGACAATATTTGGGACAATATCTGAGATAGTGTTGTCACAACTAGCATTTTAACTAGGAAATTCTAGTCTCATGTAAACATCATCTACTGTGATACTTGTAACCCTAATTTGATATTGTACACTATGCTTATTCAATGACAACAATATAATCAATATGCTCCAGTAAAGTTCAAAACCTTATACAAAGCATCTCATGTAGTCAACCAAAGGTTGAAAAACCCTAAAAATCTTGGTTCAAGTTTAATATGAACTAGGATTCTCTTATTGGGCTTAATGAATCAATAAACTTTCAATTTGATTATTTTAGGCCTAGGAACCCTAATTAGGCTCTAATTGAACCCACATTCATGAAATTTTAGCGTTTTGGGCCTTGTGGGCCTAAAATAAAACATCTTATCTCTAATGGGCCTTGTTGGGCCATAAATGATTTCATTTGACCAAATGGGTCGTAAACCCTTCTAATTGGGCTTCAATGGGCCGAAAACCTTAATAAGGACCCAATGGGCCGGAAAATATTATTAGGCTTCTTAAAATTCGAGCAAAGCCAATAATGGGCCCAAGTCATTTCATTCTTATCTCTCTTTAGCCCAATTCTCGGTCCATTTATCAAACAAAAAAAAAGAGAAATGAAGTAGTATTTTGCTTGTGACACCTCATGTTTGCATAGTGGTTCTCCATGCAAACATCACCTCAATCTTTTCTCCCTCTCTCTTCTTACTACCCTGGGCCGAAACCCCTACCACACCACCTTTATTCATTTTTTCTTTCTAACCTCCTCTTCCGGATGTGCTCTAGATCTATCTCCCTCTCCCTCGCCCTGGCAATCATCGAGTCCAAGGTAGGGCAAGCTGAAAAACTGACATGCTCCCAAGTGTCGGCTCGCAGCATGTCGTGATAGTGGGTCCTCCACATATCCTCATCCCCCGCATACTGGGGCACCAGCAATGCCCTCTCCCGGAACTTGGCGGTGATCTCCGCCACAGTCTCCGTAGTCTGTCTCATGTCTAAAAACTCCCTGGCCAGCTGCTGAAGCTCCACAGCTGGTGCAAACTCTACTCTGAACCGGGTCACAAAATTTGGCCATGTCATCGCCTCAACAACCGAGGCTCCCAACGAGTCACCAACAGACTCCCACCAGTCTCTAGCTCTGTCTCTCAAACATCCCGCTACAAACCTCACCTTCGACCCCTGGGGCAGAAGCTAGTTAGCTGTGCAGACTCAATGTCTGCGATCCATCGTCTGGCAGCAATGGGGTCCTTCGCCCCATAAAAATCCAGCGCACCACTGCCCCTGAAGTCCTTAAAGGACAGTGTGCAAGATCCTGACTGGCCAGATGCCAAGTCACTCCTGAATGCCCTGAGGCGGTCCTCCATCAGCTCAACTATCCCTTCCTTGATCGACCCGAAGATGATGGGGGTCGACTCAAGGATACCTCTGGTAATCTCTAACGCGAGGAACTCGCGTAGCCTCTCATCTACTGGCTCGGAACCTGATCCCGAACCCGATTCCTCTCCTAAACTGCCCACTGTTGGCCTCGAGCATAGTACCACCATTCTACAATACATACGGATAACCATTAGTGATACTGACACCTCTAGACGGATCACATCCACTACAAGTTCCCGGGTCTTGTCTTAGCCTTCCTCAATTCGGGTACGGATCCTCTGCTTTCAGTAGTACGGGCCCATACTACCTTCCACATCTATCCGTACCTTCCTCAAGGACTGCCTTGACTCCACCAGATCCCTTTTACCACCGCTACTCTCTGCTACTCTTATCCTAGGCTTACCCTAGGAAACCTCTAACTCCACCCAACCCAGTCCTTAGTTGCTGAAGGTCACTTTGTAATGCCAATTAGCCATTACCTGAATACAATCACATGCAACGAGGCTCAGATAATCCTTCGAGTAAGGGACTCATCCCTACAACGGTTAGGACTCAAACAAGAGCTACGAAATAGGGTCAAATCTAACACTCTGAGTTTATTCAACCCTGATCACATGTGACTTTAACGTATTCACCTAACAGCTAACTCCCATCACTCAAAGCCCGCATAGCACAAAGCAAACAACATTCGGAAAAAAGGGAACAAACTCAAGAAACTTTATCCTCATAACAGGAACTGCACTAGCATACAATGCTAAGCTCATAGTATCAGGCATAACCTAAACATGCTATCCTACTGTTGTCTACTCAGTTCTAGCACGCAACTTTCATAAGCTGAAGCACATAAAGCAGGCACATAAGGCATCACTCCTAGGTCCTTAGTCCTATTCTAGCATTTTGTTCTACTGAAACTGATAAACGTAACATAAACTTGTAGTGTCTGAAAACCAAAACATGAAATCAATCAAAAGGTCAGAGTATAAATTCCAGAACAATCTCATAAATGAGGAAAACACTGTGTGTGTATGATGTGTCGCTACCACGCCAGCTCCTTCCCCTTTGATGAAGAGGTACCTGAAACCAAAACTAAAAACTGTAAGCATGAAGCTTAGTGAGTTCCCCCATCGTACCACATACCATACAATCACATAACATACATACTGCCAGGCAATTCTGGGGTGCCCGACCTGCCCGGTACGGCCATTCTGGGGTGCCGTCCTACCCGTGTCAAGCTGTTTTGAGGTGCTGACTACCCATGTCATGCCATTCTGGGGTGCTGACTACCCATGTCAAGCCATTCTGGGGTGTCTGACTACCCTTCGGTCCTAACAACCGAACTCTACTACTATCACATACAACATATCATGCTAGCATATAACATATCAGGTAGTAGCAAACCTAGATGATATCACAAAGACAATCATCTATCATACGTCTCCTACTGGTGGGCCGGCATTGTGGCCTTAGACCCACCGCTACTGGAAGGTAACTCACCTTGAAGTAGTTGCTGATCCGTGCGGAAACTGTCTGTCTGTCTGTTGCTGCTGTTCCGGAAGTCCTCCGGCTATAATTCCCACAAAACACTCAGTCAAACACTACTAACTGACCTTAGGGTAAACTGACCATTTTACCCCTGACCAAGTCAAAAGTGAAGGTCAATAATCAACTTCCGGTTGACCCGACTCGCCGAGTTGGCTCGCCAACTCGTCGAGTCCCTATCCAATCGATTTTCCTCACTCCCGTCCCTACTCGTCGAGTTAGGTATTGACTCGGCGAGTTCTCTTTCTAAACTGATATTCACTGGTCCTTCATCCGAGTCGCCGAGTTGTATGAACAACTCATCAAGCTCATCTTCATTCGATGAACACTCTGATCTATGACTCGCCGAGTTGTATGAACACTCGTCGAGTCTGTTCTTGAGGCAAGAAGATTGTCGTGGACTCGCCGAGTCAGGGCAATGACTCACCGAGTCCCTACATTAATGAGTCTGGCTTCCGACTCACTGAGTCCACTTATGGCTCACTATTCCTACTCAACATACTCAAAAACGGGAAAATCGGGGACTCGCGACTCGACTTGTCGAGTCCGGAGAACGACTCGCCGAGTCGCATACGTGTAATCACTATATACTCGATTCTGCTTGAATCCAGTTCATTCCATTCATAGATCTGGGTTCTTAGGGGTTGATTAACACGTAAAGTTTCCAACTTTACGTGTAAATAAACACCGGTGAAGGTTTTAGGGCTCAAAATGCACTAAAAGAGTAGATCCAGGGTTTTCATCCAATATGGCTCCATAAAGGCATTAGATCTAAGCTTCTAGAGCTCATTTATGGGTAGATCCAGTGGCTATTCAACCCATTATGATCCCTACACTACTATCAAGTTTGGAGGTGTATAAAGATGGCTTAAATGGGGTTTCTAATAGAAAATCATCATAGAAACAGAATAGATCTGACTTGTACCTCAATGAACTCTAGATTAGGTCCTAGATCCTTGCTCTTCACCTTCTCCTTTAGTCTTTCCTTCCATCTCTTCTTCAAACTGCAAAGAACAAACACACAAACACTCAAATCACAAGGAGAGGGTTTGGGTTTGGTATAGGATGCTCTGAGGGTGAAGGAGACTAGCTTGGGGGCACATAACATGGTTTAAATAGGGTGTAAACCCTTGAAATTAGGATTTCTTCCAGACTGGCGGACTCGCCGAGTCCAGGATATGGACTCGTCGAGTCGCCAACTTAAACGTGCTCGATATCTCGAGTCTACTCGGCGAGTCGGGCCTACAACTCGCCGAGTTCCAGCTAAAAATGCCAAAATACTTAGATTAGAATACATACCAGGAACCAGGTGCTACAAGTTCTCTTCCATTTATCTATTTAGGTCTTCGTGTAGGTGCTTCTAAGGCAAGAACAACACACTGAATCCTATCATTGAAAGATTTCAAGCGAAATTATCAAAGTGGAAAGCAACCACCTTGTCATTTGGGGGGGGGGGGGGTTAACCTTATGCAAGTAGTACTGAGTAGCCTTGGATCTTTCTACTTCTCTATGTATAAATCTCCTATTAAGGTTATTAAAACTCTTGAAAAGATAAGGATGAGGTTCTTTTGGGGTAGTTGCATGGAATCAAGAAAAATGGCATAGATCTCTTGGGAAAAGATCCTTGCAGCTAAAGACAGGGGTAGACATGGAATTGGAAATTTAAAGGCGCAAAACTTAGCCCTAATGGGAAAATGGTGATGAAGATTTAAGAATTTTCCTAATAGCATATGGGTTGGGATGGTTGAATTTATCTACGGGTCTGATGATGTTTTTCAAGACCATCAACAACAAAATGACAGAATGGATGTTTGGGTACAACTGTTAATATTCCAATAACGTTAGAGAAAGAAAATGTGACTTTTTTGAACTGCTTCCTACTGATAACAAATGCAAATGGAACATCAAAATGGGCTTGGTCACTTGATTCATTTGGGGTCTATATTGTCTCATCGTTGAGAATTCATATCGACAGTCTGACCCTTCCTCATAGTGATGGTATCCAGTCCTGGAACCCACTGCTACCTGGGAAAATAAATGTTCTAGCTTAGCAAACCTGTCATGGTAAATTTCCATCCATGGTTAATCTATTCAAATTTGGCATTAGTTCTTCTAACATGTTCAAGATGTGTAACGGAGCCCCAAAAATAGAAGACCATATCTTTGTGGGATGCCCAGTATCAAGAGAAGTTTGGTTACAATTGTGCAAATGGTGGCGATTATTGGATTCCCCTCTCAACGCTTCTCGAGATCTGCTAGAACGTAAAACAGGGCTCGATGGTCATCAAAGGTTGCTAATGATTCATGAAGCTATAATGATGGTCTTTATGTGGGTGATTTGGAGATAACGAAACGCTAAGGCCCATTCTCCAAGCTCAAAATCACATTCGTTGTTGGCATATGAGGTACAAACCCTTTCGCATTTATGGATCAATGCTCGGAAACGGAAAGGACAATATTTGGGACAATATCTGAGATAGTGTTGTCACAACTAGCATTTTAACTAGGAAATTCTAGTCTCATGTAAACATCATCTACTGTGATACTTGTAACCCTAATTTGATATTGTACACTATGCTTATTCAATGACAACAATATAATCAATATGCTCCAGTAAAGTTCAAAACCTTATACAAAGCATCTCATGTAGTCAACCAAAGGTTGAAAAACCCTAAAAATCTTGGTTCAAGTTTAATATGAACTAGGATTCTCTTATTGGGCTTAATGAATCAATAAACTTTCAATTTGATTATTTTAGGCCTAGGAACCCTAATTAGGCTCTAATTGAACCCACATTCATGAAATTTTAGCGTTTTGGGCCTTGTGGGCCTAAAATAAAACATCTTATCTCTAATGGGCCTTGTTGGGCCATAAATGATTTCATTTGACCAAATGGGTCGTAAACCCTTCTAATTGGGCTTCAATGGGCCGAAAACCTTAATAAGGACCCAATGGGCCGGAAAATATTATTAGGCTTCTTAAAATTCGAGCAAAGCCAATAATGGGCCCAAGTCATTTCATTCTTATCTCTCTTTAGCCCAATTCTCGGTCCATTTATCAAACAAAAAAAAGAGAAATGAAGTAGTATTTTGCTTGTGACACCTCATGTTTGCATAGTGGTTCTCCATGCAAACATCACCTCAATCTTTTCTCCCTCTCTCTTCTTACTACCCTGGGCCGAAACCCCTACCACACCACCTTTATTCATTTTTTCTTTCTAACCTCCTCTTCCGGATGTGCTCTAGATCTATCTCCCTCTCCCTCGCCCTGGCAATCATCGAGTCCAAGGTAGGGCAAGCTGAAAAACTGACATGCTCCCAAGTGTCGGCTCGCAGCATGTCGTGATAGTGGGTCCTCCACATATCCTCATCCCCCGCATACTGGGGCACCAGCAATGCCCTCTCCCGGAACTTGGCGGTGATCTCCGCCACAGTCTCCGTAGTCTGTCTCATGTCTAAAAACTCCCTGGCCAGCTGCTGAAGCTCCACAGCTGGTGCAAACTCTACTCTGAACCGGGTCACAAAATTTGGCCATGTCATCGCCTCAACAACCGAGGCTCCCAACGAGTCACCAACAGACTCCCACCAGTCTCTAGCTCTGTCTCTCAAACATCCCGCTACAAACCTCACCTTCGACCCCTGGGGCAGAAGCTAGTTAGCTGTGCAGACTCAATGTCTGCGATCCATCGTCTGGCAGCAATGGGGTCCTTCGCCCCATAAAAATCCAGCGCACCACTGCCCCTGAAGTCCTTAAAGGACAGTGTGCAAGATCCTGACTGGCCAGATGCCAAGTCACTCCTGAATGCCCTGAGGCGGTCCTCCATCAGCTCAACTATCCCTTCCTTGATCGACCCGAAGATGATGGGGGTCGACTCAAGGATACCTCTGGTAATCTCTAACGCGAGGAACTCGCGTAGCCTCTCATCTACTGGCTCGGAACCTGATCCCGAACCCGATTCCTCTCCTAAACTGCCCACTGTTGGCCTCGAGCATAGTACCACCATTCTACAATACATACGGATAACCATTAGTGATACTGACACCTCTAGACGGATCACATCCACTACAAGTTCCCGGGTCTTGTCTTAGCCTTCCTCAATTCGGGTACGGATCCTCTGCTTTCAGTAGTACGGGCCCATACTACCTTCCACATCTATCCGTACCTTCCTCAAGGACTGCCTTGACTCCACCAGATCCCTTTTACCACCGCTACTCTCTGCTACTCTTATCCTAGGCTTACCCTAGGAAACCTCTAACTCCACCCAACCCAGTCCTTAGTTGCTGAAGGTCACTTTGTAATGCCAATTAGCCATTACCTGAATACAATCACATGCAACGAGGCTCAGATAATCCTTCGAGTAAGGGACTCATCCCTACAACGGTTAGGACTCAAACAAGAGCTACGAAATAGGGTCAAATCTAACACTCTGAGTTTATTCAACCCTGATCACATGTGACTTTAACGTATTCACCTAACAGCTAACTCCCATCACTCAAAGCCCGCATAGCACAAAGCAAACAACATTCGGAAAAAAGGGAACAAACTCAAGAAACTTTATCCTCATAACAGGAACTGCACTAGCATACAATGCTAAGCTCATAGTATCAGGCATAACCTAAACATGCTATCCTACTGTTGTCTACTCAGTTCTAGCACGCAACTTTCATAAGCTGAAGCACATAAAGCAGGCACATAAGGCATCACTCCTAGGTCCTTAGTCCTATTCTAGCATTTTGTTCTACTGAAACTGATAAACGTAACATAAACTTGTAGTGTCTGAAAACCAAAACATGAAATCAATCAAAAGGTCAGAGTATAAATTCCAGAACAATCTCATAAATGAGGAAAACACTGTGTGTGTATGATGTGTCGCTACCACGCCAGCTCCTTCCCCTTTGATGAAGAGGTACCTGAAACCAAAACTAAAAACTGTAAGCATGAAGCTTAGTGAGTTCCCCCATCGTACCACATACCATACAATCACATAACATACATACTGCCAGGCAATTCTGGGGTGCCCGACCTGCCCGGTACGGCCATTCTGGGGTGCCGTCCTACCCGTGTCAAGCTGTTTTGAGGTGCTGACTACCCATGTCATGCCATTCTGGGGTGCTGACTACCCATGTCAAGCCATTCTGGGGTGTCTGACTACCCTTCGGTCCTAACAACCGAACTCTACTACTATCACATACAACATATCATGCTAGCATATAACATATCAGGTAGTAGCAAACCTAGATGATATCACAAAGACAATCATCTATCATACGTCTCCTACTGGTGGGCCGGCATTGTGGCCTTAGACCCACCGCTACTGGAAGGTAACTCACCTTGAAGTAGTTGCTGATCCGTGCGGAAACTGTCTGTCTGTCTGTTGCTGCTGTTCCGGAAGTCCTCCGGCTATAATTCCCACAAAACACTCAGTCAAACACTACTAACTGACCTTAGGGTAAACTGACCATTTTACCCCTGACCAAGTCAAAAGTGAAGGTCAATAATCAACTTCCGGTTGACCCGACTCGCCGAGTTGGCTCGCCAACTCGTCGAGTCCCTATCCAATCGATTTTCCTCACTCCCGTCCCTACTCGTCGAGTTAGGTATTGACTCGGCGAGTTCTCTTTCTAAACTGATATTCACTGGTCCTTCATCCGAGTCGCCGAGTTGTATGAACAACTCATCAAGCTCATCTTCATTCGATGAACACTCTGATCTATGACTCGCCGAGTTGTATGAACACTCGTCGAGTCTGTTCTTGAGGCAAGAAGATTGTCGTGGACTCGCCGAGTCAGGGCAATGACTCACCGAGTCCCTACATTAATGAGTCTGGCTTCCGACTCACTGAGTCCACTTATGGCTCACTATTCCTACTCAACATACTCAAAAACGGGAAAATCGGGGACTCGCGACTCGACTTGTCGAGTCCGGAGAACGACTCGCCGAGTCGCATACGTGTAATCACTATATACTCGATTCTGCTTGAATCCAGTTCATTCCATTCATAGATCTGGGTTCTTAGGGGTTGATTAACACGTAAAGTTTCCAACTTTACGTGTAAATAAACACCGGTGAAGGTTTTAGGGCTCAAAATGCACTAAAAGAGTAGATCCAGGGTTTTCATCCAATATGGCTCCATAAAGGCATTAGATCTAAGCTTCTAGAGCTCATTTATGGGTAGATCCAGTGGCTATTCAACCCATTATGATCCCTACACTACTATCAAGTTTGGAGGTGTATAAAGATGGCTTAAATGGGGTTTCTAATAGAAAATCATCATAGAAACAGAATAGATCTGACTTGTACCTCAATGAACTCTAGATTAGGTCCTAGATCCTTGCTCTTCACCTTCTCCTTTAGTCTTTCCTTCCATCTCTTCTTCAAACTGCAAAGAACAAACACACAAACACTCAAATCACAAGGAGAGGGTTTGGGTTTGGTATAGGATGCTCTGAGGGTGAAGGAGACTAGCTTGGGGGCACATAACATGGTTTAAATAGGGTGTAAACCCTTGAAATTAGGATTTCTTCCAGACTGGCGGACTCGCCGAGTCCAGGATATGGACTCGTCGAGTCGCCAACTTAAACGTGCTCGATATCTCGAGTCTACTCGGCGAGTCGGGCCTACAACTCGCCGAGTTCCAGCTAAAAATGCCAAAATACTTAGATTAGAATACATACCAGGAACCAGGTGCTACAAGTTCTCTTCCATTTATCTATTTAGGTCTTCGTGTAGGTGCTTCTAAGGCAAGAACAACACACTGAATCCTATCATTGAAAGATTTCAAGCGAAATTATCAAAGTGGAAAGCAACCACCTTGTCATTTGGGGGGGGGGGGGGTTAACCTTATGCAAAGTAGTACTGAGTAGCCTTGGATCTTTCTACTTCTCTATGTATAAATCTCCTATTAAGGTTATTAAAACTCTTGAAAAGATAAGGATGAGGTTCTTTTGGGGTAGTTGCATGGAATCAAGAAAAATGGCATAGATCTCTTGGGAAAAGATCCTTGCAGCTAAAGACAGGGGTAGACATGGAATTGGAAATTTAAAGGCGCAAAACTTAGCCCTAATGGGAAAATGGTGATGAAGATTTAAGAATTTTCCTAATAGCATATGGGTTGGGATGGTTGAATTTATCTACGGGTCTGATGATGTTTTTCAAGACCATCAACAACAAAATGACAGAATGGATGTTTGGGTACAACTGTTAATATTCCAATAACGTTAGAGAAAGAAAATGTGACTTTTTTGAACTGCTTCCTACTGATAACAAATGCAAATGGAACATCAAAATGGGCTTGGTCACTTGATTCATTTGGGGTCTATATTGTCTCATCGTTGAGAATTCATATCGACAGTCTGACCCTTCCTCATAGTGATGGTATCCAGTCCTGGAACCCACTGCTACCTGGGAAAATAAATGTTCTAGCTTAGCAAACCTGTCATGGTAAATTTCCATCCATGGTTAATCTATTCAAATTTGGCATTAGTTCTTCTAACATGTTCAAGATGTGTAACGGAGCCCCAAAAATAGAAGACCATATCTTTGTGGGATGCCCAGTATCAAGAGAAGTTTGGTTACAAGTGTGCAAATGGTGGCGATTATTGGATTCCCCTCTCAACGCTTCTCGAGATCTGCTAGAACGTAAAACAGGGCTCGATGGTCATCAAAGGTTGCTAATGATTCATGAAGCTATAATGATGGTCTTTATGTGGGTGATTTGGAGATAACGAAACGCTAAGGCCCATTCTCCAAGCTCAAAATCACATTCGTTGTTGGCATATGAGGTACAAACCCTTTCGCATTTATGGATCAATGCTCGGAAACGGAAAGGACAATATTTGGGACAATATCTGAGATAGTGTTGTCACAACTAGCATTTTAACTAGGAAATTCTAGTCTCATGTAAACATCATCTACTGTGATACTTGTAACCCTAATTTGATATTGTACACTATGCTTATTCAATGACAACAATATAAACAATATGCTCCAGTAAAGTTCAAAACCTTATACAAAGCATCTCATGTAGTCAACCAAAGGTTGAAAAACCCTAAAAATCTTGGTTCAAGTTTAATATGAACTAGGATTCTCTTATTGGGCTTAATGAATCAATAAACTTTCAATTTGATTATTTTAGGCCTAGGAACCCTAATTAGGCTCTAATTGAACCCACATTCATGAAATTTTAGCGTTTTGGGCCTTGTGGGCCTAAAATAAAACATCTTATCTCTAATGGGCCTTGTTGGGCCATAAATGATTTCATTTGACCAAATGGGTCGTAAACCCTTCTAATTGGGCTTCAATGGGCCGAAAACCTTAATAAGGACCCAATGGGCCGGAAAATATTATTAGGCTTCTTAAAATTCGAGCAAAGCCAATAATGGGCCCAAGTCATTTCATTCTTATCTCTCTTTAGCCCAATTCTCGGTCCATTTATCAAACAAAAAAAAAGAGAAATGAAGTAGTATTTTGCTTGTGACACCTCATGTTTGCATAGTGGTTCTCCATGCAAACATCACCTCAATCTTTTCTCCCTCTCTCTTCTTACTACCCTGGGCCGAAACCCCTACCACACCACCTTTATTCATTTTTTCTTACAAACACCTTCAAAACTCTCTCAATAACTCCTCCTTCCTCCTCTAAATTTTCCAGATTTAGGGTGTGCTTTTAAGAGGGTTTTTCTTCAAGATCGTCATCCTTGTTAAGTTCTTACTTGAATCTATGGTTTAACTTCTAGATTTCATCATAAAACTCTTCTTAACTCATATTATTTCATGACCTATACTCTTCAACCTCATAGAATGCGAAAATTGTCTCAAGGAGCTTGCTAGGGCCGAAATCTCCTCATCTTCCTCATCAAAAACCAAAACATCAAAGCAATGTGTGTTCATACCCCTTGATTTTCGGTTTTACTATGCTTCAGGGGAGGATACAAGTTGATATCTGCTAGATCTATGTATTTGTGCATGTTTATATGTGTTCTTTAAGTTATATGTGTGATTTTGTGAAGAACTTCATAGATCTCGACAATATATGTAAACTAAAGCACTTTATACAACTTACCACAAAGATAAAAGTGTTAAACATGTTTAATTTGTTGAAAACCTAAACAAAATCTTGAAATAGGGTATTTTTTCGAAATAAACGAAAAGATGGGATTTTTATGGCATACACGGTTTTACAAGGACTAAAGGAGTCATTTTTATATAAAAATGCGTTTTTATGATATTTTTGGTGATAAAGGGGCCAAAAACATAAATTTTTGCATAATGGACATAAAAATGGGCTTTTCGGTTTATTAGGCCTAAATAGTAAAAATTCCGATTTTCATGGATTAAATTGTCATTTTACACAAGTTTGAGTCTAAAATGTAAAACTTACGGTTTTATGGGTTGAAAATGCCACATTATTTGGATTTGGGCTAAAAATGCAAATTTTTCCAAAACTTGGACCCAATATGCCATTTTTATCAATTATGGGCTGAAAATGTAAATCTTTGTAAAAATGGGCCGAAAATAATATTTTATGTATATTTGGGCCAAAAATGCCAATTTCTATAAAAGTGGGCCGAAAATAATATTTTAAATAATATTTGGGCCAAAAATGTCAATTGTAATAAAAATGAGAGTATTACAAAAATTAGGCCTTTTATATTATTTTGGTAAACAAATGAGCTAAGACATACAACGAAATGACAAACGAACTAAAAACATCGATTACCCGTTTATTGGGCCTAATTTATTCATTACATGTTTATTTGGGCCTTAATGGTCCATTTACTTGTTTATTGGGCCTAATATAATCATTACATCTTTATGGGGCCTTTGTGGACCATTTACATGTTTCTTGGGCATAATTTATATATCACATGTTTATTAGGCCTCAGTGGCCCTTTTACATGCTTATTGGGCCTGGATTATACATTTCATGTTTATTGGGCCTTAGTGGCCCATATACATGCTTACTAGACCTAAACTATACATTACATGTTTATTGGGCCTTAATGGCCCTTTTACATGTCTGTTGGGTCTCGTACATTCATATACATACTCGTTGCGTTTTTCAAACATAAAACATACAAGTAAACATTATATAATCTAATACAATATTCGCGTAAACTCGGTCAAGGATGTTAATGAGACATGTCGGTTGACACCTCTAGAGTGTACGATCGTAGCCTATAGTTATAACCAGAGTCTACTGGCGGGACAGCGAGAGTTTGTGTATAGATCTATACGGGGTGACTCCCCGTACCTGAGATGTTCGCTACAGCTAGACTAGGCCAGTCTAGGGTGACAAACCTTACCTTAATTCAAGCCGGCGCCGGAAAACGCCACGACAGGCGAATTCGTTATAATCAAGTACGGTTAAAATGAGTCACCTAGAGATCCTCTCCAACATAATTTTATGGAACACCTATAAAATATTGTTGATACGATAACATACATACACTGATATTCGGTCTTAGGGTTTAGACCACAACATTCTTATAAACAAAAAATATAGGATTTTCTGGGGAAATACACAGTTAAGCAATACGTTCTATTTTCAACAGATAATACAGGGTTTTTAACCGGATTACATCTTTATATACATTCCAGAAATCGAAAACACACATGCATTAATACTTGATTTTGGCACATCACGTTCAAATCATTTTTTTTAGAAAATATCGGATTTTGTGGTGTTTTACTAACAATGCAAAAACATTTATTCAAACATGCTTATGAACTCACCAACATTATATATGTTGACGTTTTCAAAATAACTTGTATTTTCAGGGAATCGTTAAGTGGAAAGGTCAGCAGGAAATGTGGAATTTGTTATATTTTGTTATCATCATACACTGAATATTTTGGCTTGTAACTATGATACTATACTTGATGTAAATAATGTTGGTTGTACTTTGATATGTATGATGATGGTGTTGTCTTGTTTCAATTATATACATTGTGATGATATTACAAGATGAAGTCACGCTCAAGCCCCCGGACGTTTCTGCCGCCTGGTTCGGGGGTGTGACAGATCGGTATCAGAGCATTGTTTATAGTGAACTGACATATCTTATCATACCTTATATGCAACTTTAAATTCAATGGGACTAAAACACTCTGAATAAGAAGATATCTAGGTATATATTGAAAAGTATAAACACTAAAAGCCTCTAGAGGAAATTGAACATTGTGGTTAAACCTGGACAGTTATGTAGTTATATTAGGGATAAATATAGCCTGATCGACTATATTTATTTAAAATATGACCAACAAGTGTTTGGGAGTAATCATGGGGGAAATGGATCTAGAAGCTTACCTCATATCCAAAACTTCTAAGCAACTCAAACATTACTAATAAAAATACTATAGGAGTATTTTGGAGAACTCATTTTCATATACTCCCTTTACGCACTTCTAACTCCCAGTTTCTCGCGCAGTCACCGTGGACGAGACACATCAGGGTGTTCTTTTCTATCAGGCCCTAGTGGCTCACAGAGAGATCGCAGAAGGCCCTGCGATGGGTCAGGAGGCAGCCCCTGGTGTTGGGCCCGAGGAGTACATGGAGACAGATTACGAGTTTGGAGAATCCGATGAGACCAAGGAGGAGGATGGGGATGCTAATGAAGTCCTCAGTGAGCCTCCCACTTCAGAGATAGCATTGGATCACTCCATAGCACTACGGAATCTCATAGATAGGACTCGCCACCTTGAGGAGGAGGTTGCCACTATTCGGCAACCACAATTAGCAACAGAAGCCCGAGCTGTACAGGCAAAGCACGAGAGGGACGAGGTGGTCAGAAAGATGGCCGAGATGCCTGATCTTGTAGCTTGACATTTTGGCATGTGATCTCGTTACCAGACCCACCTAGTCGCAGTTAGTATTTGTCTATGTACTATCATTATGATATTCTTTTTATGTACTACCCTATGTATTTCGACTACATGATTAGGTCACTACACTACTCATGAAGTCGTTACTCGGTCAAATTTTATTTCACTGCATTTACTTATGTAGGCAAATTTTCATGTACTCAAAAGATATTCATTAATGAAAATGGATATATATTTTATCATGATGTTGTTATCTGCTATGTGTTCTATTATTTTCACTACATGTTTATTGTATGCATTCACTCACTTACACACAACCATATCTATGATGATGTACTATAACCAAGAAATCGTGAATCTAAATACATTGGATACTCAACATATTTCCACTCCATGACAGAAAGATGCCTCAAAGGCCAAACCGCGGAAACAACATGACACCGACGCCACCAGAAATAAACTCAGCCGCATTCCAAGCGGCAGTGTCAGCTGCGGTCACTGCCGCACTGGCCCAAATTCGCAACGGAAACAACAGAGAAAGCAACGGGCAGGGAAACGGAAGCACAAATCAGGGAACAAACCAAGGAACCACAAGATCCTCACCTACAAGGACTTAACCAACGCCAAGCCCCACACCTTCAACGGGACGGGAGGCGTAATAACCCTGAAGAGGTGGATAGAGAAGGTGGAATCAGTGTTTAAAATCTGCGGGTGTCCAGATGGGTGCAAGGTTAAGTTTGCGGCATGCACATTCGTTGATCAACCTCTCTCCTGGTGGAATGGTCACGTAGAGGCCATGACACTCCCGGTGGCGAACGCTATGCCTTGGGAGGAGCTTAAGGAAATGTTGTTAGTTGAATATTGTCCAAGAGGAGAAATCCAGAAAATGGAACAAGAGTTGTGGAACCTCACAGTTCAAAACTCTGACATCGATGCATACATATCGAGGTTTAGTGAGTTGTCGCTTTTGTGTCCCGAAATGATCACGTCTAAAGGGAAGAAGATTGAGAGATTTATCTACGGATTGACCGCACCAATTCAAGGGAACGTTATAGCCACAAACCCGACCACATATGATAGTGCAAATAGGCTAGCCAATAAACTATATGATCATGGCAACAAAAAGGGTGCTAAAGCGGGGGAAGTGGAAGTTAAGAGAGAAGGTGATAACAAGAAGGGGAAAAACAACAAGCGAAAGGGAAATCAAAATTCAGAATCATCGAAGAAGCAACAAACAGTGACTGTCCATGCTGCTACTCAAGCTACCACAACACCACATGCTCCAGCCTCATCCACACCAAATGCTCCCAAGAAATACTCAGGGACCTTAGCCAAGTGCAGCAAATGCAATTTCCACCATCATGGGTAATGTATGGAGATGCACTGCACAAGTTGCAATCGAAAGGGTCACACGACGAGATACTGTAGGACTCATCCACAACCGAACCAACAGTCGAACAACAACAACAACAACAACAACAACAACAACAATCGCAACAACAATAACAACAACAACAACAACAACAACAATTTCGGAGCCAGTTACACTTGCTATGGGTGTGGAGCAACCAGTCACTTCAAGCGCGACTGCCCCAAAGAAAACAGTCATGGGGCAGGAACATCAGGAAGAATGTTGACCATGGGTCAAGGTGAAGCGGTGCAGGACCCAAAAGTGTTTACTGGTACGTTCCTACTTAACAACACATATGCATGCATCTTATTTGATAGTGGGCTGGAGCGAAGTTTCGTTAGTAATAAATTCAAGCAATTACTAAAACAACAACCTCAGAAGCTCAACGAAGCCTTCACAGTGCAAATCGCTAATAGGAAAACTAAAACAACCAAAGATGTCTATGTATGGTGCACACTAACACTAAACAATCACACTTTCCAAATAGATTTAATGCCAGTAAACATTAGGAGTTTTTATGTGATAATCGGTATAGATTGGTTAATCCCCCACCATGCTGATATTATTCTTGGATTAGTGTCTAAGTCCATAACTATTTTGGTATGTACTTGACCCGATGGTGCATGGTCCTTTTGGGTTGCCTTCACCAAAGCAACTTGATAAGATGAATAATGGAGAGAAAGGATTAAATATGATTTATTAATATATTATGAGAATAATATATTAAAGGAGAAATCATATTGTTTAATTAATATTAGTCAAGAATTAATAAGAATTAAGTTTGTGGCTAAAAGAGATTAATTAAACTTAAGGGACTGGAATTGTAATTATAAGATAATTGCAATTTCGGCTATGGATTTCCTTATATTAAGGAGTGGACAAATTCTATGGGGAAACACATTAGAAATCGTCCAAGGCCTTAAGGAAAGGAGTCCATGGGTTGCTTAGGGCTTAAGCATCCAAATTAGGGTTTCCTTGTTAGATAACCCTAATAGCCTCACTATATATAGAGCCCTTATGCCCTAAAAACGTGGACAAGCTTCCTTCTAGGGTTTCCACACATTTTGGGCAGCCTCCTTCTCTTCTCCTCTTCATCCTCTTGCTCTTGGTGTTTGTGAACCATTAGAGGAGTGACATTTGTGACTCTAAGCTTTCTAAAGTCAATACAAGAAGGATTTGAGATTGTTATTGCTACATAACAATCAAGGTATGATCTAAACCCTAATTTATATGTTATATTGATTATCATATGCTAGATCTAGGGTTTATAGTCTTGGATGAATTGCATGTACAATAGAGAAACCTAGATCCAAGCATTAGGGTTTGTATGAGCACATAGGATGTTCTTATAGTTAAAACCCATCAGTGGTATCAAAGACTTGATTGGTTTCAATTGTATTGATGCCTTGTATGTTTGTTCAAGTTGAAAAATTCAATTTTTGTGAAACTGCCTGATGAACTCGGCGAGTCCCATTGTGGACTCGGCGAGTCCATATGGGTACTCAGCGAGTTCGAGCATCAGAAAGAGGGGATTTCGGGATTTCTTGTTGTTTTTCTCATGGATACTTGCCTTATCTGTTTTAGATCATTAAAATCCGATTGTATTCATATTTTTGAGTATATCCTTGATTAAACAAAAGATAGTTACCAATTGATTAGATAATAACTTCCTTATATGATTAAAGTTGATTATTTGTATTAATTGGGTAACTTATTTTGCAAGAAATTGAAATCAAGTAAAATATAGATAATGACAAAATTAATTGTTTGATTTATATTATTTGTTATTTGATCCTTGTGTTATGAAAAGTTTCAAATTTTCCTCTTTAGGTTTTATAGTTTAAATTTGAACTCAAAAGTTTAGTTTTGAAATTTAAATAGTTGAAACCCTAATGTTTTGAAAAAGGTTTCAAAACTTGTCCTCAAGTTATGGAATTTAAATTTTGATTAAAAGTTTAATTTTGATGTATATTTAAATTCTAAACCCTAATGTTTTGAAATGTTTCAAAACTTGTCCTCAAGTATTGGAATTTAAAAGTTGATTAAAAGTTTAATCTAGGAATGTTAAATTCTAAAACCCTAATATTGTTTTGAAAAGTTCAAATCACATCCTTATGGTTTTATTAATTAATAAGGTGTATAATTAAAAGAGGTTTAATAAATCCATAAAAGTTTTGGTTCACAATTTAATTGAATTAAAAGTATAATCGTTAAATTTGACCACCTAGTATTTTAAAAGTGTAAAATACACCCTATACAATATATAACATTAAAAGTCTAACATTATATATATGTATGAGTAAAAGTCAGTCTTACCGTTAGTAGGCCTCATTCACGAAGCTGGTCTATAAGGGGTGTTTAAGGAAGTTGCCTATAAAATGGCGATTGAATGGATATCCACTCTTACCCGCCGCACTCTTGACTAGTGGAGGGTCGTTAGCCGAACGGGTAGGATAGGACAAAACCTTCCATTATAAGTATAATGAAGTACAAAAGTAACTAAATGTTTTACAAATTCCCAATCTTAGTTACTTAGGCAAAAGTGTATTGATTCAGTTCCATGAAATTACACTTTATGGCCATGCGAAGACGTTAGTGGAGCGTGTGTGGTTAACCGGCACACTAAATGGTTCTAAGCAAAGGTAGCAAAGGGTGACTCAATTTTTTTCATAGTTCGGTGGAGCGTGTGTGGTTTACCGGCACATCGAATAGGTGACTGTAACATGTGAGGGCACCATGTAAGTTTGCATGGTTATTCACACCCGCTTTGTGATCCTCGGCATCCCAGTCACAAACTAGAGGGGCATATCGAGATTTAAACATGCCATTGAAATGTTCAATGAATCTCAAAGGATCAAGGAGTTTTCATAAATTTAAAACTTAAAATTTCTTTTTCGTCTTTCATGGTGGAAACTAGTGAATCGTCATTCACTTACCTTCAAATATTCTGCAACTAGATTACGGCATCCCTTTTCTAGGTTGTAGCGTATTGTGTTGGGTCCTAGCCTTAGTATCTCATTTGGGTGATTTACTAAGGACTCGATCAATCAACTAACTTGAATTCATTTTCTCCCGTTTTGTAGATGTCAAAGTTCGACAACTATGGTCTTCCCAAATCCCGTGGAACAAGCATTCCACATGAAGATGATACTCCACGATTTGATCGAGGAACAAGAGATCATGCTTCACTTCCTCCACCTCCTCCAATTGTTCTCCCTAACCCACAAGTTCGAAGGCTTGAAAGGTTCAAGCTCACTAAAGCCCTTTTGGCAAGTAAACATAAAGAAGGAAAGTCGGTGTGTGCACACGTCCTAGGGATGAAGTCACACATTGATAAGTTAAGAATGTTGGGATCCGTTGTTTGTGAGGAGATGGTTGTTGATTGGGTTCTTCAGTCACTTCCTAACTCATATAGTGAGTTCTTAAGAGAGTACTATATGATTAACTGCGACATGACCCTTATAGATCTCACCTATATGCTTATTGCTACTGAATCAGCAATGGTTTGGCGCAATAGAAAAGCAAAGTTGATTGGTGAATCTTCCTTCAAGACCTCTATGGATATTGACAATGGCAACGAAAGACATGCTATGATCGAAAAGTTTGATCATAAGAGAAAAGCAATGTCTGAAGTAGTTCCATATCCTGTTCCAAAAGAGTAAATTTGCTTTTATTGCCAAGAGAAGGGGCATTGGAGACGAAGCTGCCCTATTTACCTAAGAGATGTAAGAGATGGGAGAGTCAAAACGTATGGCTCTGCTTTAGGTAAAATCCATTGACTAACTCTTTTAAGCTTCTATTCTAGATTCTTAATACATAATGTGATAAGATTACCATTGATGTTTTGTAGGATCGAAGAAAAGAAAGGAAGCTTAAGGGAAGAAGTGAGCAGAATCTAACCGTGAAGAAATGGATTTCGCTCGCATTACTTGAAGATTAGATTCTTGAGCTACTACTTAGAGTTAGAATTAGATTGCTAAGAAATATGTATTAGCATAGTTTTTCAATGAATTGCATTGTAAGGACAAATTTTTCCGCAACAAAATAAATTTTAATTTTATTTATTTATCCTTGCAATGGCGTGTATGAAAAATTGATGTTTGAATGTTTCTAATATGAGCAATAATAGATTTGATTCTTAATTATGTTGTTTGTGGAAATGTCGAGAATTTACCAAATAAGGAGAGTTTCTCATCACCCAAGTTTCAATTGGACAGAAACTTGGAATCATGCAACGTGGTTGCATGATGAATGAGAAATTTCATATTTGGAAATTAGACTAATTCATTGACAAAGTGTCAAGTGAAGGACTAAGAGATCGAGTACACAAAGTGGTGTGCTGATCAAGTCCACCACAAGAATAACAAAGATATTCGTCATGATTTATTAAAGGTTTAGTAAATATGATTATACTTATAAGATTAGGTGTAATTCTGAATTGATTGAAAAAGTTTAAATCAATAGCAGAACGAATAAGAAGAATCAAATAGGCAGAAAGATAAAAATTTCTCAATTATAAGAAGATGGGAGAGTACATTTTATGCTTTATGATAGGTCTTAATGATTAAGAACCATATCTCAATTGATCCTCTAAGTGAGTCTTAGTACAATTGTATGTCTAAGAAGAGGAATCAAGAATTGAAGAAATGGTTAAATCGAGAAGTCAATCATACTTCGTTCCAAAACAAGTCTTAGAGTTAAGATTGTGATATTGAGTGATAAGTATTAAGAAGGTTTATGACATTCATCAAATATGGAAAGTTGTGATGTCTTGGATATGACAAAGACCAACTAGGACCAATTTATGAAGTGTTTTGATCAAAACTACACTAACTCTTGAATATTTGTTAGTCAAGAAATGTTTATTGACAAGAGAATCTTATATGTCAAGGAGTCAGTGGGAGTCCTAATGGTCTTGAATGGTTTCAAGAACAAATCAAAATAAACCTTATCGATCATCACTAGCACACGAGTTGAGGTTTACAGCCTATCGTGTTGACACTATTTTGTTTATGTGCCATTCCAATTGAGTTAATTATGCATGTGAGTTCTATGAGTTCTCATTTGAACGCATAAAAGGCAGGTACCTTGATCAATGGAAAGTACATTGATAGGAAAGGGTGAGCTGCTTAACTACTTGGAAGACATGGTGGGCAGCTGTGTTACCATAAGGCAAGAAATCAAGATTAAGAAAGTTCGGTCCATATGAGTTTGAATTTGTCGTAAACTTTGGTTTTGACAAATTCACATGGATAGGAACACATACACCATTAAAATCTTAGTGTCATAAGATTCCCTCCTTCATGAAAATGATTGTGACGAAACGCTTTCACTAAGAGAGATTTAAAAAAAATAGTGATTGTGAAAATTGTATTCTCGAATTCGATTATGGTTACGGTATCCCTTTCCATGATTTGAATTGTGAGGTTTGGCAATTAGTCTGAATTGTTTAGACACACATATGAACTATCTAAAGGAAAGGTGTATAAGCTTAGATAAAGGATTATCAAAGCATTAGGTATTAGAAACAT